>NW_027507748.1:91409525-91824525 GCF_037356315.1 Lithobates pipiens
CTTGCCTGCCCTGTGCCATGGTATTGCACAGAGCTGCCCCTTACCTCCTCTTCTGGAGTTCCTCATCGTCACTCTCCTCCACTCCTGCGCATGCCCCTATATCAAGCCACTTGTGCTGCACAGTGCATTCTGCATCCTGATTGGGCACAGCTTTCCCCAATCAGGGCACCATAAAAGCTGGTTAAGGAGCCAGGCCAAGAAGTCGGCCACAACGCCCTTAACAAACGATCAGTCATCAGCTGCCAATGGGCTTTCCCACTAACAGCTGAATAAAAAAAAAATTGCCAGTAAAAAAAAAAAAGATGGCATGGTGTCCCCCCCCCAGTCTATACTAAACCATGCACGCCCCCTCCTGAACCATATCAGGCCACATGCCCTTAAATTAAGGGGGTGCTTTGGAACAAGGGGGGCTCTGCCCTACCCCAAAGCACCTTGTCCCCATGTTGATGTGACAGGGACAAGGTGCTTTGGGGCGGGGGGTGGGGGCAGAGTATTGAGGGCATATGGCCTGGTATGGATTTCCTGACTTGCCAGGCTGTGTGCTCGGATAAGGGTCTGGTATGGATTTTGGAGGGGACACCACACCTTTTTTTTTTTTAAAACATTTTTTAAATAGCCAGGTGCCAATTACAGCCGCAATTTAAATGTGATTTGACTTGTTTTTTTTCTTTAGAAATGTCATTTTTGCTGCAGCATGTTCTATAAATGCTACAGATGTGCCACTTTGCAGGCAGACTAAGAGGGCCCCCCAAGGCACTATATTTAAAGGAATTTTTCATTTTCATTGTTGCACTTAAGGCATCTTTACTGCTCCTTTAAAAAAGATAATTTTTTTTTAAATGTTTTGCATTGATACATGTCCCTCAGGGCAGTACCTGGACCCCCATAACCCTTCTATGGCCAATTACTTGCATATAAGCCTTTAAAATGGGCACTTCTGATTTATTCTTGTGCGGCTCCAATAGAGTTCAATAGGGGTTCGCAGTTCAGGTCAGAACTTTTCCCCTGTTTGGGAGTTCTGCTGCAAACAGAACAGGAGGGTGTTCGGCCCATCCCTATCTCTTACCTTTGTTTGGGGTGTCATTAACATTGTAATGACACTGCAGATGGCAAAGGTGGTGATTTGAATGCAATATGGGCAGCTCGGACAGATCATGAGTTTCCCACACCATGTTTTAGTGTCACCGGGGGCTAAGTGAAGTAACTCTCATGTAAAATTATTTAAAAACTATTTGAGGCATTCAGTGACATCAATGAGCAAAATAAGTGTATGTGATGTGGTTAGTATAATGTCCTGCTAAAATGCCTTAAGAAAACATGCTTCTTTTACTTTCATATACACAAAATCTTTATTTAGTAAATCTGCTAATTCCAGAGCCAGGACTCAGATGAAGAATGTAATGAGATGCTCATACAGAAAATTAACAAAGTTACATTAATTTGATCAATTAGAAAGTGCAGGTTGACATGCTATGGTTAGGTGGATCAAATGAAACTGAAAGGCCTTCCATGGAATTAGGGAGAAGCTTAGTAGAACCTTCTTAGAACAAATGTTAATACGGTATGTCCCACTTCCATCACATAATCCAGAATTAGGGGAATTATTCCCAATTTTAGCAATGCATATGATTCTTTGATGCCCCTGAGCCAACTGTGCATGCAGGGCCACTGGTTATAGCACACATGCAGTCTAATATTTTAGCACCATATATGCCATACATCTGTTCCATGCTTGTTGCCAATCAAAAGTACAGAACATAGAAACCATGGCTAATATGGATTAGGCACTCCAGAGTAAAAGTATGATCTGGCAGGTTATGGCGCAATAGGGTTGATTTACTTAAACTGAAGAGTTCAAAATCTGGTGCAGCTGTGCATGGTAGCCAATCAGCTTCTAAGTTCAGCTTATTCAATTAAAGAGGAAGTAAACCCTGATGGGTTTACTTCCTCTTTGTTTCCCTGCAAAGGTAAAGCGTAATGGACTACTATGCATCACATAGTAGGCCATTATGTGTCACTTACCATGAAGCATCCATCTTCCTTCCGGGTATCGGTGCTCCGGTGCTGTGAGTGGCTGGAGCAGCAATGATGTCACTCCGGCGCATGTGCACAGGAGCCGTAAGTGACGGCATGTTTGCCTTCACTTTCGGCACGCCCAGTGCACCTGCGCCGTTGTCTACGGCATGCATGCGCCATAGACAGCGGTGCCCTCTTTTTGTAAAGCACGGTTAAGGACATATTTCTTGGACCTACAGGTAAGCCTCAATCTAAGCTTACCTGTAGATCAAAGTGGTTTGCAAGAGTTTACAACCACTTTGACAATAAAAAAAAACAAAAAAAAACTCGAAGTTGATTGGTTTCTATACAGAGCAGCACCAGCTTTTAGTAAATTAATCCCAATGGGCCAAAAGGAATGACACGGTCCAAGGTGAACCTCGAGTGGTTCAGAGAAGCACAGTAGATCACCCTTTGATCAGAATATATATGCAAAAATGAAATTCCTATAAATTGGACTCTGCTTTTTGCGACTGGTTTCTCTAAGCTTTAACTGTAAGTGGTGATTTTATGTTGCTATAAATACCTAACTGCCCCAGTGTAAACCTCTGTGTTCAAGTCTACACTGTTTTATAGCGAGCAGAGCATCAGATTAATTTTTTTTTTACCGTACCGCAGTTTATTGCAGAAATGAAGAATGACAGGAAGAGGATTGATAGCTATTAAATTCCATCATCCGATGTCTCACCATAACCATTCAACATGTGCAAATACTAGTTAGTGACCCAGTGACCCAGGCAGCCTTATCCTGCTCAAAATTCCATTAAGATTGTTAAACAGAATCATGGAGCACGAAAATCTATCGAGTCCGACATGAAGCAAAATATTTGCTTATTATAAGAACAGTTTTAGCACGCAATTATGTAATGGAATGCTAAGCACACAAAACCGCATTTTTATTTTTAGCGAAGGATTGAGCACTTTTTTTAAAGCTGTTTGTCCAAAACTTCAGCTTTGGATACCAATGCGTTAAAATAAACACTCATTCATAACTAAAGAAAAAGAAAGTTCAGTCTGAAGTTGAAGTGGTTTTAACAACTTTGGGTCCACCTCATAGGAGTATTACTGCTACAGGGTGGCACCTGTGCGCTGGATCACGTAAATATATACATGATCCGGCCTTTCCTTGGCTTTGATTGCCCCTAGATGTTAACCCCTTCCTAGTCAGTGTCATTAGTACAGTGATGGTGCTTGTTTTTAGCACTGATCACTGTATTAGTGTTACTGGTCCCCAGAACATTTTCAAAAGTGTTAGTATCCAAATTGTCCATCACAATGTCGCAGTCCTGCAATAAGACGCTGATCGCTGCCACTACTAGTAAAAAAAATTAAAAAAAAATTAAAATATTCCATAGTTTGCAGATGCAATAACTTTTGCGCAAACCAATAAATATACGCTTATTGGGATTTTTTAAAATTTGTTGGTCTTTTTTTTGTTTATAGCACACAAAATAAAAACTGCAGAGGTGTGGGACAGTTGGGGACAATTCCCCAATCATTGGGGACTTAGAAACATCATGCTGGAACTTCAGCAGTGGTCAAAATGTCCATGCTTGTCCCTCCTTTGCTTCCCATTTCCATTAGATTGTAACTTTAACGGAGTTGTAAACCCTCCTTGTTTTTCACATCAATGCATTCTATGTATTGAGGTAAAAAACCTATTGTAGTGCACCAGCCTGCCCCCTGGTTGTACTCACCTGAGCTCTTTTGTTCCCAAGCCGGAGACACGCACACCCTTTCTGGTCTTGATTGGATAGATTGATAGCAGCGCCGCCATTGGCTCCCACTGCTGAATCATATCCAATGACGTGAGTGGGGGGCGGTGCGGAGTCCTGATGTCTGTGTCTATGGATACAGCAGAAGGACACGGGAGTGTTCCCACACGGGTGACCCAAAGGAGAGCGCTTCTCCAATGGGTCACGTGATGCGGGGAGGGGCCAGGAGCTCCGCGTAGAGACCCCAGAAGAGGAGGATCGGGGCCATTCTGTACAAAACCAACTGCACAGTGGAAGTAAGTATAACATATTTGTTTTTTTAAAAGAGAAAAAAAGGGAACCTTTAGTGTCCCTTTAACCTAGCCTAGACAGGTAGAAGGTAAAGTGGTTTCTTCATTGGAAACAAGGGCAACAATAACAAAGGGGTAACCCCTTCTCTTTTTATCACAAAAGTGTATATATGTGTGTACCTGTTATATTCTGAAAAAGGAATTTAAGGAGTAGAGCATATTTAATTTTCATAATATCTTAATATCTTAGTAAATGAGGTTACATAAGGTGAAAATTTATGTCACAAAGAAAACCCAGCATGTGCAAGGGAAATAAGGTAAAAAAAAACAAGAAAAAAAAAAACATGATTTTTGCTTGAACTTGATTGGATAATTGAAGTTAGCATCACTTCACCTTATTTATTAAGCTAAGTGTATTTTCTCTCTGTGAAAGAGACTATCCATCTAGCTTAGTGAATGAGTTTACGTTATGTTCACTTCAATCATCCAATCATGTGCAAGGTTCTCCTTGCACCTGATTGGGTATTCTTTGCAACAGTTTTTCACTTTGTTTCATCTCATTCACTAAAATTCAAAATGAACTTTGAAAACTGAACATATTCCACTGCTTTATTGAATCAACCCCAGTGACTACTCTCATGCCGCTTACACACGACCGGACTTTCCGGCAGACTAGGTCCGAAGGGATTAGTTCGTAGGACAATCCAATCGTGTGTGGGCTAGTCTGATAATTTTTCGAAAAAAAAATCAGACGGACCTAGAAATAGAACATGTTTCAAATCTATCCGACAGACTCAATTCCGACGGACTAAAAATCGGGAAAACCGTTTGTCTGTGTGCTGGTCCGACGTTCCAAATACGATGCAGGGGAAGCTATTGGCTACTGGCTATCGAACTTCCTTGTTTAGTCCCGTTTACGTCATCACGTTCAAAACGAACGGATGTTCAAACAGACTTTCCGTTTAGTGTGTGGCCAAGTCCGTTTGTTCGGAAAGTTCGTCGGAACTCTGCTGAAAGTCTGAAGTGAAGACCGTCGGACCTAGTCTGCCGGAAAGTCCGGTCATGTGTAAACGGCATCAGAGGAACGAGAGTCAAGGAAAATCCTCAATAGTTGGGGGGGAAAGGAAGAAACAAAAGGAGTTCATGTACTAAAACAGGAGCATGCAAAATCTGGTGCAGCTCTGCATAGAAACCAATCAGCTTCCAGTTTTTTTTTCTTTGTCAAAGCTTAATTGAACAAGCTGAAGTTAGAAGCTGATTGGCTGACATGCACAACTGCACCAGATTTTGCACTCTCCAGTTTTAGTAAATCAGCTGCAAAAAGTTAATAGTTAATATAAGTTCCATTATATTTTAAATAAAAATCGTGGTTTGGAGTTCCACTTTAGACTTTGATCTTTACTGGCTGCCACTCTTAGTCTATGGGCCAAACAATTAATCTGTGTATGCTGGTCACACGCATAACTGAACAATCGCTCTTTTCATCTTGATAAAAAAAAAAACAGACTTTAAATATAAGACTTTTAAGGCTCATGTAAAAAGCTTGTTTTGCATTCCAGCATCAAATGCCCTTTAATGAATGCTCTGTATGTTTCCCTGAGTGAAAGTTGTACATGGTCTACAAACTTCCCGGATTTAATGAGAGTATTGAAGCAGAAATCCAAATTAAATAAAACAAGCAACGCACAAGCTGTAGAGTGCGGCTCGTATTTATCAATTTTGGAGGTTTTTTAGATCAAGCTGAATGCAGTTTGCTACTGGGAACTCCAGCAACAATTTCCAATTGTTTGCTTCTCCTGTACATGTTGACATTGATTGTTATATATACATAGCTTTGTTCTTGTGACAGCCTCTCAAGCAAAAACTACATACAATATGCTAATGAGAAAGACGGAGGAATAGACCAAGTTCACATTGGGGGTTATTTACTAAAGGAAAATGCACTTTGCACTGCAAGTGCACTTGGAAGTGCAGTCACTCTAAATCTGAGGCCGCGTACACACGGGCGGACTGTTCGTCCAACACTGTTCAGCGGACAGTCCGCTCGTGTGTGGGCTTCAGCGGACAGTTTCAGCGGACAGTCTGACGAACAAAGTTTTTCGGAATTTCCGTAAGACTGTCCGCTGAAACTTGGTTTGAGCGGACAGTCCGCTCGTGTGTAGGCTTGTTCGGCAAACTAAGTCTCGCGCATGCTCAGAAAGAATTTACACGGCGAAGGTTGCATTGCAGTGTATCGGACGCCGAATTTCTCGTCCCGTCGTACGTGCCGTTCACGTCATCGCGCAAGTTTTCAGCGGACTGTTCGTTCGTCATGTGTGGTCAAGTCCGTTCATGCTAATTTTGAACGGACTGTTTGTCAAACTGTTTGACAAACCTAGTTGGGCGGACAGTCCGCCCGTGTGTATGCGGCCTGAGGGGTAGATCTGAAATGAATGGAAGCTCTGCTGATTTTATCATCCAATCATGTGCAAGCTAAAAGGTTTTATTTTTATTTTTCTTACATGTCCCCCCTGGATCTACAGCGACTTTACTTCCAAGTGCACTTTCAAGTGGATTTTCCTTTAGTAAATAACCCCCATTCTGTTGTTAAAGTGATGCTAAACGCATACTGTTTAATTTACACTGTCCCTTCTAATTCTGTATATGGATGGTGGCACTGTAATTGTTTTAAGAATAATATGATATCCAGCTGTCATATACCCCAGATCTTTCCCAGACAGGGAATCATAAGTGGCAGGAGCTTCTAGTCCTCTGTTGCTGGTCACATGTTAAAAAAAAAAAAAACAAGGAGGTTTGGAATACAGAGTAACAATAAATAATTAATATCCATAAACTGTTCTAGCCACTTGCTTCCTGGCCACTTAAACCCCCCTTCTGCCCAGAATAATTTTCAGCTTTCACCGCTGATGCACTTTGACAATTGCGCGGTCATACCACACTGTACCCAAATTAAATTGTTATCATTTTTTTCCCCCACAAATAGAGCTTTCATTTGGTGGTATTTAATCACAGCTGGGATTTTTATTTTTTTCTAAACAAATGGGCACTGATATGTGGCACTGGTAGGTGGCACTGATGTGCAGCACTGTTGTTGAGGCACTAATTGTGCGCACTTATAGGTGGCACTTTGGGGACTGATGGGTGGCGCTGGTGGGCACTGGTAGATGGCACTGTTGCCTACTGCTAGTGGGCACTGAGGATCTGGTGGCAACACACCTTGATGGGGACTGATGTCCCTCTCACGGTCGCCGGTGATCAGCTTTATTTTTTCTCCTCACGCTGTCAGTGCGAGGAGAAAAAATAGCCGATTACCGGCTCTGTTGACATCACATGATCAGCTGTCATTGACTGACCATGTGGTAAGGGGTCAGGGATCAACCCCTTACTCCGATCTGTGTTTCAGTGAGTCTCATAGACTCGCTGATCACACAGCGCGTTCCCTACAGGGGGTGCGCAGGCCGCTTGGGCATAGGAGGACGTCAATGGACGTACTCCTGGCAAAGCAGGTCCACGCTGTAGCCATCATTCGGCTATAGCGTGGATCTGAAGTAGTTAAATTGCCAAATTAAATCTTGATTATTTTTTTGGCAATAACATGGTTTGGGTGTAATATCCCACCCACACTGTGTTTAGCTGGTTAGTGGAGGAAGAGGGAGGGAGTGGGCTGTCTTTTACTATTGTGAATACACCCACATGTGTGACTCTATGGTCACGTGGACTGCTCAGATGTGATGGGGAAGAATTGTTCAGGGTAGAAATATACTGAACACTGAGCATATGCACCAGCTGACAATACTGCTCTACAAAATCCCTTACTGCAGTGGGGACATGGACGGGAGGGGGGGATGCAGAACAGCAGGAGCAACCAGTTTTTTTTTTTTTTTTTTGTGCAGTACACAGAAAACAAATCTCATAGTGCCTGAGTGAGTGAACTCAAAATATATAAAATAGTTTTTTTTAATGATGTGGGTTTAATGACAAAAAATCTTGATAGTAGCTAAAAATATGTAGAAGAATACATATCGGCCTAAACTGTATTTATTTATTTATTATAGCAAAAAGTAAAAAATCATTTTTTATTTTTTTGTTTATAGCGCAAAAAATAAAAACCGCAGAGATGAACAAATGCCACCAAAAGAAAGCTGGGTGGGAACTGACTAATTGACACTGACATTACCACTAATACAGTGACCAGTAAAAATATTATACACTATCACTGTACTAATGATACTGGCTGAGAAGGGGTTAACATCTATAGCGATAAAGGGTTTAAATGTGTGCCTAGCAATGTGTAATGTGTGCAATATGTGCTGCTTTTACTAATTGATGCGGCTGATTTTTTTCTGCTTTGCAGGTAGAAAATAAAAAAAACACCCACATCACTGCTCTGTGTACAGAGACCTGTGTTGTTAGTAAACACAGGGCTCTGAACAGTGATTCTGTAAGCCAGTTAGTAGGTCCTGGCTAAATAATCTTTGGGCAGGACCTGCTGACCAACTTGTGCAGTGCTGAATCACAGCACAAATGGGGTGGGGGGCGCACACGCATGCCCCCTACCCAGAAATTCCAGATCATGTACATGTATGTTATCTGGCACATAGCAGCTGCCCCATCACTGTATATGTGCTTGGAGTGGTCCGCAAGTGGTTAAACATTCAGTTTTGAAATAATTACATTTCCTAAAAAAAAACACATACCCTGTTAGAAATTTGTTTGTTCGAGAAAACGTTTCCATTTTACGAATTTTCCCCATCACTGTTATTGAAAACAATGTCCATTTGACCCAACTAATGATTAACAAATGGAATGAGTGTTCTTAAAATGAAAAATTTTGATCTAAATTATACAAGTGTGCAGTCAGATTTAGTCTGGTTCATTTGTGTAGTATGAGCGCTCTGAATACCATGCCAGGGACTAATTGAAAGAGGTGGTCTGGGCCACAGATCATTTGGATTCTGGTACGGTTCACTTCTGTGTAAGTCAGGTCTCCATAGGTCACTGAACATGAAAAAAGGAATCACTGTGGTCTGGTTGTCAGAGGTGATGTCAATGTAAGCACGCCCAGAAATGCTTCCTTTTAAATACAGAGTGAGCACAGACCAGTGAGGGGGAGTGGGGACAATTGTGCTTGGGCATGATTCCAATCAACCTTTCCCCTGGGTGAGTACACCCTTATATACTTAGAAGAAACCTGTATAAAAGAAGTATCTAGACCACCCAACCTTTTTTTTAATCAAGATACCCTTTAAAATTACGAACAATCTCGAGGCATCCTTTAAAAATATGGACAGTCTCGAGGCACCCCATTCTAAAATGTAAAAAATACTCTAATAGTTTTACATAATGCAGCAACAGCCACACATGTAGGACACCCAATGTTAGAGGTGCAACGTAGTACTGACTAGTATTTCAATGTTTTGCTTCTTCCTCATTTTTTCTCTATCACTCAACTAATATGACCCCAAAGTTGATGGAGAGAGGCAGGAGAGAGCCAAACAAGGATGCTATGCAGGCAACCAATATCCTCCTTATCAACTGATGATGTCATTGGTCATTAGAAGGTCGGCAAGAGGAAGGTCGTAATGGCGCATAATGAAAACCTGTGGCTTTGTGTAAGGAAGACTTAAACAGGTTGTAAAGGTTTGTTTTTTATTTTCTAAATAGGTTCCTTTAAGTTAGTGCATTGTTGGTTCACTTACCTTTTTCCTTTCGATTTCCCTTCTAAATGTTTTTTTTTCTTTGTTTTCTTTGTCTGAATTTCTCACTTCCTGTTCCTCCTCAGTAAGCTGCTCAATAAGCTGTTCTGGCTGACTAAACACCGCTCGGATGATGGTGTGAAGTTTACTGAGGAGAAACAGGAAGTGAGAAATTTAGACAGAGGAAAAAAAACATTTAGAAGGGAAATCAAAGGAAAAGGTAATTGAACCAACAATGTACTAGCTTAACCACTTCCCGACCAGCGCACGACGATGTACATCGACAGAATGGCACGGGCAGGCATATTGGCGTACAGGTACGTCCAATATTCAATGCCGCCCTGCCATCGGGAGCGCGCCGCCGGCGGCGCGCTCCCGCGCTGGTCGGGACCCCCGTGAGTCCGGTCGCGGGACCCGTGGACTCGATCGCCGCGGGCATCCCCTCGATCGTCTCACGGAGCGGCCGAATGGAGGAAATGCTGTGTAAACAACATTTCTCCATTCTGCCTAGCAACTAGTGATGCTGATCTCTGCTCCATGTGATTGGAGCAGAGATCAGTGTTCACTAAATGAAAGCCCAACCCCCCCACAGTTAGTAACACACCCCTAGGAACACTTAACCCCTACACTGCCACCCACCGGTTAACCCTTTCACTGCCAGTGTCATTTACACAGGAATCACTGCATTTACAGTGGTGTGAAAAAGTGTTTGCCCCCTTCCTCATTTCCTGTTCCTTTGCATGTTTGTCACACTTAAGTGTTTCGGAACATCAAACCAATTTAAACAATAGTCAAGGACAACACAAGTAAACACAAAATGCAATTTGTAAATGAAGGTGTTTATTATTAAAGGTGAAAAAAAATCCAAACCATCATGGCCCTGTGTGAAAAAGTGATTGCCCCCCTTGTTAAAACATACTATAACTGTGGTTGTCCACACCTGAGTTCAATTTCTCTAGCCACACCCAGGCCTGATTATTGCCACACCTGTTCACAATCAAGGCATCACTTAAATAGGAGCTGCTTGACACAGTAAGGTCCACCAGAAGATCCTTAAAAGCTACACATCATGTCGAGACCCAAAGAAATTCAGGAACAATTGAGAAAGAAAGTAATTGAGATCTATCAGTCTGGAAAGGGTTATAAAGCCATTTCCAAAGCTTTGGGAATCCAGCGAACCACAGTGAGAGCCATTATCCACAAATGTCAAAGACATGGAACAGTGGTGAACCTTCCCAGGAGTGGCCGGCCGCCCAAAATTACCCCAAGAGCGCAGCGACGACTCATCCAAGAGGTCACAAAAGACCCCACAACAACGTCCAAGGAACTGCAGGCCTCACTTGCCTCAGTTAAGGTCAGCGTTCATGCCTCCACCATCAGGAAAAGACTGGGCAAAAATGGCCTGCATGGCAGAGTTCCAAGGAGAAAACCACTGCTGAGCAAAAAGAACATCAAAGCTCGTCTCAATTTCTCCACAACACATCTTGATGATCCCCAAGACTTTTGGGACAACATTCTGTGGACCGATGAGACAAAAGTGGAACTCTTTGGAAGGTGTGTGTCCAAGTATATCTGGCGTAGAAGGAACACTGCATTTCATAAAAAGAACATTATACCAACAGTAAAATATGGTGGTGGTAGTGTGATGGTCTGGGGCTGTTTTGCTGCTTCAGGACCTGGAAGACTTGCCGTGATAAAAGGAACTATGAATTCTGCTGTCTACCAAGAGATCCTGAAGGAGAATGTCCGACCATCTGTTCGTGTACTCAAGCTGAAACGAACTTGGGTTCTGCAGCAGGACAATGATCCTAAACACACCAGCAAGTCCACCACCGAATGGCTGAAGAAAAACAAAATGAAGACTTTGGAGTGGCCTAGCCAAAGTCCTGACCTGAATCCTATTGAGATGTTGTGGTATGACCTTAAAAAGGCCGTTCATGCTCGAAAACCCTCTAATGTAACTGAATTAGGACAATTCTGCAAAGATGAGTGGGCCAAAATTCCTCCAGGACGCTGTAAAAGCCTCATTGCACGTTATCGCAAACGCTTGGTTGCAGTTGTTGCTGCTAAGGGTGGCCCAACCAGTTATTAGGTTTAGGGGGCAATCACTTTTTCACACAGGGCCATGATGGTTTGGATTTTTTTTCACCTTTAATAATAAACACCTTCATTTACAAATTGCATTTTGTGTTTACTTGTGTTGTCCTTGACTATTGTTTAAATTGGTTTGATGTTCCGAAACACTTAAGTGTGACAAACATGCAAAGGAACAGGAAATGAGGAAGGGGGCAAACACTTTTTCACACCACTGTATATAGCAGTGATTACTGTATAAATGACAATGGTCCCAAAAATGTGTCAAAAATGTCCGATGGGTCCCCCACAATGTCGCAGTCACAATAAAAATCGCTGATCGCCGCCATTACTAGTAAAAAAATAAATAATAAAAAATTATTAATAAAAATGCTATAAAACTATCCCTATTTTGTAAACGCTATAACTTTTGCGCAAACCAATCAATAATCGCTTATTGCGATTTTTTTTACCAAAAATATGTAGAAGAATACGTATCGGCCTAAACTGAGGGAAAAAAAAATTTTTTTTATATATTTTTGGGGGATATTTATTATAACAAAAAGTAAAAAATAATGTGTTTTTTTCAAAATTGTCGCTCTATTTTTGTTTATAGCGCAAAAAATAAAAACCGCAGGGGTGATCAACTACCACCAAAAGAAAGCTCTATTTGTGGGAAAAAAAGGACGTCAATTTTGTTTGGGAGCCACGTCGCACGACCGCGCAATTGTCAGTTAAAGCGACGCAGTGCCGAATCGCAAAAAGTGGTCTGGTCTTTGACCAGCAAAATGGTCCGGTCTGCAAGTGGTTAAAGGAACCTATTTAGAAAATAAAAAACAAAGCTTTACAACCCCTTTAATCCACTCACCGTCTGTATACAATTTTGGGCAATTATTAGGCATTTTGCTAAGGCACCCCTGAAGGCATCCTGGTTAAAAAATGCTGATCTAGACTGCTATTATTCTCCCTTTTTGAAAGTTCTTGTTTCCTGCCTGACCCAATGGTTTCAGGACTTTGTGACTCCAACCGGAAACAAGTATGCAGATTAAGAGCTGTGACTTTACTCTGACTTTCGTGATAAGTCAGCATGTCAAAATATTGACAACAGAAACAGTAGGACACCTACCACTTTCAGCAGGCAATCAGTGGTGGCTTCTCTTAGTACAAGTTTCCTTTAACCGGAGATGTTCTTTAAAGGGTCTACTTTGCGTCAGCACAGATGGGAGGCTTTCCAGGATGCAAATTGTCTGTTTATGCTTCTGATGTGGTTACGTTTGGAAATGGCTCCACAGTACTTATTTGTTCTGCAGTTTTCTGCCTTCCAGCTCAGTCAGCTTGTGTGTGACAGCATAGGAAAAAAAAATCTGAAGGCCAAATGATCCCATATCCTTAGTCCTTGTTCAGACACTTATCCTAAATACTGCTACACAGGAAATAGCAGCGTGACCTAGTTTTCACTAAACTACCCGCATAGTGTGTGTTTTTTTTTATTAGACCTAATGTCATGGCTGATGTAAAAGATAAACATTTATACTACTTGAAAAAAAGTCATCAACCGATTTGCAATACGTAAACATTGCTGCATTCCATTCTATAAAAAAAGATATAAAGAAAAGAATAAGAGACGCACCCATCCTTATTAAATAATACAGTGAAGTATGCATCCACGTCACCCACAGAAACCTGGTTTAGCCAGACTTATGACAGCTGGCATGTGATTGGCTGCTATGGCTTGGCAGTAATGGTACATTGTTTCATTATACAGTGTAAAAGCCCTAGCACTTTGTTTAGGAAAGGACAGTACACAGGACAGTGGTTTGCAAAAAAAAACTATCTAAAACAAAGATAATTTTTCAGCACTTTTATGTAGCCAGACTAATGATAAAAATGAAAAGATGATTTCTGATAGCTGTGGAACATTGCACATTGCAAAATAAAGGCTATACAGAATTATAGATGATTACTTTAAAATGAAATATATGTGCTAGTGTAGTATTTATTATGCAGTTAGAGTTAATAAAAATAATTTAAAACCCAAGCAGGGCAATGTTTGGTGTCCGTTTCGGGAAGTTACTGCTGGTTGTATGCTTTCTTATTTTTTATTTCAGTGTAGCTTATGAAACAAAAGGATGTATATTGTTAAATAATACACATTTAACCACATAATTACCTCCTCCTTTTCCCTTTGGGCTTCAGTGTGGAGGCAGGTGCAGGAGAGGCAGCCGACAACAGATGCACCATATGAAGTCTATGGGGGACATCACTTCTCCTAGCCGTTGTCAGTCCTCTCCTGCACACAAAATCTGCTGCTGGAAACCAGGCTGGATTGGCTGCAGAATAGGTAAGTACAGCAATTTTTGCTTTACAGTGTTAGATTAGATTTAGAATGTAGCAGAGAGTAGGTTTATGCCCTGTACAGACGGTCAGAAAATCCGACGGAAGAGGTCCGATCGGATTTTGTTGTCGAAAAATCCGATCAGACTTTTTCCATCGGAAATTCCAATGGAAAAAGTTTGAGAGCTGGATCTAAAATTTTCTAACAACAAAATCCGATTGGACTTTTTCCGATCGCTTGTAGAGAATTCCGACGGACAAAGTGCCACGCATGCTCAGATTAAATTACGAGACCAAAGCTATTGGCTACTAGCTTCTGCATAGTCGCATCGTACGCAACGAACTTCACCCCATTACAAACGATCGGATTTTCCAACAACTTTGTCCGACCGTGTGTATGTAACACAAGTTTTGGCCAAAATCCGTCAGAAAAAATCAGACGGATATGTAGTCGGAATGTCCGACTGTGTGTAGAGGGCATTAGAGTTAGTGTTTGCCTGAACTTACACCTTAACTCTTCAATAAGACACAGAAGCTGACTTTAATTGAATTTTAATTCAAATAAGTGCAATACAGAGGACAGTTTTCTAGTCTTTTTGAAGTGGAAAAAGACAATGACTTCCCCAAGCCCTGTCCCTGCAATGAAGGTGAAACTATTCTGAACAAGCATAAAGGAACAAGGAGTCTCTAACGCAAGACTGTACTAACAAAAGAAAAAACAGGATGGGGGGGAAGCAACATATTCAATACTAGTATATACTGCTGTATAATATCATTAATGTAATGTGGTACATAAAGCAAATGCTAAGCACATAATATATATAAAGCCTTCTCTCAGGAGCAGCATAGAAGTTGTACAAGTGCATAATTCATAAGTGAAAAGTGCAGTATACTTAAAGTGGTTGTAAACCCTCACACACCACTTTTCCCTATAGATAAGCCTATAATTCAGCATACCTGTAGTTACTGGAAATATCTCCTAAATCTGCACAGTTTAGGAGATATTTACCATATACACTTACACCGACGCCATCGCGGCATGAGCACTGAAGAAAGGGCACAATAGTGCCGTTTCTAAAGGGCCCGTGGCATGACCGTCGGCTCTTGCGGGAGTGACGTCACACGACTCCGGCCAGTCACAGAGCCAGAGTCCATGGCCCCAGAAGGAAGAGGTGTGAAGATGGACGTGGCCACCAGCAGGAACTTGGAGGACTTAATTTGCAGATAAGTGCAAAATAATGGGGTACATACTAACCCATTATGCTTTTACTTTGCAGGGGGAAAAAAGAGGACATAAGACCCCTAAGGGTTTACTTCCTCTTTAAAACTACAATGGTTTTGTTAAATAAACCAACAAGTCTATGGAAGAGCAGGCACCGGCGGCCTCTGTAAGTGCATACTAATTTGTATGTGTGCTATTGCTTTGTAGAAAATCCGACCAGGCTATTTTGTGTTCCATAGCAGTTGCTGTCAATACCCCTTCTGTATTGTAGATACTTGTTGAAAAAATAACTATATTTTTACAACTGTAATCAAAGAAATCTTTGTAATATAACTTTTTTCTGTATTTTTTTAATTAATATTTGACTATGTTTATCCTGCATACCTTCTCCCATATTCTGTTAGCTGGTGATACAGCAGGGGTTTTCAAAGCAGGTCTCTGAACCATACCAAACGACGTGACAAATAACCTTAACAGTAACACCGCTCCTCCAACACAGAAAGAGCAGCTCGCCATTGCTTTGACTGATCAGCCAGTTAAGCTACGCTGCCGACTCCCTCATCCTGCACCGGCCTAGTGAGAATAGCTATTATAAACCTTCAGAGCTAGACCCCAAAAACCGAAGCAGTAATCCATCATACAGACTTCCAAGAGGCAAGAGTCTGTTAGTCTCAATAATTCTCTTGCTCAAACAACACAAGTGGAATTAATAAAATGACAAGCAAAGATATATGGTCCTTTTTTTATTATGTTTTCAGCAGGCGCACTGTGTATTTTGTCTGTGGCGCACTACCACCGTCAAAGACCAAGGAGCAATTATTTTAGAGGGGCTTCTATATTTACTTTTTTATCCTACGACCACCCTGTTGGATGGCTATTTCTCATGCTAGAATGGTGTTTCATTTGACTTGAATATAACGAACGTTGATTTAAAGAGTAACTCCACTTTTGTTGAGAAAAAAAAAAACATTCCCCTCTCGGTGAGAAAAGTACATTACAAGGATTTTAACAAACTATAATGCAGATTCCTACCTTTTGTTATTCTTAAGAAATAGCTGTTTGTATGTCTGTGTCCATGGGCATAGTGAATCTGTATATGAGTGATTATATATTTATCAATCAGCTGCTGCACTTGCAGGGTTCTAATTGTGGAATTTGCAGGGTCTGCCTCCCTTTAGCCGTGGTTTCCCTAAGGGAGTATCTCATCAAAATTATTTTTTTTTACACTCTGTATCACTGCTCCAGGGGAGTAGCCTCTAATGATCCCTTCACAATTCTTCAAGTCAGGTGCCCGCCAAACTTGCGTGCTGCACAATTGAGGACAAGGAAAATTCAGATGGCTGCACTCCAACAATCAACATTATTTGGTATAAATAATTAAACCAAATGGCAGATGAAACCAGTACAGTGGGGGACAAACAAGTAGACGTGTTTCACACTAAAGTCAGTGCTTAATAATTACTCGAATAGCTAGTGATTGGGTAATAATTAAGCACTTTCTTTAGCGTAGAACGCATTTCCCTGCTTGTCCCCCACTGTACTTGTTTCATCTGTCATTTGATTTTAATGTTTATACCAAATAAAGTGGGTTGTTGGAGTGCAGCCGCCCGGATCTTCCTTGTCTCCAAAATGACATTGTTGTTACAGGGGATGCCCAAAATCTGATTTGTATCTTAGTGCAGACTTCTGGGAACATCAGTGAGCCAATAACACAAGCAGGAAATGAAACTTCTGGGGGACGTTTTGTACAACATCTGTTTACAGAATGCCTCCAGGTAGTCATATTAATCTGCATTTTACAGAAAATTACAGAGCTGGTAGTTTTTAATAACATTCAGTTACAATATGACTTGTATAACAATTGTATACCCTATATTATTTTTTATTTTATTTTATGTTTTTCCACAAAAATGGACCACTTGACCTCCGGAAGAGTCACCCCCCTTCATGTCCAGACCATTTTTTGCAATGTGACACTGCGTTACTTTATCTGACGATTGCGTGGTCATGCCACACTGTACCTAACATGTATGTCCTTTTTTCCCCACATATAGAGCTTTCTTTTGGTGGTATTTGATCACCTCTGTGGTTTTTATTTTTTGCGTTATGAACAAAAAAGAGCAACAATTTTGAAAAGAAACAATATTTTTATCTTTCTGCCATAAAACATATCGAATAAAAAAAAGGGAACAAATCAAATTTATTCACCAATTTAGGCCAATATGTATTCCGCTGCATGTTTTTGGTAAAAAAAATCCCAATAAGCGTATTGGTTTGCAAAAAAGTCTACAAACTATGGGATAGATTTATAGACTTTTTTTTTTATATATATTTTTTTACTAGTAATGGTGGCAATCAGGGATTTTTAGTGGGACTGCGACATTGCAGTGGACAAATCTGATACTAAGTGAAATTTTTTGGGGACCAGTGACACCAATACAGTGATTAGTGCTAAAAAAATGCACTGTCCCTGTTTAAATTACACTGGCAGGGAAGGGGTTAACATCAGGGACGATCAAATGGTTAAATGTGTGCCTAAGGGGTGCTTGATATCTGTGTGGGGGATGGTTTGACTGGAGGAAGCGAGAGATCTGTGTTCCTGATCTCCCTCTTCCTCACTGACAGAGCAGTGATCTGCTTTGTTTACATCAGCAGACCGCCGTTCTTCCTCTCTACAGATGATCACCAGGTTCACAGCGGACATCGCTTCTGCCAAACCCATTGATTGGCTTCCTCTGTGTCCAATCAAAGCGGGAGCAGGTCATTGGTGACGCACGCATGTGCTCCAGACCCAGAAGAAACGAACAACGTACAGGTACCTTGTTTTGTGCCGCCAGGCCACCCTGCCGCAGTATATGTGCGTTGGGCGTTCCAAAAGTAGTTAAAGTATAACTAAAGGCAAAATCTTCTTTTTTTTTTTGATTTGGGTAGACTGTAGAGGGATTAGAACACAGTTTTTATTGCTGTCTGTGCCCTTGTTAAGGAGGTTCCCCTCTTTATTAGTTCTGTTTACCATTATAATTAAAAGTGAAAGAAGAAAATCCTGAATTTTGGGTTGTCCCAGAAAAGTAATGGTGGGGAAATCTTCCAATGAGGACAACAGTTCTGGTGACCTGGGGGTCCCCAATGAATTTTCAGGGATTTCCTGTTTGGTTATGGTACAGGAAGTGAAGGGAAGTCTCTACAATTGGACATAGATGGCAAAAACAAATCTGACAGCGGTTATAACCCTCCCTTACTCTATCCAAAATGAGGAAAAGAAGTTCTACTTTAAGCTTTGACAAAAAAAAGAAAAGATAAAGGAAGCTGGTTGGTTTCTATGCAGAGCTGTACCAGCTTCTACACTCTTCAGCTTTAGTAAATCAACCCCAGTATTGTATTCAAATCTGATTTGTTGAAATTAAATATTACACTGTACCCAGTCTCACCCATAGGACCTGCCCTACTCGCATGCCTTTAATACTACATAGACCAGTATTTCTCAACATCAGTCCTCAAGGAGCCCCAACGGGTCATGTCTTCAGGATTTCCCTCAGATGAAATGGTTGTGGTGATTACCAAGGCAGTGAAACTGATCAAATCACCTGTGTGAAATAATGGAGAGCCTGAAAACATGACCTGTTGGGGCACTTTGAGGACTGGAGTGTAGAAACACTGACCTAGGATGCCATTGTGAAATAAAATGAAAGTCTTTATAGGGGAAGTTGTGGAGTAGCGGGAGCTTGTGATTTGGCAGTGTCCCCCCGGGTGTTGGGGAAAGAAAGTGTGAAGTGCCATTACCATGGACCGACACAACATGGAATTCATTAGTGTCAGCTAAACCTAATCATTTCCAACAATTGATCGATGTAATGTATGTGACTGGAGTGCTATGGACCCTGCAGGATTTAAACTACCTAATTATGTTTTACTAAAACTCATCTTGATGGCATTGTTAGGACATTGTCTGTACCCGTTTCTTTAAAATAAATTGGATTTTAATTGTCTGCAAAGCACATATTTTCAATAATAATAAAAAAAACACGATAAGCTGTCTTTTATGGTTTGATTTGCGTTAATATGTTGTATAGATAAGAGAGAAGCCAAAGGTATATCTGCTTGTTCAATTAAACAGCAGACATCAAAATATGAAAATTGATATGATAAACTGGAATAATCATCTGAAATTATTTCCAAAGCCAAGTCTGTGCTAACTATCCGCAGCACTGACGTATGTTAGGGCATTCATAATCAACTTTATTGGAAATGTAGTGACGTGCACACTGTGTGGGCCAGATCTGAAGACGCCGAGACGTACCTCTGTCTGCTGAAATGTGATAACGCTTGTCAGTTCCATGTGCTGTTGTTTGACATTTAGTGTGTTATAGGGAAAGGAACATTTAAAGCTGAATTCCAGCCTTACCTTCAGTATTGCACAGATGTATAGGCTGCTCTTCTCTACTGAAGTTGCTTACTGATTTTTCTGTATTCTGTGAGCTTCTCAAAGTGTGCAATAGAAGTTGCAGCAAGGCAGGTAGAGCCCATCTTATTGTCTGCCTGGAGGACTTCCAGCATCATCCAGCTATTTATTCCCTAGCCTAACTATCCCTGGCCTTCCCCTGGGTTCCAAGTCAGTGCAATCACTGAGGCTCAGCATATCATGTGGTCACTACCTGGGGGGGGGGGGGGGCGTCTGAATGCAAATGCATTTCATGTAGGTATGCCCACTCTTCCACTTATCAATGCATCCTAATATTGCCATACCTCCTCCCAGTAGATGTCTCATTGAAAGTGTTGAGTAGATGTCTCATTGAGAGTGTTGAGTAGATGTCTCATTGAGAGTGTTGAGTAGATGTCTCATTGAGAGTGTTGAGTAGATGTCTCATTGAGGGTGTTGAGTACATTTCTCATTGAGAGTGTTGAGTAGATGTCTCATTGAGAGTGTTTAGTAGATGTCTCATTGAGAGTGTTTAGTAGATGTCTCATTGAGAGTCTTGAGTAGATGTCTCATTGAGAGTCTTGAGTAGATGTCTCATTGAGAGTCTTGAGTTGATGTCTCATTGAGAGTCTTGAGTTGATGTCTCATTGAGAGTCTTGCGTGGAGAACTGACGAAGGGTACATGTTTTGAGGAAGGTATGTACAGCACCCTACTGTTGTCTTCCACCAGTCATGATCTTCCTACATTGCTTAGAAAAGCACAGCGACCTAGTGATAACTTCACTGAGTCTAAAATAAGGTAATTAATGGGAGTAAAAAGCATTTCTTCATTAGCATATCTAGAACTATTATTGTTAATTCCATGAACTCCACTTAAACAATACTTTTACTGTTTTGACTAAACATTGCTTAGATTTGCATATGCATATTGCATTAGCCAGATACTGTCAGCAGGAGTATTGGGTATAGTTAAGGCTGCATTCACACCTGAGTGTTTCTCCAGCATATTTTCATGCATTTTTATGCTCGATTGTGGCATGTTTTCATGCATGTTTTTATACAGCGTTTTTGAGCTATGACATTTTTTTTATTGACCAAAAGAGAAAATCATTTGTTGCATCATTTGTTTCTAGATTTTTCCGCTTTTTTACCTTTTTCCATCATCTTTTATTTTTTAATTATTATTCTTTTATTTATTTTTTATTAGGGTAAGGGGTCAGAGTTAAGGTTTGGGTTAAGGTTAGAATTAGGGGTTAGAGTTAGTGGTTAATGTTTTATTCATTGTCTTATTATTAGTATTTTTTTTGTTTTTGTTAGGGTGTTGTTACTACTACTACTACTACTACTACTAATAATAATAATAATAATATATGTAAAATAAATAAATACATAAATAAATACAAATAGTCATAAATAATACATAAATACAATACATGAATACTGTGTAATAATAAATAAATACATAATTACCACCTAAACCTTAAAAAAATAAAAATAAACACCCTAACACAAAATAAACAAACTATTATTAATAATAATATTAATAATTATAAAATAATAATATTAATACCAATAACAATAAAAAACGTATTATTATTATGCATTTGTTTTTGTTTGGGTGTTTATTATTTCATTATTAACCTTCCTGGCGGTATGATTCAGTCTGGAATTAGGTGCTGAAAGCGGTACAATTATTTTGCACGGAAATCTGGCTTTTATTTTGTAGTCCTGTAATTCATAGGAATAACGCTCTTAAATCTGTTCAAACCAGAGTCTAGCAGACATCCCGGGTATGATAAAGTTTATAATATAATAAAGAATAATAAAAATTATTCAATAATGTAATCAAATCCTAAAACACTGAAAAATTGACACTTTTTGGTTGCTATGGACAATCTCCAAATTCCAGGCAGTAAAAAACAGTATTTATAATATAAAAGTGCATGCAGGGCACTGCACAGACCACTAGGGACAAAGGGGGTGTGTATTTTTTAATACAGCACTGTAATCTGTAAGATTACAGTGCTGTGTGTGTTTTGTGTGTTTTTATTTTTTTGAATTTGCCGCCGTTCTCCGCTCCCGTGCGCCGTAACGCCGCAGGGAACGGAGCTCGGCGGCATTCGGCACTGTGAATCGAGCGGAGGACGGCTCGATCACACAGCGCAGAGGACATCGCTGGATCCAGGGGACAAGGTGAGTAACTCTCCCTGTGTCCTCCCCTGCATCGAACGAAGCCATCCCGAGTCTGGCTCGGGGTTACTGCTCCTATCAGTATATTCCTACCCCGAGCCAGACTCAGGATTACCGCTAGGGGGGTTAATATTATCCTTAATAATGTGTTCAATATATTTCCTTCACGGTTGGCTGTTATTTATTATTTATTTATGATGATTTTTAGTTATTTGTGTATTTATTGTACATTTATTTATTCCTATAATATTACTATTTTTTTTTCTTACATTTGAGCAGAAAAATGTGTGACAAAACATGCGAAAACACGCAATTTGCATGTTTAAATTCACTTCCATGGGTAAAAAAAGTGCTAACCACAAAGAACTAGAACTAGAACTTTTTGGCGTTTCAGGCTTTTGGTTTTAGATGACTTGGAGTGGAGGTGTGACCCAACTCCATAGAGAATAATAGATTTTTTTTTTCTCCTCCAGCATTTTGGAGCTTCAAGCTTCAAGCTACAAAAAGCTGAGGTGTAAACGGGGCCTAATATCAGCCTGGAAAATTAATTGCAAACAGCAGAGTTATGGTCTGCTAAAAAAAGATGCCATAGGCATCCTTGACCAATAAAGTCAAAATGTGTCAAGATTTGGTAAAACCAATCCAAGGCTGTCCCTTGGATTAGGACTTTCTTTGATAATGTTACTGATATTTTTTTTACTGTGTCTTTTAGAACTAATATTCATGTAGTGGTGGGAGAAGAATACCCACTATCCATGATTATGAGGATGTGATGAGTTTGGCTGTAAAATATCTCTCAAAATGGCAGCGAGACAATTTGGTCAATGTCCATTTTTTCATAATAAGTCACTGAAGATTTCCTGAATGCTGTTTATTTAGTTATTTAGTCTCCAGCCCTGGTACCCGGAGAGTATCTTTGCAGCACACAGAGATTGTAATGGGCACATCTTTTTGGTGCCTGCGTGGGTCTAAACTCAAATGGGGGCTACACAAATGGACATTGGAAAGTTAAAGATCAAACCCCAATCCTGTGACTTCCCACAAAGCTGGAACATTAGTAAGGCCCTTATCTTGGATTCTGAGGCATTGAAGTTCTCACAACTACTATGCCATTTCATGCCAATGATGCGTGTGGACCACCAACAATCCTCTATATTTAACCATACACCCGAAGAGACAATAGAATACAACGCTTGGCTTAGGCACTGCAGAGCAACAAATTTAAATTTTTGTAAAGCCACAGGATCTCTGTACCTTAACATCCTTTATTATAAAGGATAATAGTTTATTAGCACCATGAGTGGCATAACAACTCAGCAAGAAATGCATATCCCTCTACAGATTATAAAGTTATGAGGAAGGGCGGAAAACTACTTTAGCATTTGGTAAGTAACATACAGTATGACAGGTTCATATTAGAGTTATTAAAAGCACTGGAGCAATCTCATAAGTTCAAGGTGAAGATTCATGATCATCAACATTAAATGAACATATTTTTCATCAATGGCATTTTATATTATTATCATTCTTTCCAGTAATGGCGTCTAGACAGTCACATTCCTACCCTCTAGCGATTGATGAACTACAGTTGCAATCAGTCTGAGCTTGGCAGAGAGTGAGTACAAACCAATAATAGCTTTATTGTTTTGCGTCTTTAAGACACAGGGTTCATCTATGAACATCGTAGACAAGGGTCTTGTTTATAGAGATTCATTTGCCAACCTTCCAAGGACAAAATGTTCCCCTATTAATAAAAGACAATAATTACAGTTATTTATTACTTTGCTTGAGTCATTTAAAGGAGAATTGCAGGCAACACACAGATTAATTTAATGTACAACTAACTGAACAGTGCATTTTTTTTTTTTTTTTAACCATAGGAAAAATGGTAACAGTCCATAATATTCTGTACATGTAGCAGAAAATTATTAATATCTCAAACCGCCTCATTCCATACCACACCATGCTATTTAATATGAATTCCTCCCCATTAAGTAATTTTGCAGGTGACTTTATCTTAACTGATAAATAATAATAAATAATTCATACTATATACCATATATACTGTATATTTAAATGTGACCACCTTAATGTATGGAATAATGTGCTTTCCTACATGAAACATGATGGCAGAAAAAGACAAAGTAGTCCATCAAGTCTGCCCAATTTTTTTTCTTTTTGTTTTTTATTTAATTCTATTTTATTCGCTAACTTTTTTTGATTTATGTTTGTCCCAAGCTTGTTTGAAGCCATTTACTGTTGACTGTCTTACTACCTCTGCTGGAAGTTTATTCCAAGCATCAACTACCCTTTCAGTAAAATAACACTTTCTAAACTTTTTGTTTTGAACTTTCCTCCAGTTAGTTTGAGGTCATGTCTCTGTGTTCTTGATTATGGTTTCATGTTGAAAAAAACTGCCCTCCTGAACCTTATTCAACCCCTTGATGTATTTAAAGGTTTCAATCATGTCTCCCCTTTCCCTTCTTTCCACCAGACTGTACATATTAAGTTCCTGAAGTCACTCTCAATATATCTTTTCCTCCAGACCTTTTGCCATTGTTGTTACCCATCTCTGCACTCATTTCATCTAATCAATATCTTTCTGTAAGTGAGGTCTGCAGAACTGGATGCAGTATACTATATGAGGTCTCATTAAAGATTTATATAGGGGATTACATAGTAATGTAATGTACTGTAAATGCATAGTATGTAAATATATATGTATGCATAGGAGGCAGAAATATTTGCTCATTACACATTTAGCCCTCTTTCTCAGTGGTAGCCAATTGGTCAGGTTTGAAAAAGGACTGCCTATTGTGTTAACTGAGCTTACCTCTGGGCTTATTTCAACAGGTTCTCCTTATATTGCATTTACCCTCCACAGCCCCATTTGATCCTATAGGTGATTTGTAATCCATAGGATGCCTGGAGGCCACCATGAGTCTGACCCACCAACAGTATATGTATAGGGTTGTGTCATCCACATACTGTAACAACAGGACCCAATGAATGGACTTTTTTGTTACAGATCCTGTGTGGCACTGGGTAGGTCCACACAATGAAAATCACTTGAATGGGGAGGGGGGGGGGGGTATATTTATTTTGATTTGTTTAGGATCATAGGAATTATTTAAAAAAACATTAACATAAAGGTCTCTGCGCTGTTATCAAATACATTCTGGATGGAAGCTTTCACAAACAAGCAGTATACTGAACTTGAAAAGAGTTCAAACATAAAAAGTGTAGCACCAATGTTATAACAAATTAAAAATTAAATCCTTACTTTATCATTACACCTTTGGTTTTCTTTTCCGTATTGGCGAAGAAGCAATGTATTGAAATTTGTAGTGGGAGACTCGTTATGCATTGGATTCAGTTAAAAGCATCTCTTTTGCGCACATTATATCACATTTCTGGTAGAGGGCCTCCCTCCAGAGCATGGATCTCTTGTAGGGGCTGTTCAAGCCCTTTACGTTTAGGGAAACAATTTTTAGAGACCTCTCTAGAGTGGGGGAGTACTAGGATAGAAATTTGATGTAAAGAGATGGGATCTTGTGTTATATGGTGTGTTGGAGAGGTGCACACAGTCAGAGGGATGTACCACAGCTTTGAATAAGTATAAGATAATGCTAATACTGTTAGAAATACTTATAAGCTAGCGTTATGTGCTACAAATAACAAATTCCAGGATACAAACAATCTGTGAAGAGGAACTCAAAGACCTAGAGTCTTTAACAAAACTGTTAATAACTGATGTGTAAGGATACGAGGTAGGAGGGTCCAAATCAAAGGGAGATGAGTTGCTATGTCTAAGCAGTGTCATGCCATTAACAGGTACAATAGGTAGCCCATATGTAGTAATAAGAGTTTAACCTGGGCCAGACAGCATGTTCCAGTCCGAAGCCTGTGGGTGAGGATTAATGGAGCGCTCCCCATCTTTTGCTGATGGCATAGGAATGTCCCATTGCTGGGGTAGTTTCCTTGCCTCTGCTGAAGAGTGTAGGATGCATTTTTTCCCCTGATGCATGATTTGCAGGGTGGCAGGGAAGAACCAAATGTACAGGATCTTCTTATCTCTTAGAGCTGCTGTAATGGGTGAGAACTGTCTGCGGCAAGCCAGAGTGGTAGCCGAGAGCCCAGCATAGATGTTGATGTGGGAGAATGGGTCAGGAAGTTTACCTGCTTTACATGCTGCAACCATGGCTCCATCTTTTAGATGTAAAATGTGTTTTCTTGCCAATACATCCCTCTGAACCATATCTGGAAGGGAATTTGGTTTAGCCATGCAGTGAGCTCTGTCAATGACCAGATCACGGATGTTTTTCATGGGTAGAAGGTTTTTTAATTGGAGCAGGTATTGTGGAAGTTCAGGAGGAGAAATTGTTTCAGGAATACCGCTGAATATCAGATTGTTTCTCCTAGACCTATCCTCGAGGTCTGTGACTTTGTTTTTCAGCCATTGCATGTCAGCAACTCGATCTTGATAGCTATCCACTAAGACATTGTGTGCATTAATGCAATCTCTCACTTTATTTTCAGTGATATTCATTCTGTTCTCTAATTGCTCCACCTGCACTTGTAGTCTTGACACTGATTTGTACAGCTCAGCCTGCAGGTCTTTTTTTAATGATAAAAGCATCTCTTTTAGATTGTGCTTAGAGGCAGGGCTGTCAGAGGTGGGATTGCTGAAAGTGAATCTTATAAAGACTGTATGTTCACTAATCTCTAGTGCAGAGAACTGCTTTTTATTCACGGGACCTTTGGATGCGGGTGAAGCAGCTGGAGAGTCTACAGGGCGCTTGTTGGACTGCTTGTCATCCTGTCTGTGTTCCTGCAGGTGAGGCTCCTGGCTGCATAGTTGTGTGCCTGGCGCTGTGGAGGGTGAAGGGGAGAGGTCCATGCTTTCTTCATCATCATCTTGGATCCTCTCACTGCCTGAGCCCAGGAAAAAGTCTGTGCGCTTCTTAGGATGTCCTGATCCAGAGTTGTGGCATGAGGACGGTCCCCATAACATCCTGGTGACCGGAGGCAGCTGTTCTCCATTCTGTAGGGCTTATGGCACTGTGTGGTTGCTGGCCAAAGCTTCTCCCTACTGGAGCTCCTGTATTAAGCAGCCAATTTCAGGAGTGGCCAAACCATGCCCCCCTCAGCAATGGCTTTTTATGTAAGAAGCTTTTATGTTTTTGTCTACTGTTTATACATACATGTGCATTAAAGTACTACACTATCAGAGCACTTTACTGACTCCTGGTGAGCTTTATTTACCCAGCTAACGCTTCTGAGGAGTGACTTTGGATGTGGAGATTGGGCGCTACCCAAATGTTTATTGTTAATGGCCGGTCTGAAGATTTAAAGTTACAGGGGGTTATGCTGCTGTAAAGGCAGCCATCATCTCTGGTGAGTATTCACTTCACTGGGATGTGCTGATGGACCTCTAAACACTACTGGAACCCCTTATCACTTGTTGTGGACTAAGTTTTGCTATATCAGTGAGGACTCAGCTCATTCTTGATGGACACATATCTGATTATTTGATCACTTTGTTTGACAAGAGATCAAAGAATTAATTAAAGCACATCTTTTCTAAAGGTACAAAAACAGAAAAACAACTATATAATAATAATAAAAGGCAAAGAAGCTTAAACACTCTAAAAAGTCCTCCAATTTTTTTTACAAAAGGTATACTCTGTAATTTGCTACACTTCAAAAAAGAAAACTCACTTAAATTACATTGAACAGTTTCAAATAAAAGGTGAACATTAAATCCATTTGCCAATATCAATCTATTCAACCATTATGCCGTATATAAGAGGTGCAGTAGGTACATCTAAAAAGTGTTTTCATGAGATCTCTACAATATCCATTAACATTCCAATTGCTGGATGCTTGGATAGCTCTGTGTTTAGAGTAGAGACAGCAAATTGGATATAATTTAGTGTCATGGCTACATTGCAAAGATAACTCGTGCTTGCCTGTGCGCTGTAACACTGAAGGAAACAAGTGACCCAGAATAATGCCAAGACTGCTATTTTTCTAGATCACCTATATAATACTACTTTGTTTAAATCTTGAAACTTGTAAAATGATAGTTAAATGGGGTTAAGTTGTACTGTAACACCAGTTTATCCCATATTGTATTAGTACTGCATTGAATAATGTAAACATGTTTTGTGGACATAATTAGCACTTTCACCCGGATGCCATTAATGAAAGGAATATAAAGGGCCTTCAGAAAATTGAATATTTGACTGCTAAAGTAAAATGTATTCAAGCAGGATAACAAAGCTCCTGTATATAAGCAGGTACCTGCTGCTGAATTGCTTGCCTTCTTTATGCAAGTCAATGTGAATGCAAAAGCAGCTCAAATTAAGCATAACTCACAGCAACCCAGAAGTAGCTCAGAAAAAAAAAAATATATAGACAGGCTGAAGCAAGTCTTAACCACTTACAGACCGGACCATTTTGCTGGTCAAAGACCAGACCACTTTTTGAGATTCGGCACTGCGTCGCTTTAACTGACAATTGCGCGGTTGTGCGACATGGCTCCCAAACAAAATTGACGTCTTTTTTTTCCCCCACAAATAGAGCTTTTCTTTTTGTGGTATTTGATCACCCCTGCGGTTTTTATTTTTTGCGCTATAAACAAAAATAGAGTGACAATTTTGAAAACATTATTTTTTACTTTTTGTTATAATAAATATCCCCCAAAAATATATATAAAAATGTTTTTTTCCCTCAGTTTAGGCCGATACGTATTCTTCTACATATTTTTGGTAAAAAAATCGCCATAAGCGATTATTGATTGGTTTGCGCAAAAGTTATAGCGTTTACAAAATAGGGATAGTTTTATAGCATTTTTATTAATAATTTTTTATAATTTTTTTTTTTTACTAGTAATGGCGGTGATCAGCGATTTTTATTGTGACTGTGACATTGTGGGGGACCCATCGGACATTTTTGACACATTCTTGGGACCATTGTCGTTTATACAGTAATCACTGCTATATAAATGCAGTGTAGGGGTTAAGTGTTCCTAGGGGTGTGTTACTAACTGTGGGGGGGTTGGGCTTTCATTTAGTGAACACTGATCTCTGCTCCAATCACACGGAGCAGAGATCAGCGTCACTAGTTGCTAGGCAGAATGGAGAAATGCTGTTTACACAGCATTTCCTCCATTCAGCCATCCCGTGAGACGATCGCGGGGATGCCCGATGGCAGGGCAGCATTGAATATTGGACGTACCTGTACGCAAATATGCCTGCCCGTGCTATTCTATCGACGTACATCGTCGTGCGCTGGTCGGGAACCGGTTAAGTTAATTTTAATCACTTTAGAAGGGAGTCAAAATCAGATGAAAAGAATTCAAATCTAGTGTCAGAAAATGTGCTTATAACATCAGTATTGTAATATAAATACAAACAATAGTTATTTTTTGACAAGTCAACATAAGCTTACCTGAAAAATCTTACTTGAATGCTGCCTATCTGCTATCTATCTATTTAAACAACTTTCTGGACTCCCTGCATGCTTTGTAGCTTTTCCTCTTCTGTTTACTTTCTATTTCTAAGGACTACATATCCCATGGTACCTTGCCTGCAAGCAGTGATTCCTGTACTGACTCCATCTCTTGAAACTCCTCCTCTGAACACCTCTGTAGTAAACAATGTAGGCTCTGGGAAATGTATGACACAGCAGTCCCTACTCACAGGGTATAATGAATACATATCATGGAATTCAAGGTAGTAAATGTGTGGGGATTTTCACATAGTAAGTTTACAAACGTCAACATTATTTAGAGCAATAGAAATAGACTAGAAATAATTGAAATACAATATGGAAATAAATATATGGTTTTACATTTTTACTAAATATATGCTTTAATGCAACACATAAGCATATGATGTATTTGATTTGCTTCTGAGTCAGAAGTCCATGCCACAAACCTTATTATTCAATTTTATATAGCCTACAAGCCTATACTGTAAAGAAAGCAGTATAAAGTTATACTAGACTATGAAAAAAAATCATTTATTGTATAGAGATTTACGAAATCAAGGGATGCCTTGCTTAAGATTTTCTTTGCTGATAATGGTGCAATTATTGATTACCATGACCTTTCTATTTGATAGTGCTTTGCACAGGCATTATTTTATTGTGATAGGAAATTCGGTTTTATAAGGACTGCATTTGTGAGTAGATAAAGCTCTTTCTATTGTTCCATAAGAAAAATGGGCAGTTGGCAGGACTACCTGTATCTGTCAGATTTGACCATCACCATGTATGTAAAGATCTTCACAGACTGAATCAGGTACAGCAAATAAAGAGAACTCTCCCAGTTGGTATGTGTGAACAGCTTTAGAGGAGAATCCTGATTGGCCGCTTTGAGTTACTTTACTTTGCATCTAAGTCTTAAAACAAGGGTCCAAACAAGGTGAGCACTTGGGGGGCCTCTTATTAAACATGATAATACTGCTCTTAATATATGGGATTTGTAATTGTACCAATAGGCTTTATCATTTGTAGAACCCATACTACAAATGTATACTTGCTTAACATCTCTTGCACATTATGGCTGTAACTGTTCTTTAACAGGTTGGTCTAACTTTTAATACATTTGTTGTATGAATTTTACAAATGATATAGCCTATTGTTACAGTTTAGCAACCCATATACTAAGTGCAATATTATCACATTTGGTAAGAGGCCCCCCAAGCACTCACATTGTTTGAAAACCTTGTTTTAAGACTTTTTGGCACCGGTCCTGGTGTTTCTTCCTATGTAGCTTGCTGGGTGGATATAGGCACACAAGACTACCTTTGCTAGAAATATGCTGTTATGGTTTCAGCACTGAAACTGTTTTTCCGTGCGCATGATTTACTTTGCACCTAGCCTTTTTACTTTGAACCCTAATGGCCCATTCACACAGTCTCTCCAGTCAGGTCCACCTGTTACTTTTTCAGGTGAACCTGATCTGAAGCTCCGTGGACACAAATCCATTTACATCTGGCTGCCCATAGAGCCATCACGGATCTGCACCCGGTCCGCTGTGTAAAAGTGGACATAAACTGAATGGGCATGGATGTGAAAAAACAAACATCAGTCTCGTTCAGCTTTGATTCAGCAGGGGATCTGCTCACAAATCATTTGTGAAAGGGTCCTTAAATTTCCCCAAGTTGTAGATCATTCATACGATGATTTACTGAGGTGTTGAGTCAAACTGCAACTGTGTGTGTGTTTATGTTTTGTTTTTTTTAATCAGGAAAAGTGTCAATTTAACTTTGCTATTATATTCACATAAGATAGCTCTTGAGTAATCATCATCCTAATCACATTCTTTTAATTTACAATCTACTTGTCTTTATGGAGATCAAGGAGGCAATACACCGAATAAACACGATTGTGCCTACCTGGCTATGGATATGTGGTCAAAATAATATTTGAACACATTGGCTTTTTGAACATACCCTTTCCTTTTCCTTTAGGGAAATTTGACTAATATGTAGCATTCTATCCACCCAGCAGGTGAGGCCCTTGGCTCTTTCGTATATGGTCTCCTTTGCTGAATTGTTGTAAAAATCCTTTTCCATTGTAGCCTCCCTGGCTGTATGAATCTCAAAGTGGTACATTGTTTCGCATAAAAATGTGGTGTTTTATATTGTAGGCCTGTAATTCTTAGATAACAAACTTAAATCTGTCCAAACAAGAGTCTAGTAGACATCCCGGGTATGATAAAGTTTGAAACACAAAATCATAAATTATAATATAATAAAAATAACTATAAATAATTATAAAAAAAATATATAATAATAATAAAATGAATTTCCCCACGATTCACTATCGCTCAATTCTGCAAGTGTTCTAATTTACTATCACTGTTTTCTAGCTGGTCTAAAACTGCTTTTGACATAAAGGGACACTTTTTGTTTGCCATGGGCAATCTCAAGTTTCCAGGCAGTAAGAACAGTAAATGTAATATAAAAGTGCGTGCAGGGCACTGGACAAAGCACTAGGGACAAAAGGGAGGTGAAATGATTTCATACAGTAATGTGATCTGTAAGATTACAGTGTACTGTATGTGTTATGTATTTTGTACTTTTTGAATTTTCCGCCGGGTTCCGCCCCCATGCGTCGTGATGCTCGCAGGGAACTGAGCCCTGAAAACAGAGCATCAGGCAGAGGATCCAGTGAAGGACACAGCGGGGGGCATTGCATAATCCTGGTGACAAGGTACGTATGCCATACCAGGATTCTGCAATGCAATCCTGAGTGTGACTCGGGGTTACCCCTAATGGTACTGAAATTTAACCCCGAGCCACACTCGGGATTACCGCCAGGAGGGTTAAACGGGGGAATGAGTCATAGCAAAAATGGCTCTCATATTGGGGGGCTTCAGTTAAAACTTTAGGGGCCAGTAACTACTGCTGTGCTTTTTCGTTAAATAATCCATAGTGCTCTGGGATTCCTTTGTCATGTATTACCTCTTTATTTTGTAAAACAAACATTGTTCATATGCTGTATGTAAGAAAGATACAAAGCTCCTCTTTATAAGCTTATAAACTGTGTATATAGATATTTTGTCATGATCTGCTTTAGGTAATGCTATATCTGGGAAATATAACCTGTCCACTAAATTTTATTTCTAATTCAGGACCTCCTTTCAGTACCTAGGACAGCTCTTAAGAGTGCCTTCCATGAAGCATTTATACAACCTTAGCACTTCACTTATCAGTTCAAAAGTGCATTAGAACAAAGTGCACATTAATCATAAATCTACTCACTCAGTTATGTAAATTAAGAATGGCAACTCTACTAAAAAGCATCTTTCATAAATCAGCCACATTACCTTCACATTAATGTATCCCATGGTTAGTGTGTGCTCGCATATCAATGGGAATTTTAGAGTATGTTTGTATGCTTGTGCTGTATGTATGTTTGTATTTATTTGTGAATCCGTTTGAATGTATGCATGTTATGTGTGCATGTGTAAAGTAGACCTAACACTAAAATTAAACAATATTTCACCCCATTAGTAGCCCTACAGCATACGCGTATTGTAATTGTGCAAAATAACCTTACATTTTAAATATAATATTTTAAATATGTATATATATAACATTTATAGGCATTTCAGTCTTTCCCTACTTTCAAAGAATAAATGGATTTTTTTATTTGTGTTGCTGTTGGAGATTTTCACATATGGGAAACCATTGTCACTATTACAGTAAGTAAAGGAAAATAGCAGTGAAAACTTCATGGGCATCTTAACCATTCGCCCCCCAAACTAAAAATATATTTTTTTGGTTGCTTGATGTAAACTTTTCATTGTCTCTAGGAGCTCTTTCACATGAAGCCCTTGTACACACGGACGGAGATTCCCGACGGAATGTGTCCGATCGGACCGTTTTGTCGGATATTCCGACTGTGTATGGTCCACATCGGACTGTTTCCGTCGGAGTATCCGACGGACCAAGTTTTCCAACTTGTTGGTAAAATTTTCTGACAAAATGCTCCGATCGGACATACTCCAATCATGTGTAGAGAATTCCAATCGGACAAAGTGCCACGCATGCTCAGATCAAATTCCTACACCAAAGCTATTGGCTACTAGCGGGAACGTAGTCCCGTTGTAACGAAATAACGTAATCACGTCGGATTTTCCGACAACTTTGTCCGACCGTGTGTATGCAACAGTTTCGGACAAAATCCGTTGGACAAAATCAATTTGGTTGTCGGAATCTCCGACTGTGTGTACAAGGGTTAACCGTGTGACTGCATTTTAGCGGTGCTTTACTGTCGTTTTAGCAGCACTTTTCAGCTGCCAGTGCGGCACTTTTAACCCCCGATAGTGGCCGAAGAAAGTTAATAGCGCCCGTGTAGCACCGCTTTGTTAGACGCTTTGGCATCGGTGACCATTCATTTCAATGGGCAGGGGTGGTGGGGCGCTCCTCCACCGCCCCAAAGATGCTGCAGGACTTTTTTTTAACATCCTGCCAGCGCAGCACCCTAGTGTGAAAGCACTCGGGCTTTCACATTGGGGTGGCAGGGGAGACGTTTTTCAGGCACTATTTTTAGCCCATTAGCACCTGAAAAACATCTCAGTGTGAAAAGGGTTTTAATGTAAAACTATAGGGAAAATCTTTTTTTTTTTCATTTTGGATAGAGTAAGGGAGGGTCATAACCCCTTTGAGCTCCAATCCCATTTGACACTATCTGAGGGGAAACGAGTTGGGTGGAAACAGCCAAGACGTCAGCACGCACAGACCGTACTGCAGGCAGCCATGCCTCCAGGAAAATCTGTGCTTGGAATCAAGAAAATAGTCTGTAAGTGCAATCTTTTTTAATGAACACATGTTTTTAAATGATAATGCACTATCACTATCATCATCCTCTTTTCATCTTTACATCTACCTGTGATCCGGGAGCCTTTGGTCATCGAGAGTTCCATGCAGGCGGCAACACAGATTGATGTCTTTCTGATGAGAGCAGTATACATGCCTTTTCGGGTCTGGTAAACGACCATATGTTACTTTAGCATGGTGATAATGCATGCAGCACATTGAAGGCTAAGGCGTAGCACCATTTCAGCACCAACCCAACACTATTTGGGGCTGTTCTATTGTATCAATCCAACAATAATAGAGTTCGTTTTGGGACTATTTTGTTTTAATTTAATTACAGTGTTTCTCAATTCCTCATATAGAGGTGTTAATTATTTGCATATGCCTTTTGTATCTCTGCAATATAAATTTGCTTGTGATGTACTTAGTGTTAGTGTCAGTGTTTTTTATGCATGGGTTTTTAAAATATTGATTGTCAATGTGCAAAGTATCTTTATAGGCACATTTATTTTTATTTTTGAGTGTTGTATAGCTTATAATAGATTCACGTATAGACAGCGCACTTTTTTCTTTTACTCAAGGGTCATAACCGCTGCCAGTTTATTTGTTGCCATCTGTGCTCATTGTAAGTGAGAGGAAATCCTTGCAAATTAAGGAAATCTCTTGGGAAAACCCAAGTCACCAGAACTAGTGTCCCCATTGGAAGATATCTCTACAAATCCTGTTTCGAGGACAGCCCCAAATTTGGGATTTTCTTTTTCTTTCACTTTCATTTATAATGGTAAACAGGGAAAATAGAGAGGATGAATCTCCCTAACGGGGGCACAGACAACAATAAAAACTCCCAGGTGTTCTAATCCCTCTCCACTCTATCCAAAACGAAAAAAAATAAAAATGTTTTGTTTAGTTCTACTTTAGTGACTGAATACATGTGCCTTTGATAATGCATTGGAAAATTCACCAAAAATAATCCACTGGCAGGTTAATAATTATGATGTAAATAAAATGGAAGATTTCAATGCATCATTTTCTATGATTTTCCTTTAATATGCAGTGTAGACAATTTTCAGGGTTGTGTCCATAGTGAAGCTGGAACTGCAGAGACAATTTATCAAGTGAAGGTGTGTGAGATTAATGCACCTAAATCAAGGCTGAAGCGGGGAGGTCAGGCAGACAGCAGCAGAAAGGTGTGGTCGGGCACGGTATGATTATACTAAAACCATCTGCTAATGTTCTCTGAGCCCAGAGGCCTCGGTACATTTGTGATGTATTCTGCATTTTCTTTTATAAACTTGAGGTGACACTCTGGAAAAGACTTCTCATGAGGTGAGCTGGGGCTTTCATTAACCTTCCAGTATCACAAATTCAAAATATTAAACTGAATGTCAGAAAACATCATAAGCAAATTGATTGAAGCAAATGTAGAATATGCTTGCATTATTATACTTGTCATATTTGCGTATAGAACATATTCAAGTTTATTAAAAAAAAAAACATACCAGCCCACACCTCTCTAGTCCCTAAACCTATTCTAGATAAAAAAAACACACCACAGGGGCTAATTTACCTCTGCCTGACGGTTCTGCTCCCCTCTGGTCATACAGCAAGTGGGGAAAAGTTACGCAGTACAGGCTTTAGATAGCAAACCAGGATTTTTGCAAAGTTTATTGTAGCTTCTGCTTAGTAGATTCTGAAATAGGCCATTTCACCAATAGAGTAATGTGTGGAAGGGTCTGCTAATATACTCACTTGACCATTCTCAGTGTTATGACTAAAGAAACCTAGCAACTTATGAACCTACATGTACATTACAGTATGTGTTTTTTATTTTTACATTTTTTTATTTTATTTTTTATTTTTAAGTGTTTAACACTTTTTAATGCATTTTATCACACCGTATTATATATATTATATTACAGTATGCTTTTTTTTATTTTTAAGTTTTCACCCTTAAGTGTTTAACCCTTTTTAATGAGTTTTAATAAGTGTTGTTTTCATTTAAACACAAAGCCCAAACAATATATTGAATGAGGCTCATTTTATTTATTTAATGTTAGTAGCATTCTATTAGTTTTATTATGTTTTATTTAAAGCCGGACTCTGGAATTAGTAATTTGGCAATCCAAAGGCATAATAACATTAACTGAACCTTCAATAATTTATTTAATAGACTCAACTGCCCCAAAAGAGCTCGACTACATGGCTTTTCTGCACTCTTCTGGTTTATAAGATATATATATATGTATGGATATAGGGAAAGTGGGATTATTACGGTGCCAATTTGGATATAAAGAATTTCTATGTAGAATATTTAAACTTTTGAGAGATTGGTATATCTATATCTATATCTATCTATATCCATATTGGCAACGTAATAATCCCACTTTCCCTATATCCATACTCTTTATCTGTAATTAGGGATGAGGTGCCCCACTCATTAAACCTTCTCGCCAAAACATTCCTTTCCAAGCATATATATGTATATATATATATATATATATATATATATATATATATATATATATATATATATGTATGTGTATATATATATATGTATGTATGTGTATGTATGTGTGTATATATATATATATATATATATATATATATATATGTGTGTGTGTGTGTGTGTGTGTGTGTATATAAATAGATATAGATAGATAGATTTTATATATATATATATATATATATATATATATATATATATATATATATATAATAATCTCTTGGATATACAAGTCCCATGCTCTGTCTATGAGCTGGGTACCAATCATGTTAACTCTTTTTTTTTTCTGTAGATATTGCAGGGAAGCATCGTTTTCATTTCAATAATACACCTTTTATGGTTGGATATGGTCTGCAATCTCTGCAGTCCTAAACTGCCCATGCCCTTCCTCAGCACTTGATTGACTGCGTGCTGTGAGACATGCCTACAAAAGGGGGATAGGAGGTGGGGAGCCTCAAAGGCCCCTTTTCTTACACCCTGAGATAGTTGCAATGCTTGGGGAAAGGCGGTTACACTACAGATATTTAAAGAATGTTTTTCTCATCTATGAAGTGTTTTTTTTTGCTCTTTTTTTTTTCTGCGATTTAATTGCTCAAAAAAGTGACTCCAGAGTTGTGCTTTAAAGTAGGGCTGTTTACTGATTCAATTATATTATAACAAAGATATTTAAGAACAATCTTTAATGTACATGAGAGTGGGTTTTTACTTTCCTTTTTTTATTTTTTTATTGGCACAGAGTCAAAGGCTGAGGGAAAACAAGGCTTATTAACCTGAGAGACCTAACACTGTGATCACTGGTTTGATTGGAGGAAGATGGAGATTGCTTGTCAGAATGTTGTGTGATTGATGAAGATGTTGTAGTGGTTTATGAAAATTGAGGTAGTAAAATTTATATTGCTGCTTCTTGGGGACTCTTGATAATGGTTTCTTTAAAACATTATTCTCCATATTGTTTTCTTGTAAACAGAATTTACAGTTTGGCTATCTAGTTTTAGCGACTAGAGAAATTCCTTTGTTATGTGAATTTGACACATTTAAGTAGAGCTTGTGTTAAACCGGAAAGGTTTGTTTTACTGACATCCTCCGACCTGCTAAATGCACATAAAAAAAAGGTTTACTTCACCCCCTGTTTATGGACCTTCCAGAAGTGCAGGTGAAGTCACCATTACCTCACAAAAAATATGGGAAATAAGAATTCCATGATGAGCACAGGAACACATTCTTAATTGATTTTGGGCTCCCAGCCTTCCCAGCCCTTCCTTCTTAGGGCTGGCTGCTCAGCTGTCGGCTAATTGCCAGCTCTCATCTCTCTCCACAGTTACCAGCTGTTCCTGATCCTGCTCGTCTGACCTGCCTACTTAAAGCTGTCCAGCTCAATTCACCTCTACCTTTGCCTTGGTCACATCGCAAGAAACCATCTCCTGCGGTTCTGTTCAAAGACTGGCTTGCTGACATCCCTTCTGGCTACTTATCCTGCTTGCTGTTGCTCTACTTGGATCCCTGACTTCTGACCTGGCTGATTACCCGATCTGGTTATTGAACTCTGTCCTGGCTGACTACTCGATCTGGTTACTGGACTCTGGCTATGCTTTGACTACGCTTTTTCTATTTACCTTTTTATTTTTATTTAATAAACAAGTGTGATTTAATTGTACTTCTGTCTCGGTCAGATTCATGGTTTCTGACCGAGACACAGCCTCCCCGAGGAGTTGGAAGCCGAAGTCAATGTACTTTTTTATTTTTTTATTTGCACCTGTTTTTTTAAGCTAACATATTTGGGGGTGGGGGTTGGCGCTAAAGCATATGGAAGGTCCATTTTAAGTGCATATCCAGTTGTATGTCAGGGCAGAAAAAAGTTCAGTACACTTCAGCAATGTATGCACATCTTTCCATGTTTTAGCATTTTTAAAATCAAGTACAGAAAAATACCTGTTGATCTGCTAGCAATCCAATAGTAATCTAGTGAGTTCCTATGTTCCTGCTTGGGCTGACAACACACTACCTCAGCTGGACTAAAATCCCAACCATCAATGTCAGCTTTACTTGAGCTCTCCTCTCTGGACCACAGAATTCCTCCCCACCCTTCATTTTTTCCATTCTACATTCATACATTCATATCTTTCTCAGCAAAACTGCCTTCCTGCATGTAAGGAAAGGGCTCTTGAGATATGTAATTCTGGAGGGGTGCCGTTATCTGAATAAACGTATCTCCCAGCAGCGGCCCCTTCATAAATTTTCAAAAGCTTGATGTTGGTATTACAGGGAGTAAGAAAAGTTTTTTCTTACTACAGGGACAGGTAAAAAATAAATGCTGGGATATTCTGAAGGAGGAGAGGAAGGTTTGCAGTAAATTTGCATTATACCTGGACATACACTTTAAAGTTCAAATCCCTATTTTTTTATTGTGTCTGTGCATGTCTATATATGTTCAGTAGAACACCATCACTGTCTACCTTACATTCTAAGCTATAGTCATTTTTAGACAATTATTCTATCTCTTTGTTTGCCAAAGTTAGTCTAATAGCCACAGTTCCAGATTCATTTTTCCCCCTGATTTTTAAATGGCATCTTACAGCAATAATAGGTTTATAAACTGCACATTAACCTTATGGTGCCTTACTGCAGTTAGAATTTCTCTTTTCCCAGAACGTTTTGCCAGTTTCACACATTTCCAACCTTGATTAGGCAGTTTATCAGTTATTGAAGCACTGAACATATGATTTCTCCCACTGCGCTGAAATCATTGGCTGAAGTGTATGAAAATAGTGCTTCTATTCTTTATTATGGAAGAACATAATTATGTGAAATAATATAACATTATAGCACCCAATTGTGACAATCACCTCAAAAGTACATTTAGAATGAACTTAATGTTACGCGCTAGCTTTCTTTGCAAGTCATTTTTTTCTCTTTTTGTTTTGTTAAAATATATTAATCTTTTTTTCTGCAGAAAAACATTTATAGAGGAGAATGGGATAGTGGGACTTAAAAAATGTAAAAGTTGCTTTACCATCTTGTCAAAACAAATTGCTTTACCTTCTTGTCAAAAAAATTGTTGCAATTTCTATTATAGTGCATTTTTAATTTACAGCAATGGGGCCTATACTGTTTTTCCACTGCTGTTTAGTTAAAAGGGTTTTTCACCTATGGAAATAAAGTTGAAAGCCCTAAATCTGTGACCTGTTGATGACTGCTGGGTTTTCCACTGCTTAGAACTTCCACCAATTGGCTGTTTGCAGTTCCAAAAAACAGCAGTTCTGGCCTTAAATAAGAATCCAATGTTGGAGCTGTGTGGAACTGAGCTTTGTAGCAGCCTTGTAACGTCAGTTTGTGACATAGTAGACCTCACTGGGCTCAGACAAGATCTGTAGTGCAGAATGTGATTCAGCACTGTAGAGAAAGGGCAAAGGTAGATTGATTATATCCTGCAGGCACTCTTACATTCATTATACTAGCCATCTCCCCAGAGGTACAGTGAAAAGTAAACATTTGGTTATGACACATATGGATCGCCACACATTTTGTACTTTCTGTTCTTGAAGCCCAAGCAACCTACTGCCAGGCTTCAACTGTCAAAAAGACAGTTGGGCTTCCTTAATTGTGGGTTTTTGAGTTATAACATCCTACCCTAGCAGCTATTACAGTCCTTACGGTGCTTGAGGGTAACAGATGGGAATCAGAGTGTGATTCTTCTCTTTCAGCCTCATTCTTCATTAATAGGTGTGTATAGAAAATACAAAAAGTATAAAGTTTGCTGGTTGCAGCTTCTCTGTTCAAATATAACCATGTTTTGGTTGCTGCTGGGTGGATGTAATGAACCTATGGTCATTAAATTAAGGTTGCTTGAACCATCAAAAAAAAGTATGGACTTCTTACCTACAGAACTGAGAGAGTCTCTCTGCAGGTTAATCTAGGGTTGACATTGGATTTTTTAGTAATTAGCTTACTTATTTCCAAAGACTACAGTGCCTAATGTGACAGCTTTGCAAAAAGATATTAACTAAAGAATGCATTTTTTGTACCTAAATTATTAATTAGTGTTTATTTATCTGCTGTTTTGTTTCTGTGTCGTTGCGATCCATTTGAAACTATTCTAAATTCCATCTTTGGTAGGTACATTTTACCTTTTGGTGACCTGAGCTGATTTGAATTGCTTCAATCTGCTTTTGCATTCCTATTGATTTGTATGGGGAGAAAATACGTTCTAACCTGAACAAAAGCCTATGTATATAGGTCTTTCATTTTCCGAGGTAGAAGTCTATGTCAAATAGAATACTAGAGGAGACAATTTAGAACTCCAGTAATTCATTATATTGGAATTTCAATTGATGTTTATACCATTGTAGCGGCCATAACCCGTTGCAGGGCGGCCTTGACTTTATGGGATAACCAGTTACCTTCTCTTGGCCAGCTTTTCCACTTCTAGATGTTCCCAGGGTAAATACCCAATGACTTGAACACTGACACAGATGAAGTCCTCTTTAAAAGGTTTTATTTTGCAGTAAGAACTCTCAGTTAACACAGTCTCTTAGGGAACAGAGGGCACAGGGGAAGAACTCAGGCACCTTGAACTGCAGGTCTAGCAAAGTCTCTATTTCCACCCACAGAGTAGCCACTCGCAGCTGGACACTTCAAGGCTGAACAGATCTCTAGCCAGAGATCATGGCAGTCAGTACATTGACTCAAAACTTGAACAAACAACTAAGGGTGAATAGGAACCTTTTTCCTCTGTACCTGGAATGTTTCCCGTCTCCTCAATGGTACTAGAAAAGTGTGAATTTGTCTCCTTCTCAACTCAGTAACCAGGCACTTCTCAGGATGCCACTTGCCAGCCCTTATCTGAAGAGTCCTCTTCCGGTCACTTCCACGAGCTGCGGTGTCCCTCCAAGCCGAGAGCACACCTGGACACTTTTAATCCTCCCTCAGTTACTGTGCCTCGGACCAGCAGGTTCCGAGACTCGGGAACGGACGGATCCCTACCCCAGATCAAGCAGGTCTATCAGGGGCCACTGACAGGAACATGTTGCGGGATGTCGAACACCCCGTGACCCCTCACAGGGCTACCCCGGTCCTGGAACCAGACCAGACCACATGGGTCTCATGAACAACTCCAGAACCCACGTGACCCACACCCCCTTAAGTACCCCTTCCCAGACTTCTCAGTGGGCCCCGGCACTCCCACTGATTGGCTCTGAGAAGGCCGATACCTAAACATCCAGCCAGACCTGGTTCTAACCTGTGCACCTCACCGTTCACATGACCAGGCAGAACTTCCAAACACAGCCTGGCCAGACTGGTGTTAAGGCCTACCTACACAATTAACCCTCAAAACCTTTATTGTCCGGAGGCCAAAAACTAAATTTACATGCGTATGACATTTGATCTCAAATGTCATCCGCTACACCATGATGAATTCCAGGGAGGTGGAGACATACATAACAGAGCCAGGAACTGAGATCGTGCTACTGGAGTCCCTAGGAGATAAAGAAGCTGAATAGTGATTCAGTTCACTAGACTTCACCCAAAAGGTCAAATGTTTACACTCCTAACCCTTTAAGTTTAAACCTCTTGAACCTGTCTTCATTTATTCTTTCAAAGAGTTATGGTTTTAGTGTTCTAGATAATTATCTTATGAAGTCAGTTTTCATGAGACCTAAATGATGTGAGAACTTATGTCATTGTAGCTGGCACCTGAATAGATTTACTTCACAAATTCTTGTTATGGTTCCGAATGTCAGTGATAAGAAGCATTTCAAGTTAAGCCATCACTTAGTTAGAGTGTCACCAATCGTTTTCAGTAATATGCAGTGGAGACTGCTGTGGAATGGTAAGCTCGGAGACTGGCCTGAAACCTTATCATAAGACATCAGTTAACTAATAATCATAATCCCTTATGCCTGGGAACTTGTGGATTTTCACTTGACAATCCCTTTAACATCTTCTGAAAGATGTATGACAGAAAAATTTATGTGGATAGGAAACAGAATAAAAATTCATGCAACAGATTCTGGACCATTAAAAATGAGCTCAAAAAAATCTTGAAGGTTATGGGGCTTAGCGGAAATGGCTGAGTGGTAAGAAGAAAATCTCTGAAAGTGGATCTTAACCACATTCTATTTATCAGCAGTCAATTTATAATAATGATGACCCAGCAGCATTGCCTTGTAGCCCCTTAATAATGTATGAGCAGATATGGATTCCCGTAACTAGACCTATTAAATGTAATCATTTGTTACCATATAGTGGTAGAGGTTACTTAAATAGCACCAGTAAGATGGTTTTAAAATCAGACTATTTATAATATGCACAAATGAGTTGATAACGCATTAAGTAAGAAATTTCACAATTTTTATTCATACATACAGTAAATACAAAAACACAATTTATAGATATTCCCTCATCTAAAACCATAAAAAAGCCTAGACACATATTTACATATCAAAACAACTGATTATTCTGCTATTAAGAGTTACAGTATATCCCACATAAAGTTACATATCAAGAACAGTAGCTTATCCTGCATACAATAGATTTTATCCAACCTGTTTCCTAGAGCAAAAAGATACCTTATAAATTGTATAGGTCCCCACGTTTCCTGGAGCAAGGTAGAAAATCACCCCATAAGGAATACACATCTCTGTTCTCCAGGTCAGTTGGTGGCTGTTAAGGGTGGGCAGGTCCTTTCCAGTGGGCCCAATCCTATCTCTTGGTTCCTATTTTTCTTGCATTTTGAGAACAGGTCAACATTTTTGCCAGTGATATTAATTTGTTTAGATCACAAATATCCCAATTTTTTCATAATATCACTGATTTTATTTGGTATATATGGGATATAAATATGCCATGTGGTATAATAAATAACTATAAATAATTATAACGAATAATAATAAAATGTATTCAGTAATGTACTCAAATAAAAAACACTGATTTTTGCTCAGTTGCAGAATTGTCACTGTCATTACTTTCAGTGATCATTATCGCTCAATTCTGCAAGTGATTCTAATTTATTATCGCTGTTTTCTAGCTGATCTAAAACTGCTTTTGACGTAAAGGGACACTTTTTGGTTGCTATGGACAATCTCAAGTTTCCAGGCAGAAAAAACAGCATATGTGTATATGGACAGTATATGTGTATACTGGACAAAGCATTAGGGACAAAAGGGACGTGAAATGATTTCATACAGTAATATAATCTGTAAGATTACAGTGTACTGTATGTGTATTGTGTGTTTTTCACTTTTTGAGCTTGGTGCCGACGCTCACAAGGAACTGAGCCTGGCACTGTGATAGATCAAGCAGAAGACACAGCGGGGAGACATTGCAGGATCCTGGGGACAAGGTAAGTAACTTTGCCTGGATCCTGTGATGCGTTCCCGAGTGTGGCTTGGGGTTACTGCTTTTGGTAGTGAAAATTCACCCCGAGCCACACTCGGGATTAGCGCCAGGGAGGTAACGTTTAATTCCTGGCAAACCGCTCAATGCACAGCTGATATATTTGGAACTACCAAAGTATTCATAACTTGGTTTAGTCAGCCTTATGGTTTAACAACTTCAGACTGGAGTTGTAATTTAATCCTCAGGGCAAAGTGAGTAGAGGGATGGCCTCACTAGTATGCTGTTGGTCTTTCATTATCCAATCAGTGAGGTAGTGGGGCGTTCTTAACCAAGCTCTGTTACTGCTGCAGCATAGATTGAAGATCTGGCTGAGCTTACTTGTCGGTGTGCCAGGACCACAAGAGTGGCTAATCTTTTGAAAGGTGCAACAGTTTCCCCATATGTATTTTAGCTTTGTTTTTAGCTGCAAAATGTTTGTTCAGCTGTCTATATCAGCAAGGCCCAAAGTGGGGTTATTGATAATATGGCTTCTTAGATCTTAACTGGCAACTAATGGATCCCCGCAACTATGGCTATTAATAGTCTAATGATTTTCTCACATTCTTTTAATGAAATCTCCATAATGTATAAACAAATAATTGGGGAGTCCAGCTAGTGGCCTGTGACATCTTTATTATGTTTTTTTTTTTTTTTTTTTGGTTTTTGGTAGGGGTTGGTGACACCATCTACTTGCAATCTTGAACTTGAACTCATCTATGCAATCTCTGAAAGATATAAAAAGACATTTATCACACTTTTGAACAACAAAAAGCTGAAATATCAGTTTTTGGTAGACATGGCCTCTAATAGGTACAATTAATAAAAAATAAAAAATAAATCATGCATAAATGCTTTTCAAAGAGGAAACAAAAGGGCATTGCTTGATTAAAATTTGAGCACATCCACCAAGCTGTTTCTCGGTCTTGTACAAGATAATAGCTTTTTTCCCTTCATGAATAGTAGACTGAAGCACGAAAAACAGCTTTGTTGTACACTGAATAGGACCCAACAAATGATACAGACGAGGTCAGAAATTATCATGTATACTTGTAAGTGGTCGTCTTGTAATAATTAGACACCCCCTGTATGCACTTGTTTTTATTATTGCAGCATAATGATGACCCAAAAAATGGTTTCAGAATGGGTCATCCATTCATTTATAGACATGCATAAGGTTGTTAAGATGCTAAAAGTTTGTAGTTTGCTTTCTACAGTATAGTTAACAAAAAAAAAGAAAAAAAAAATATATTTGTTTTAAAGCTTCAAGGAACAATTTTTTTTTTTCCCCCATTAAACTATAGTGTATATATTCAGAACATCTCCAAGAAATTGCACTTTTCCGATGTTTTTGTCAAGCACAAATAACTAGATAGTTACCAACATTTTAAATAATTTCCAAGGAGACTTTGCTGCTGAACAGTCAGTTTCCTATTATCCTTTCTTTTGTGATGAATAACTTCTATAAATGTATTTAATAATTTAATACGTTTGTTTTATAGTGCTTTTTACGCCTTTTTTATATTCCTCTTTAAATGCTAAAGAATAAAAACACTTTTAAAAGGCAATTTAAAACTGTTTTACAAATCGTTTTCCTCTTTCTCTGTGTTTGGAGCTGAACTAGGATCACCTAGAGCACCACCTGTTAAAATTACCTTCAGTTTTCGGATAAAGTCTGTAACGGAATGTGAGATTGTTTAGGTCAGGGGTGTCCAAACTTTTTTTCAAAGAGGGCCAGATTTGATGAAGTGAACTTGCCTGAGGGCCGACCATTTTGCCTGACATTCTTTGAACCATTGAAAATTCGGTCTAAGTGTGTCCATCTGAGCACTAATACACGGCCCAACAAGAATTCTCTTGCCTTTGTCGTGCTCGTTCCCAACACACAGACGAATGCTCTGCACTTTAGGGGGTACCGTTAATTCTTAATGGTACCCCACAAATGTGGGGTGCTTTTGGTGCAATGCAATTAAAAAAAAAAAAAAGCTTGGGGGCTTCTTTCCCTGCATTTTTGTGAGTAGGGAAGTCCATTGAAATTAATGGGCTGTCCTACACGCAGTACGCAGCCACACAGATGTAAACCAAGGGCTTGTTCACGTGTCGGGTTGGAGGGGCAGTAAAACCACATGGTTAAGCTGTTTTTACCACCCCCAACTTCTCCCCCTTTAGCTGCAGAGGGAGCAGCTGGGGATGTACACATGCTGTGGCTGCAGCTGGAGGTATACCCAGGGTGAATGGGCCTGCACTTCAAGTACACACAGTTGTGGTATAGTGATGCTGTATTTACGGGCTTAAAACAGGTAGTGAGGAGGAAATATAAGGCCTGTTTACCACCATTCAAATGCCTCTGAAAAGAGATCTGTGCATGGATTGCTTTTCAGAGGAGCAGCAGTACTGGCTAATATCACACACAAGCCCTACAAAAGCAGTTTTGATGGTACAAGAATGGGGGGGTCCGGATTAAAAGTAACATACACACAGACACATGCACACACATACAGACACACATACAGACAAATGCACGTCGCACACACATACAGACACATGCATACACATACATGCACACACATACAGACATACATACAGACACATGTGCACACACACATACATAAACATACATATAGACACATGCATACACATACATACAGACACATACAGACATACAGACACATGCATACAGACATACATACAGACACATGTGCACACACAGATACAGACATACATGCACCCACACACATACATGCACACACACACACACACACACACACACACACATACATACAGACACATGTGCGCACACACATACAGACATGTGCACACACACCCACACATACAGACACATGCACACACACGCACACACACAGACACATGCACACACACGCGCACACACACAGACACGTGCACACACACAGACACGTGCACACACATACAGACACGTGCACACACACAGACACGTGCACACACACATACAGACACATGTGCAACACATGCGCACACACACACACAGACATATGTGCACACACACATACAGACACATGTGCACACACACACACATACAGACACATGTGCACACACACACACACATACAGACATACATGCATACACACACACACACACACACACACACACACACACGAATAAAGCCCTTTTTAACACTAATTTAGCTTGCGGCATAGTACAGTACCTTTGCAGCTCCCTCATTCAGCCTGGTACTGCACTGTAGGGGGAAGCAGAGAGCACAGCACACTCCTCTGCACTTTACTTTCACCTTTGAAGCTCATGGAGCTTCTCACAGTGTCGGGGATCGGGCTCATCTGACAGCCCTGATCCCACCGCACACTAAATTGAGAGACCAATTGACCCGCGAGCCGGACTTTGGACATGCCTGGTTTAGGAGTTTGTTTACCTACCAATATATGTATGGATTGTGGGACAAAACCACTAAATACTGCAGAAAATGTCACACACACAGTGAAAAGATATGGGAGTTAATTTACTAAAGGCAACTAGGCAGTTCAGTTTGCAAGGGAAATTGCACTCTGCAAGGGAATTTTCCCCAGTGCTTAGTAAATGAGGTGAAGCTCTGCTGACTCCTATTATTCAATCATGTGCAAGTACAAATTGCTGTTTTTATTTTCCATGCATGTGATTGAGTATCTGTTTAAAAGTGCAAAGTCACCTAATTTACCAAGCTCTAGGGAAAATTCCCTTGCAAAGTGAACCTCATGAAGACAGCTAATGCACATGGTGATAATTTACTGTGGGTCTCCACCACTATGATTGTTAAACATGTAGGTTCTGAAAGCATCCTTTGTCCTTAACCCCTTCACACCATGATGGACTCCCAGCACAGAGCCCGGGGTCTCCCAGAGAGCCCAGGCCACATACTAGTGCTTGGGATCCGGATCTCCCATTTTCAGGTCACCCGATCACTGCGATAGCCTCTGATTTGCTACCATAATGATCAGTCACTGTGAAGCCCGCCCTGTGTTTTTTTTTTCTTTCTTTCTGTAATGGAGAAGAAAGATTAAATGTATCTTTCTCGTTCCTTGCAGAAAGTAAAAAAAAAGAAAAATACCTAGATTAAAGGTTTGATCTAGGTTAGTGTCAGGGTTAGTGTTTGGGTCAAGTAAGGGTCAAAGCTCAAGGTCAGTATATTTTGAACAGGATTTTTTTTTTTCAATTAGTATCAGTATCTGTTAGTGTTGGTATGTTTAAGGTAGGACAAAAAAAAGGTACAATTGATAAAAAAAATCTACGGTATTTCTTCTGGGCTATACTATGGGTACAAACAACAACTATCACACACAGATGTGGTATCGCTGTAATTGTCAGGCACAGGAGAAGTTATTTTGGGGTTTTCTTTGGTGGTAGGTTATGGTAGTAGCAAGAAATATACAGTTACATTTAAACAAAAATTTGTTTTTTTTTATTTTTCTATTTTGGGCCAGATTTTCCAGGAGATATCCATTATCATTTACCACCAAATAACACCCCTTTCACACCAAAGCGTTTTGCAGGCGCTATAGCGTTAGAAATAGCGCCTGCAATCCACTCCCTAAAGAAGCTGCACCATTGTGTGTAGTGTGAAAGCCCCGAGGGCTTTCACACTACAGCGGTGCACTGGCAGGACGTCAGAAAAAAGTCCTGCCAGCAGCTTCTTTGGAGCGGTGAAGGAGCGGTGTGTTTACCACTCCTCCACCGCTGCTCCCCATTGAAATCAATGGGGCAGCGCTGTAATGCCGCTGGCAAAACGCTGCTGTTGCAGCGTATTGCCGGCGGTTTTAACCCTTTTGCGGCCACTAGCGGGGGTAAAAGCGCCCCGCTAGCGGCCGAAATGCGCCGCAAATCCGACGCAAATCTGGCAGTAAAACGCTTCTAAAAATAGCTGCTTTTTACCGCCGACGCAATGGGCGGTGTGGTGTGAAAGGGGTCTAACAGTCCAATTTGTTTTGAAAAAAAAAGTATAATCCACCTGGATGCACAAAGTAGTTGTGACGATATGTACGGTTTTACCAACACATGTCAAAGTTGCAAAATTGGGCTTAGGCATTTAGATTTGTTTTACCCTTAGGTGCGAAGGGTTAAAGAGAAGTCATTACATTTAAAATTATAACTTGAAATTGTGAGTTTATGAGGGTATTATATAAATGACATATAGACGGTGATATATACTTCTTTTTCAGGAGTAAAATTTCAGCTTGAATGCAGTAGGGTGGATATAATAAAGGGGATGATTTTGTTCACTTATTAAAGTGAATATTCACTGTATGTAAATCTGTATTCACTTTGTGATTATGAGCGATTAAAAAAAAAAAAAATGAATGAATGATTGACATGAACCTGGCTTCACCTTACTTACTAGACTTAGTGACCAGTCTTCTCTGTTTTTTTTAGATTTTGGATGAACTGGTGAAAAATTCAAACCCAATCATGTTTTTATAACTGTGTCCCCATTACAGAGATTCTCTAATTGCCCTGATCACAAGGTTTACTGGAAATAAAAGGGACGGTAAAGCCAATGTTTGGATTGTCACCAGAACTAGAGTAGAAGGGAACTCTTTCAATGGCGACAACTGTTCTCATGAAAACTGGCTAAGGGCATTTCCCTCACATTGGCAGGATGTCCTCTCATTTGCTATTGAGTCTACAGTGATGGAAAATGTCCCTAATGAAACATAAATGACCAAAAAATAAATAAATCAAATAAATCAAATAAAAAAAAGAAAAACATAATAGTTTCAACCTACTCTATCCAAAGAAAAAAAAATGGCTTTGGATTCAAAAGAAAAAAAATGGCTTTCGATATATACTTTTTAAATTCTTATATTAAATTCTTATATATAATGTGACCCCAATGAGTTTTATTGCTTTGCAATATTGTTTTTTTTCTTTTATAACCTTTGTTTGACTCTCCGACAAGAACCTTAGAAACATCATCCTTCTAATGTTAGCTGACCCTTATCATGCAGTGGCTTTGTGTTATGGAATATGCTTATAAGCAGAATTTGATATGGAAGATAGAATCTCCATTTCCATAGAATTCCATAGAATGCTTATCATCAAAAAAAATATATAGATATATGTGTGTGTGTGTGTGTGTGTGTATGTGTGTGTGTGTATATATATATATATAGATAGATAGATAGATAGATAGATAGATAGATAGATAGATAGATAGATAGATAGATAGATAGATAGATAGATAGATAGATAAATAGATATCTATATCTATCTATCTATGTGTGTGTGTATATATATATATATATATATATATATATATATATATAGATATATGTGTATATAATATGATAATTATTTTTTTCCAAGTCCGTGTCAGTGTGAAAGCTTGTGATATTTTATCTCTCAGTTAATTATTTCATCATTATTGGCACATGTATATGATGATTTAAGGCAAATTGATACAGTTTTCCATTTCATGGAGCTGTCCTTATCTTCCATTATGAATGCAAACATTGCAAATTGTTTCTTTTCTATAACATAAACTTGAACTCTGACTCCGCAAACCATCATACTTATTTTCTCTGTAATACTGGGGTTGTTTTCACTTTATGTTCCTGTCTATATCCACATAAAAGCTATTGTTTTTTCCCAGTGCTGTATAGAGTCTGTACATCCCAAGGGCACTGTCAGACTTCAACTTGTCTATATAAATTTTTTTTTTCTTCACTATATACTATGTATTCATCTATAGGCTGCTACTGGCCTCTAGTGTGCAAGAAAATTGAAGTCTTGTCCCAGCAACCAATCACATTCTGTACTGCCTATTACAGCAAAAAAAGCATGTGTTTAATTGGTTATTCAAAGTTCACGATTGGTAAAAAAATAAAATAAATAGGCCTAGCTTGTCGTATATTAAATTACTTTAATTATACTTTAATTGTTATCACATTTATTAAACATACTTTGTGCACTTTATTCTACATATAACAGGTAACTCCACTTTCGTAAGAAGAACAAATAATATAAAGTATACAATTGTGACACAAGTCATATTGTATTTGGTGAGATACTCCCATTAGGAAATCACATCTAAAGGGATGCAGACCCTGCAGCTTTCCTCATTAGAGCCCTGCAGGTGCAGCAGCTGATTGATAATTATAATCCACTCCCGTTAGATTCACTTACCGCATGGAAACAGCAAACACGCAGTGATTGCGTCATGCCGCGTACACACGATCAAACTTTCCGGCAGAAAAGGTCAGACAGAATAATTCAGTGGGATATTACAATCGTATGTGTTCTTCATCTGACTTTTTTCTTCAAAAATTCAGACGGACCTAGAAATAGAAAGTTTCAAATCTGTCCGACGGAATCAATTTCTATCGGGAAAACCGTTTGTCTGTATGCTAGTCCGACGGACCAAATAGGACGCATTGGGCAGCTATTGGCTACTGGCTATTGAACTCATTTTTAGTCCCATCATATGTCATCACGTTCAAAACGAACGGACTTTGGTCCGTTCGTGTGTGGGCAAGTCCGTTCATTCGGAAGTCCTTCGTAACTCCTCCAAAAGTCTGTCGGAACTCCGTCGAGAAGACCGTCTGACCTTTTCTGCCGGAAAGTCCGGTTGTGTGGACGCGGCATTAGAATAACAAAATGTAGGAATCTGCAACAAAGTTTGGTAAAATTCTTGCAATGTACATAGATCACCCGGGGGGAATGTTTTTTTTATGCAACAAAAGTGGAGGTACTCTTTAAACTGTGTAGCACAGTTATTCTGCGACAGAAGGCATTGCTTAATTTATCTTATATTACAATTATGTTAAAGCCTAAAGCCACGTACACACAATCGGAATTCTCGTCGGAAAAAGCTCTGATGGTTTTCCCGACGGAATTATGATGGAATTACGCTCAAGCTGTCTTGCCTACACATGGTCACACCAAAAAAGCAAGATCCATAATGGCATGGATGAGGGAGTTTGGGGTGGAGGAACTTGTATCATCATCCAGAAACTTAGAGATAAGGAGGTCGGAGGCTTGGTGCCCCACTAAGCCTCCCAAAGGAACAGACAATTGGACTATCTCGGTACAGTATACAGAAGTAAATATGGATGTACACACAAATATGTAGAAAATGTATTTATATAAAATGCATTAATACAAAATTAATAACATATAATGAGTAATAAAACACAGATTAAAAGCATGGTAACATCCATGTGTATCACCAGAATAATAATCCCCAAGCCTGGAAGATCACAATGGGATAGTTGATCACGGATAGCATCTCAACTAGTTTTGCGGTCTAATGCCGCTTCGTCAGGAGAATATCTGTAATTTGATTGACAAGTGATCAATAACAATGCACATGACTTTTGGCAATATAGTGTATGTTTGATAAGTACAAAAAATACCTATTGATCATTATGTTATGGAGAAGAAGGGAGGGGGAGGTTTCTGTAGTCCTGTCCTTCTGGGATTCCAATACAGTAGGGTGAGTGAGCATTGTGACCCTAAGACGTGACGTTTTTTTATGAGCAGAATTACCAGTAAAGTATAAAGGAAATAAAAGAAAAATGTGAAGCTAATAAGGAAAGGAACAACGATAAAAATGCAGTTGAAAGAATTGTCACATGGCTAGTTCAATAAGCAAAATCAATACAATTGGTACATCACAGATTGTATATCAAATAATGCAAAAAGAGTATGCAGGAAATCAAATCTTAGGCTTCTTATATCAATATCACATCTTTTCCTACATACTAGCTGGGAGAGCATTAATATCCAAGGGCAAAAGCACAGATTACAGGATATAAATGTGTGAGTGTCCTCTCACAATGAAGGGATCTACAAAAGGGCAACACAAAGGAAAGGAGAAGGGCCTATCATGAAAAACATATTCAATCCTCCAAACATATTTAGTTCATGTGATCTCCATATTGTGATTGATCCCAGGGCTCCCAAATTTTATTAAACTGAGAAACCGTGTCATGTACCGTAGCTGTAAGAAATTCCATCCTTCTAACCTCTTCTACAAGTTGTAAGAATTGTAAGTGTGAAATGGGGGTGGGAGAGAGCCAACATAGTGGTATGGCCCTCTTAGCAGCTAGAACTAAATACAGTCAGCCGTTTGGTTGGTTTAGAAATACCTGGAAAGGGGAGTCCAAGCAAATAATGAATGGGATCCAAGGGGAATGAGAAGTCTGTTACATTCTGGAGCACATGCATAACCGCTAACCAGAATACTTGTATAAGTGGACAGGTCCAGAAAATATGAAAGTATGAGCCTCTCTCCTTTCTGCATCTCCAACACTTAGGAGAGAGGGTGGAATTAATGTGATGGATACGCTCCGGTGTCCTATACCAAAACATTAAAATCTCCACCGCTGTCTCACTCTGGACCAACATAGAAGACTTAAAAGTTGATAATTGCCGGTATTTGCATAGGGATAGTACGTCCCAATATCAAATGCCATGAAAATTGTTTTAATTACAACAGTTATGGTAAATAACACAAACCGTATGTTACAATTTATAAAAACTGAGACTTTTATGGCCAAGGTCACATCAAGAATTCGCCTTCATTTTAATTTTTTCCCATCTTAAAAATGTAGAGGTAGAGGACATAGCAGGAAAATGTAAATACTATTTACAATTGATTATCTTATTATCCTGAAAATCTCAAACTAGTGTAAAGTATATGGAGAAAAACAGAGAAACACTATTTAACCCTCCCTCTTTGTGTCTCAGAAATATTTGCTGATTTTATTGAATTTTATATTTTTTGTACCCCTTTGGTAACACGGTTTGTGGCATTACAAGCTGCATTTTCATTGTTGAAACACATAAAAATAATCTAGCTATTGACACATCCCTCTATTTAATTCAGATTAATCTACTGATGCATGTCAAGTACTGATGTTTGTATATTTATCCCGTGAGCTGCCGTTAGTCCTAATCTGTGTGTGCAGCACGTTCTTGGTAATTTAATTGCAGAAATTGTGCATGCTATGTAATATTTATGAAAAGCAAAACTATTTAATAGACGTTGGACAGGAAACAATATTCTGGGCAGGAAAACTATTCAGTTTAAAGAGAACCTGTCGTATAAAACTGTAGCTGTGGGCAGTTTTTCTACTATTGTTAAATGTGTACCCCCGAGGAAACTTTTGACCTATTAGGGGGTGCTTCTGCTTGATAAAGTAAAAGCACAATAACAGAGTTTTAGCAACCAATCAGATTCTCAGTTTCATTTTCTGAAACTGTACAGGAGCAATAAGAGCAAGAATATTATATACAGACAGCTAAAGCCTAACGATGAATGGCATCTATGGTGTATTAATAATAATAATAATAATAATATTATTATACATGATTTATATAGCGCCAACAGTTTATGCAGCCCTTTACAATGTATAGGGGAAACAACACAATTACGGTACAATACACAAGGTACAGGAGGGCCCTGCTCGTAGAGCTTACACTCTAAAGGCAGGGGGTGGTGGTACAAAAGGTAATAGCTGCAGAGAATGATTTGTTGGGGGTGTAACTGCGCTATGCATATACTTTACATGGAGTGTATGCAGATGTGATCCATCTTGTCATTTTTCATATGCCCTGTACACACAGTCGGATATTCTGACGGCAAAATCCATCGGATTTTTTCCGAACGATTTTGGCCCAAACTTGTCTTGCATACGCAAAAAGTTGGCGGAAAATCCGATTGCTCAGAACGTGGCGACATACAACACGTACGACGCGACTATAAAGAGGTCTGTAGCCAATAGCTTTTGTCTCGTAATTTATTCTGAGCATGCGCGGCACTTTGTGCATCAGAATTGTCTAGACACAATCGGAATTTAAACAATCGGATTTTGTTGTCGGAAATTTTTAGAACAAAATCTCAAACTTTGTGTGTCAGAAATTCCGACGGAAAAAGTCAGATGGAGCCCACACACGATTGGAATTTCTGACAACACGATCCGAATCCACATCTTCCATCAGAATGTCCAACCGTGTGTACAGGGCAATAGAATATTCTATACAAGATTGGTAATTAGATTCCACTGCTGCCCTGATGGAGATACATCCTCTGAAATGTATTTGTTTTGTTAATTTGAGATGAAGCCAGCTTTATTTAAAAAGTTGCCTGGCTTGTTATTTGATTTATCTGCTATGATCACAGGGCACAAGCCAAAATTAGTACATCTCTCAAAGTATATTTTTGGTACAGCAAAACCCTGCACCCTTCTGCTGAAGTGTTACCCCAGATGACAACACTTGGCCTAATCAACATACATATAAAGATGTGTTTATTTAAAGTGTTACTAATTCCACAACAGTAAAATCTGTCCTAACCTAAGGTGCTAATCTTTTACGTTGTGTAAAAAGGCTGTTTGATCATGTCTTTTCTGATCCTCTCCTTCTTTTACTGTCCCCACTCCATCTGCTGATAGTACAGAACCTTGGGGGCACTTTGCACATGCTCAGTTTGGTGTGTATTGCTAGAGAGTTTTTTTTTTCTTTAGAGAGTGCATGTGATTAGCACAGGGCCAACCAGCACTGTCCTGACAGAGGGTCAGGGGTCCTGCAGCCTCATAGAACAGTCAGAGTAGTACGAAAACTCCTCCTACAAAAAAAGTGACAATAAAAGTTTATTGAACTGATCAAGTTGAATATAGCCATAACAAGCTTTAACCAGACACTCATAGAATTCATAAGGTTGCTATTTACTGCTAATTAGTGATGGACGAACTTCCGACGGGACGTTTCGCGAAAGCGAAATGCGAACGGACCCAAACGTTCGCGAAACCGAACGTTCGCCGCGGGCCCCATTGACTTCAATGGGAGGCGAACTTTGCAAACCTTCATGTCGAATTTGCGGCCACGTGGTAATTATTAGGGGGTAAAACGTAGTCCCACCATCTGGACAATGACATAATACATGTATGAGGTGAATTTGGGATCGATAACTACAAGCATTTTTATTTTATTTGGGAAATTGTTCTAACAATTCAGGACTATGGAGCTAATGAAGGCAATGGAGGAGAGGGAAGGTCAGGGACCAGGGTAGGCAAAGAAGAGGGTGCAGGAGATGATCACCAGCAGCGTGACATACCGGAATGACACATGCACCGTGATAGAGGCATCTGACAGCAGCACCGTAATACAGAGCACTGACAGCAGCACCGTGACATACAGCGCTGACAGCAGCACCGTGACATACAGCGCTGACAGCAGCACCGTGACATACAGCGCTGACAGCAGCACCGTGACATACAGCGCTGACAGCAGCACCGTGACATACAGCGCTGACAGCAGCACCGTGACATACAGCGCTGACAGCAGCACCGTGACATACAGCGCTGACAGCAGCACCGTGACATACAGCGCTGACAGCAGCACCGTGACATACAGCGCTGACAGCAGCACCGTGACATACAGCGCTGACAGCAGCACCGTGACATACAGCACTGACAGCAGCACCGTAAGCAGCCCCAGGAGGAAGTCAGCACAGCACAGGGATGGTGTGATCCCCTCATAATAAGAACCCCCAGGAGGAAGTCAGCACAGCACAGGGATAGTGTGATCCCTTCATAATAAGAACCCCCAGGAGGAAGTCAGCACAGCACAGGGATATCATAAGCAGCCCCAGTAGAAATATGACACCGCTCAACCTCTTCAAAGAGGAGGGTAGGGGCATATAGTACGGTGTGCTTTTTTGGGTCAAGGAAGTGAGCCAAATGAATTAAGAAGGTCTGTGTGCTTGATTAAAAAAATAGTTTATAGACATATACATGGTCTACTGGTCACATGTGTTGAATTCCTCCGAGATCCATGCCTCATTCATTTTTAGAAATGTGAGGTAGTTAACACTGTGGTGAGCTAGGCGAGTACGCTTATCGGTCACAATCCCCCCTGCTGCGCTGAACGTCCTTTCGGACAGGACACTGGATGAGGGGCAAGCCAACAGTTCGATTGCAAATTGGGCAAGCTCTGGCCAGAGGTCAAGCCTGCCCACCCAGTAGTCTAGGGGTTCATCACTCCTCAGAGCGTCCACATCGGCCGTTAACCCAATGTAGTCGGACACCTGACGGTCTAGGCGTTCCCTGATGCTGGATCCGGATGACACCTGTCGATGGGTCGGCTGAAAGAATGACCTCATATCCGAAGTCACCAACACATCTTCAAACTGGCCTCTTCTTGCAGGCGCTGTTGGATTGGTACCCGCAAATCCTTCTCTGGGAGTGGGAATTGCTCCTCTGCCAGCGCACGCAAAAGCAGAATGCAGCATTTCTCGAAGCAAGGCCTGGAAGTGCTGCATTCTGACAGCCCTCTGCGACGGCGGTAACATTTCCGCCATTTTGTGTTTGTACCGGGGGTCTAAGTACGTTGCCACCCAGTACTGGTCCTTGACCCTCATGCTTTTTATACGGGGGTCCCTATTAAAACACTGGAGCATGAAGGCCCCCATTTGCACTAAAGTGGAAGCGGTGTGGTGGCCTGGCTCCTGCTCATCATCCAGGATAATGTCGTCCTCTTCATTCTCCTCTCCCCATCCTCGCACAACAGGGATCCCAGAAAGGTTTAAAGCATGCTCTTCTTGCTCCTGCTCATCCGCCCCGGCACCATCCTCCTCTGACTCCTCATCAGACTCCTGTTGTTGACTTGTCTCAGATAGAGTAGCCCCCCCTGGGAATTCATCCAGCATTGCGACTTCCTCATCTTCCCGCTCCTGCTCCTCCACAGCCTGATCAATGACACGACGCAATGCACGCTCCAGAAAGAAGGCATAAGGTACCATGTCACTGATGGCGCCATGGCTGCGACTGACCAGTTTGGTGATCTCCTCAAATGGCCGCAGAAGTCTGCATGTGTCGCGCATGAGCAGCCACTGGCGCGGTGAAAAAAAACCCAGCTCCCCAGAACCGTTTCTTTCGCAGAGTTCATACAGGTAGACGTTAACTGCACGTTTCTGCTGGAGCAGCCTATCAAGCATATAGAAGGTTGAGTTCCATCGCGTCGGGCAATCGCAAATAAGACGTCTGACCGGCAGATGGTGTCGCCGCTGAATGTCAGCAAGGCGAGCCATGGCCGTGTAAGATCTTCTGAAATGGGCCGAGATTTTCCTTGCCTGCCGCAAGATGTCCTGGACCCCAGGGTATTTGACAAGGAATCGCTGCACGACCAAGTTTAAGACGTGTGCCATGCACGGCACGTGCGTGATTTTGCCCTGTTTCAATGCGCTAAGCAGATTGGCACCGTTGTCACACACCACTTTACCAACTGTCAAATTGAGCGGTGTTAGCCACTCATCTGCCTGTGAACGCAAAGCTGAAAGGAGTGCCGGGCCAGTGTGGCTCTTTGCTTCCAGGCACAACAGACGCAGCACGGCATGGCAACGTCTCACCTGGCATGTGGAATAGGTTCTGGGGAGCTTGGGCGGTGCAGTGGAAGAGACGCTAGCAGCGGAAAAGGAGGAGGCAGCTGAGGAGGAGAGGGAGGAGGATGGAGTAGGAGGAGGAGAAGAAGAGTCAGGCCTGCATGCAATCCGTGGCGGTAAAACCAAATCTACACGGGTGCCACGGGTTACATGCTTGACGGCCGTCAGAAGGTTCACCCAGTGGGCAGTAAAACTGATATACCTTCCCTGCCCGTGTTTGCTAGACCACGTGTCTGTGGTCAGATGTATCTTGGCACCGACACTGTGTGCCAGAGATACATTCACTTGCCGCTGAACATGGCCATATAGCTCTGGGATGCCCTTCTCTGAGAAATACTTCCTTCCTGGGACCTTCCATTGTGGTGTTCCAATGGCCACAAATTTGCGAAAGGCCTCCGAGTCCACCAGTTTATATGGCAGTAGTTGGCGGGCTATGAGTTCTGACAAGCCAGCCGCCAACCGTTGGGCAAGAGGGTTATCCGGCGTCATCATTTTTTTACGCTCAAACATTAGGCCCACGGAAGCCTGCCTTTTTGCAGAAAAATGTGAGCTTGGCGTGATGGAAGGTGGAGTGGAGGACAATTGTGAGGAGAGAGGAGAAGGAGAAGTAGAAGACGAGGCTGGACGGTGAGAGCCTGCAGTGTGGCTTTGTGTGTTCCGTTGCTCCCACTGGGCTCGGTGATGGCTGCTCATGTGCCTTCTTAAGGCGGTCGTCCCTAGGTGAGTATTGGGCTTACCGCGACTAACGCGTTGACTGCAAAGATTGCAGATGGCAACGCTATTGTCAGCAGCGGACACGTTAAAAAAAGCCCACACTGCGGAGCCATGTGCCGGTGTCCTGGGAGCGCCAGATGTGACCGTACATGGTCGATGACTCGCTCCTGATACATTTGCAGTCTGCTTTGTCCCTGCTGTGCAATGTAAGTCATTGCTGCTTCTCCTCCCTATCTGCTGGTCCATATCTCCCTCTGAACTCCCCTCCTCTTCCTCTCTTGTGGGCACCCACGTGACATCACTAGACACGTCATCATCAACGTCACCTTCCCCACCGCTATAAGTAGAGATCTCGGAGTAGGCAGCAACACCGGGGACCAACCTCCTCCTTGGGCTGATCTGGGTACTGGCGTCAGACTGCTGAGTAGCGCTTGTTGCTACCTCCTCTTCCTGATCCAATACCAAGAGTGGCTGCGCATCAGAAATGTCCTCTTGATATGGATCGGAAAATAATTCCAGTGACTCAAGCGGAAGGTATGTGGTGGTGGTGGTGGTGGTCGTGTTGTTGGTGGTAGTGTCTTTGGGGGTGCACATAGCAGAGAGTGAAGAAGAGGGTGCAGATCGAGAGGATGAGGAGGGTGCAGAAGAGTAAGGCTGAGCGAGCCACTCAACCAAGTCTGGTGCATCCTTTAAAGTAATTGAACGCACCTTCTGCAACTTCCCACTTTGGCTCAAGCCTGTTGCTCCTGCCCTACCCCTACCACCCCTGCGGAAGGGCCTGCCTCTTCCTCTGCCTGTCATTTTTTAAATGACCCTGTGACAAAACTCTTAGTCCCTATACCGATGAAGGACTGCTGCAGTATAGGGCAGCGGTCAGCAGTGGTGCACGTCAACCCTATCTATTGTGGACCGATAGCGGTCCTTACAGAACAGCAGACTGTACCGCACTCAAGCCTATGTACCGTAGCACCCTATACCAAGTTACCAGTCCTTATAAGAACTTTTGTGGACCAAGCAGGTTGTGTATTAGTGTTTAGCAGACTGTACGTCAGTCCCTATACCGCTGAAGGACTGCTGCAGTATAGGGCAGCGGTCAGCAGTGGTGCACGTCAACCCTATCTATTGTGGACCGATAGCGGTCCTTACAGAACAGCAGACTGTACCGCACTCAAGCCTATGTACCGTAGCACCCTATACCAAGTTACCAGTCCTTATAAGAACTTTTGTGGACCAAGCAGGTTGTGTATTAGTGTTTAGCAGACTGTACGTCAGTCCCTATACCGCTGAAGGACTGCTGCAGTATAGGGCAGCGGTCAGCAGTGGTGCACGTCAACCCTATCTATTGTGGACCGATAGCGGTCCTTACAGAACAGCAGACTGTACCGCACTCAAGCCTATGTACCGTAGCACCCTATACCAAGTTACCAGTCCTTATAAGAACTTTTGTGGAACAAGCAGGTTGTGTGTTAGTGATTAGCAGACTGTACGTCAGTCCCTATACCGCTGAAGGACTGCTGCAGTATAGGTGAGCGGTCAGCAGTGGTGCACGTCAACCCTATCTATTGTGGACCTATAGCGGTCCTTACAGAACAGCAGACTGTACCGCACTCAAGCCTATGTACCGTAGCACCCTATACCAAGTTACCAGTCCTTATAAGAACTTTTGTGGACCAAGCAGGTTGTGTATTAGTGTTTAGCAGACTGTACGTCAGTCCCTATACCGCTGAAGGACTGCTGCAGTATAGGTGAGCGGTCAGCAGTGGTGCACGTCAACCCTATCTATTGTGGACCGATAGCGGTCCTTACAGAACAGCAGACTGTACCGCACTCAAGCCTATGTACCGTAGCACCCTATACCAAGTTACCAGTCCTTATAAGAACTTTTGTGGACCAAGCAGGTTGTGTATTAGTGTTTAGCAGACTGTACGTCAGTCCCTATACCGCTGAAGGACTGCTGCAGTATAGGGCAGCGGTCAGCAGTGGTGCACGTCAACCCTATCTATTGTGGACCGATAGCGGTCCTTACAGAACAGCAGACTGTACCGCACTCAAGCCTATGTACCGTAGCACCCTATACCAAGTTACCAGTCCTTATAAGAACTTTTGTGGACCAAGCAGGTTGTGTATTAGTGTTTAGCAGACTGTACGTCAGTCCCTATACCGCTGAAGGACTGCTGCAGTATAGGGCAGCGGTCAGCAGTGGTGCACGTCAACCCTATCTATTGTGGACCGATAGCGGTCCTTACAGAACAGCAGACTGTACCGCACTCAAGCCTATGTACCGTAGCACCCTATACCAAGTTACCAGTCCTTATAAGAACTTTTGTGGAACAAGCAGGTTGTGTGTTAGTGATTAGCAGACTGTACGTCAGTCCCTATACCGCTGAAGGACTGCTGCAGTATAGGTGAGCGGTCAGCAGTGGTGCACGTCAACCCTATCTATTGTGGACCGATAGCGGTCCTTACAGAACAGCAGACTGTACCGCACTCAAGCCTATGTACCGTAGCACCCTATACCAAGTTACCAGTCCTTATAAGAACTTTTGTGGACCAAGCAGGTTGTGTATTAGTGTTTAGCAGACTGTACGTCAGTCCCTATACCGCTGAAGGACTGCTGCAGTATAGGGCAGCGGTCAGCAGTGGTGCACGTCAACCCTATCTATTGTGGACCGATAGCGGTCCTTACAGAACAGCAGACTGTACCGCACTCAAGCCTATGTACCGTAGCACCCTATACCAAGTTACCAGTCCTTATAAGAACTTTTGTGGACCAAGCAGGTTGTGTATTAGTGTTTAGCAGACTGTACGTCAGTCCCTATACCGCTGAAGGACTGCTGCAGTATAGGGCAGCGGTCAGCAGTGGTGCACGTCAACCCTATCTATTGTGGACCGATAGCGGTCCTTACAGAACAGCAGACTGTACCGCACTCAAGCCTATGTACCGTAGCACCCTATACCAAGTTACCAGTCCTTATAAGAACTTTTGTGGACCAAGCAGGTTGTGTATTAGTGTTTAGCAGACTGTACGTCAGTCCCTATACCGCTGAAGGACTGCTGCAGTATAGGGCAGCGGTCAGCAGTGGTGCACGTCAACCCTATCTATTGTGGACCGATAGCGGTCCTTACAGAACAGCAGACTGTACCGCACTCAAGCCTATGTACCGTAGCACCCTATACCAAGTTACCAGTCCTTATAAGAACTTTTGTGGACCAAGCAGGTTGTGTATTAGTGTTTAGCAGACTGTACGTCAGTCCCTATACCGCTGAAGGACTGCTGCAGTATAGGGCAGCGGTCAGCAGTGGTGCACGTCAACCCTATCTATTGTGGACCGATAGCGGTCCTTACAGAACAGCAGACTGTACCGCACTCAAGCCTATGTACCGTAGCACCCTATACCAAGTTACCAGTCCTTATAAGAACTTTTGTGGAACAAGCAGGTTGTGTGTTAGTGATTAGCAGACTGTACGTCAGTCCCTATACCGCTGAAGGACTGCTGCAGTATAGGTGAGCGGTCAGCAGTGGTGCACGTCAACCCTATCTATTGTGGACCGATAGCGGTCCTTACAGAACAGCAGACTGTACCGCACTCAAGCCTATGTACCGTAGCACCCTATACCAAGTTACCAGTCCTTATAAGAACTTTTGTGGACCAAGCAGGTTGTGTATTAGTGTTTAGCAGACTGTACGTCAGTCCCTATACCGCTGAAGGACTGCTGCAGTATAGGGCAGCGGTCAGCAGTGGTGCACGTCAACCCTATCTATTGTGGACCGATAGCGGTCCTTACAGAACAGCAGACTGTACCGCACTCAAGCCTATGTACCGTAGCACCCTATACCAAGTTACCAGTCCTTATAAGAACTTTTGTGGAACAAGCAGGTTGTGTGTTAGTGATTAGCAGACTGTACGTCAGTCCCTATACCGCTGAAGGACTGCTGCAGTATAGGGCAGCGGTCAGCAGTGGTGCACGTCAACCCTATCTATTGTGGACCGATAGCGGTCCTTACAGAACAGCAGACTGTACCGCACTCAAGCCTATGTACCGTAGCACCCTATACCAAGTTACCAGTCCTTATAAGAACTTTTGTGGAACAAGTGAGTTGTGAATGTTTAGCAGACTGCAGCAGAAGGGCAGCAGTCAAGTATAATATCCTTTCTATATTTGGAAGAAAGAATATTATACATGTACAAGCCTATTACTGTACCACTGATACCAGTCCTGAAAAGAACCTTTGTGGAACTAATAATAACAGCAAGTCTTTAAAATTACCCTCACTGCCTGACAACACTGCTTCCTTCCTGTCCCTATACAAATTGGCAAAAAAAGAGAACGATTAGTGGTTACTGGAACAGCTCTTTTGTGGACCTTGATAGTAACAGCTAATGATGATGATGATGATGATGATGATGAAAGACTAATCTGGCTGTCCCTGTAGCATACACCGTCCTTTCCCTTTCTCTAAACTAACAAAAGACACTCAGGCTGCTGCAAGAATCAGCAGCACAGCAAACCTATCAACACCTAACACCTATACCAGTCCTGAAAAGAACTTTTGTGTACCAAATAGCTAGTGGTTTATCTCTCCCTACTCCACACAGGAACCTGTCCCTATCGTAACAGAAGAAAGAATGTAAAATGGCCACCGGATCGGGTGTATTTATAGGTTAGGGGGAATGTACAAGTGTCCATGTGCTGTCATGTCTCAATTGGCTGTCCTGTATCACATGATAAACGTGTCACCAAAGGTTAAAGTTCTTGTATACATTAAACACGTAAGTCCGCCGCGGCGAACGACGGAAAAAGGCGTTCGAACGTGCGGACCGCGAATGTCGGAAATTCGCCGCGAAACGACCGCCGGGCGAACCGTTCGGCCATCACTACTGCTAATAAGAAAAGGTATTTAGCAGTTTATATTTACTAAAATACATTTCCATGTTCTGTGTACTGTGGGAGACTAGATATAGTGAATGCAGGGTCCTGGGTTTAGTAACACTTTCATATATCAGTGTTTATGTTTAAATTAAAGCTCAAACCTTTTTTTTTTTTTTTTTTTTTTTTTTTTTTTACATTTTGGATAGAGTAAGGGAGGGTTATAACCCCCACCAGGTTTTATTTTGGCCATTTATGTCCCATTGGAGACATTTCCCTTCACTTCCTCTCCCATAGACAAAACGTGAAGTGAAAGAAAATCGCCTAAATTGAGGGAAATCCCTACCTGTCACCTGGTTCACCCAAACTAATGTTCCTATTGGAAGATTACACTTTTATTCCTGTTCTTGTGACAATTTTAAATGCAGGATTTTCTTCTTTTCTCAATTATTTTGCTGATAAAAGTCAACAGGACAAATAGAGTAGAAAACAGACAGCAATACAAACCTGATAGATGTTCTAATCCCTTTCTACTCTATCCAAAACTAAAAGTAACGTTTTGCCTTAAGTTATATTGTAAGATCAGTGGTGGTCGATGTTCCTTGGTAATTGGTCAGGGATGAACCTTAGTAAATTTCCAAGTTTCTTAACCATCATAAGCCACAGAGAACTTGTGCCATGGATTACAGCTCACTTCTCTTTTGCTCTTCTGATAACTAAACCAAAATATATAGAGTTCCTTTAAAATAAAGACCTGTGACCTAGACTCACTCATCACTGTGCAAAGATTATTTTATCATTATTTGCTAAATCTGATTAATGACTGTACAGGCTTGTCTTCATCATAATTGCAGGGTCAGCAGCGGTGTGGTAAACTGCAGAATGTTTGTGATTTATTACCATTACTGAATAGATATCCATAATGTATGTTTATTGCTTCTCCAAGGACAGAGCGCACGTGTAATAATGAGCTTTTATTCAATGTTAGGCTAGTTCTTCCTCTCTGGAGACAGAGGTTATGTATCACTTTGTTAGTACAACAAACTGTCCTTTATTATATGTCCTTAATTATAACTGCCCTTAAATAAGCCACCAATCAGATACAAACTTCTAGAGCCAAATTGTTATCTGCCAGGGCTGATTAACCTCCCTGGTGGTATGATTATGCCAGAATTTTGGTGTTGAAAGCGGTACATTGTTTTGCATTGAAATTGGGCGTTTTATATTGTAGGCCTGTAATTCCTAGGAATAACAAACTTAACCACTTGCTTACTGGGCACTTAAACCCCCCTCCTATCCAGACCAATTTTCAGCTTTCAGCGCTGATGCAATTTGAATGACAATTGCGTGGTCATGCTACATTGTACCCAAATTACATTTTTATAATTTTTTTCCCCACAAATAGAGCTTTCTTTTGGTGGTATTTGATCACTTCTGTGATTATTTTTTAATTTTTTTTTATTTTGTTATAAAATTTTAAAACAGATAATTTTTGTCCGTCATTGATATATGCTGATGAGGCGGCACTGATGGGCACCGATAGGTGGCAGGGATGGGCACTGATCGGTTACACTTATAGGCAGCACTTCTAGGTGGCACTGATAGGTGGCATTTGTGGGCATTGATAGGTGGCACTTGTGGGCACTGTCACGTGGCATAAATGAGGCATAATTCCCTCTTCCTCTTCAGGACCGATTTCCCTTTCAGATGAGCCGGTGATCGCCTTTTTTTTTCTCCTCCGCTAATAGCATGAGGAGAAAAAAAAGATCACTAAGCTTTTGTTTTGATCATGTGATCAGCTTCATTGGCTAACAGCTGACCACATGGTAAGGGGCTGGGACTGGCCCCTTACTCGGATCGGTGATCGTCTCATTGACTCGGTGATTACAGCACGCTACGTGCGCGCTCTGTAGGGCGCGCACAGGGAGCAATGCACAGGGGAGGCCGTCATATGATGGCCTCCCGGGAATTCAGGTCCGCGCTGTGGCTGTCATTCGGCTATAGTGCAGGTGTCAAGTGGTTAAATCTGTCCAAACAAGAGTCTAGTAGACATCCCGGGTATGATAAAGTTTGAAACACAAAATCATAAATTATAATATAATAAGTAACTATAAATAATTATAACAAATAATAATATAATAATAATAATAATAATAATAATAATAATAATAAAATGTATTCAATAATGTAATCAAATCAAAAACACTGAAATTTGCTCAGTTGCAGAATTGTCGCTATCGTCATTTTCAGTGTTTGATGACTAATATCCCCACAAATCACTATCGCTCAATTCTGCAAGTGTTCTAATTTATTATACTCAGGAATACCGCCAGGGAGGTTCAATTTGATTGGTACTTTAGGGAAAGATTGGCATTTGAAAAGATAGGTGAAATCTGTGTGGTTTTTGAATACATACAGAAGTTCTCTGTTATAATGTGGTTAATTTAATAAGGAAATAATAGGGAAAAAAAAGATTTGCACTCTCCAGTTTTAGTAAATACTAAATAATGTTTGCTAATATGGGCCAGTTACATCACATGGTCACGTATTGATTCCAGTCTCACTCAAAGATGCCCCGTTGCCCTTTTGGTACCAGTCTGTAAAATTGAAGCATCTACTGCACGCTCTCTAGAATAAACTCAAATTTTCTTCATTGATCCATCAAAACTCCTACATAACATACAGCAATTCTGCAAGCTGGCTATCATTTCATGCAAAAAAAAAGGAATAAGACAAAAAATTGCAGTGCTTGCACAAATCATAATGAGATGGTGTATTTTTATATTACTTGCTATGTTGCAGTGTTGATGAATCAATGAATGTCAAGCGAGTTTGTGGTACAGAGTGTATATTTTACTCCTTTTCTCTTTTTGGAAAAGTGTTAAAATAGATTTTTTGGTTACTTGCAAAGAGGATGTACAGTGAAATGCTGTAAAGCCACATGGACCATCCCTAATGACTATTTAACTCATTTTTTTTGTTTTCTTATGAATTTATGTATCCAAATTTGGTGGGGGAAATCTTTGCTCACTTCAAAAGTTTCTGACTATGCTCCAAGTGTATTAGATGGATAGTGCGTTCCTCCCCCTATATCACTACTGTGTTCTTTAGTAGGGTAGAAGTTGGTGAGAGAAAACAGAGCGGGGGGGCAATCTATCTGGCACACTTGAAATTGTTGTATAGCGATGGCATAGAGAGCTCTAGAAATGGGTGAAGGTTTTCCATGCGACTTGCTAGAGAGATAAATATTTAGCCTATTCCTTTACAGGCTAGTTTCCATTAAGTACTTTTCAAAATAGCAACAAATGCTAATGTCTTATTGATAGTTTAAATGTGTGCATACCCTTTCAAGATTAATTCCAGATGTGGTGCATTTTTATACAGTGCAATTGTAACTATGTATATACCATACCTGGCTTATGCCCTTAGAAGCTGGAAAAACCTCAATAAGATTCTGCTACCACAGTGCTTTTGGGTCCCTTGCTGAGCAGCTGCCATACTGCATTCTAAACACAGAAGGTCAGCCCTCCACCCCATCTAATCATGAAATACGTTGCATTCATTTAGTAAATGCAAAGCATTCTCTGAATGGTGCCTGTGCTGAGCTGTGGATCTCCTGTTTTCAGAACCCATCAGGTCAGCTGCTCGGCAGGGGACTCAGAAGCAAGTACTGCTGGATTACCAAATAGGCAGAGTAGGCACCGGCCTTTGGGCCCCAAGCTGTTTAAAGTGGTTGTAAAGGCAGAAGGTTTTTTATCTTAATGCATTAATTAGCCTGGAGGGAGGGGCCAGAAGTGCCAACGAGGGACCTGAGGAGAGGAGAATCCGGGCTGCTCTGTGCAAAACCACTGCACAGAGGAGGGAAGTATAACATGTTTGTTATTTTTAACCACTTTCAGACCGGACCATTTTGCTGGTAAATGACCAGAGGTCTTTTTACAATTTGGCACTGCGCTGCTTTAACTGGTAATTGCGCGGTCATGCAATGTTGTACCCAAACAAAATTTGCGTCCTTTTCTTCCCACAAATAGAGCTTTCTTTTGATGGTATTTGATTGCCTCTGCGATTTTTATTTTTTGCGATATAAACGTAAAAAGACCGCAAATTTTGAAAAAAAATGATATTTTCTACTTTTTGTTATTAGAAAAATCCAATAAACTCAATTTTAGTCATACATTTAGGCCAAAATGTATTCAGCCACATGTCTTTGGTAAAAAAAAAGTCAATAATTGTATATTTATTGGTTTGCGCAAAAGTTGTCACATCTACAAACTAAGGTACGTTTTCTGGAATTTACGCAGCTTTTAGTTTACGACTGCCTATCTCATTTCTTGAGGTGCTAAAATGGCAGGGCAGTACAAAACCCCCCCAAATGACCCCATTTTGGAAAGTAGACCCCCTAAGGAAATTGATAAGTGGCATGTTGAGCCCATTGAATATTTTATTTTTTTGCCTCAAGCGATTGAATAATGACAAAAAATAATTTTTTTTTTTTTTTTACACAAAGTTGTCACTAAATGATATATTGCTCACACATGCTATGGGCATATGTGAAATGACACCCCAAAATAAATTCTGCTGCTTCTCCTGAGTACGGGGATACCACATATGTGGGACTTTTTGGGAGTCTAGCCGCGTACGGGGCCCCGAAAACCAAGAACCGCCTTCAGGTTTTCTAAGGGCGTAAATATTTGACTTCACTCCTCACTACCTATTACAGTTTTGAAGGCCATAAAATGCCAAGATGGCACAAAACCCCCACAAATGACCCCATTTTAGAAAGTAGACACCCCAAGCTATTTGCTGAGAGGCATGTTGAGTCCATGGAATATTTTATATTTTGCCACAAGTTGCGGGAAAATTACAAACTTTTTTTTTTTTTTCACAAAGTTGTCACTAAATGATATATTGCTCACGCATGCCATGGGCATATGTGAAATGACACCCCAAAATAAATTCTGCTGCTTCTCCTGAGTACGGGGATACCACATATGTGGGACTTTTTGGGAGCCTAGCCGCGTACGGGGCCCTGAAAACCAAGCACTGCCTTCAGGATTTCTAAGGGCGTTATTTTTGAAAGCCATAAAATGCCAAGATGGCACAAACCCCCCCCAAATGACCCCATTTTGGAAAGTAGACACCCCTAAATTTAGGGGTACACTAGTGAGACTAGGTAATAAATGGCGGGTGCCCTGAAACTATAAAAAAAATAACTAACCAACCAGCGTCACCTGTAACAGTTATATGGTGATCACTGGTGAAAGGGTTAACTAGGGGGCAATCAGGGGGCTTTATGCGGTAGTATATGGGGGTCCCTGGCGCTATAAAAAGCTGCGGCAAACCTAAATACCTACCTGCCTAACTAGCGTCACCTGTGACACTAATACAGCGATCAGAAAAACGATCGCTTATTAGGCTGGGTTCACACTGGAGCGATGTGGGAACGCCACGAATGCGCGGCGGGTTCCCGCATCACATGCCTCCCGGCGGCAGTTCACACTGCCCTATGCGAACTGCTGGGAGTGTCAGTGAAATGTTAATGACACCCCCAGATCAGTTCGCATATCGCAGTGCGATCTGCAAACTCGGATCGCATGGTGTGAACACCCATGCGATCCGATTCTGCTGCGGACCAAAAAAAGGGTCCCGTGCGAGTTTGCGGCGGGTGCGGCGGGTACGACACGAATTCAGCCATACTATCTGTATGGCTGAACTCGAATCGCACAGAGATCGGATGTGATTTGCACTGCAGTGCGGTGCGAATCACATCCGTTCTCATAAACCGCTGCAATGTGAACCCAGCCTTAGTGACACTGGCGACGGGGGGTGATCACGGGGTTAAACCTTTATTGGGGGGGTTAGGGGGGTACCTTAGAACTAAAGGGGGCTAACCCTAACTGCCCTAACAGTTATTACAGTCACAAATGACACCCGCCGGGTGATCAGGGGGTTAAACCTTTATTAGGTAATAAATGGCGGGTGCCCTGAAACTATAAAAAAATAACTAACCAACCAGCGTCACCTGTAACAGTTATATGGTGATCACTGGTGAAAGGGTTAACTAGGGGGAAATCAGGGGGCTTTATGCGGTAGTATATGGGGGTCCCTGGCGCTATAAAAAGCTGCGGCGAACCTAAATACCTACCTGCCTAACTAGCGTCACCTGTGACACTAATACAGCGATCAGAAAAATGATCGCTTATTAGGCTGGGTTCACACTGAAGCGATGCGGGATCGCCACGAATCCGTGGCGGGTTCCCGCATCGCATGCCTCCCGGCGGCAGTTCACACTGCCCTATGCGAACTGCTGGGAGTGTCAGTGAAATGTTAATGACACCCCCAGATCAGTTCGCATATCGCAGTGCGATCTGCAAACTCGGATCGCATGGTGTGAACACCCATGCGATCCGATTCTGCTGCGGGCCAAAAAAAGGGTCCCGTGCGAATTTGCGGCGGGTGCGACGGGTGCGACACGAATTCAGCCATACTATCTGTATGGCTGAACTCGAATCGCACAGAGATCGGATGTGATTTGCACTGCAGTGCGGTGCGAATCACATTCGTTCTCATAAACCGCTGCAATGTGAACCCAGCCTTAGTGACACTGGCGACGGGGGGTGATTACGGGGTTAAACCTTTATTGAGGGGGTTAGGGGGGCACATTAGAACTAAAGGGGGCTAACCCTAACTGCCCTAACAGTTATTACAGTCACAAATGACACCAATGCAAAAAAAAAAAAAAAAAAAAGCAATTGGTGTCACTGTGACTGGGGGGGCAGGGGTAATTGGGGGGTGATCGGGGGGTAAAGGGGGGGTGTGAGTGTGCCTGGCATGTTCTACTGTGTAGTGTAGTGCTTGTGCAACTCACCGATGCTCTCTCCTCGGTGCCGGAACGAAAAATACCGACACGGAGGAGAGAATACATCACTTCCTCTCCTGTGTTTACATTACAGGAGAGGAAGTGATGTCACCGGACAGTTTCATTCGTCGGGAGCGATCGCGAGGGGGTGGCCATGAATGAATGGCCGTCCCCTCGTCCGGGATCGCTCCCGAACGAATACCGACCGCCGCAGGCACCGGGCGGGGGCCCGATCGGGCCCCCGACCCGCGGGCAGGCAAGGACGTACATGTAAGCCCTTATGCCTGCCCGTGCCATTCTGTCGACGTACATCGTCGTGTGGCGGTCGGCAAGTGGTTAAAGGAAAAAAATTTAGACTTTACAATCACTTAAAGGGTTCCATGACAACAGATCAAAATAATATTGATTTTAACTTGAGTGATAATTACAATGAAGCTTTCTTAAATTGTTTACAAAAGATAGAAAAAAATGAATCAACTCAAAGAAACAAAAACTTTGTTAATGACTCCATAGAGAAAATACTGTATTATTGTAATGTAATGTACTATTAGTGGTGCACCGAAACTTCAGCCACTGAAACATAGTGACTGAAAGCGGTGTTTTCGGCAGAAGAAGGAAGAAAAGGTGCTGACATACACAGAGATGAATTGTCCTGATGGATACAAGAGATCAATGCAGCCTCACTGGTGCCTAACAGATGTAGCCTGTCTGGTCAGATGCAGCCTTGCCAGTGCCTGTCAGATGCAGACTCGCCAGTGCCTGGATCAAAGTGGCGATCTCCCGCTGTGTCATGGAGCTGGATTTGAATTTCCCGGCCACAGTAACAATGTCCCGCCTCCTGTTATAGACGACACACTGATCCAATGCTGGGAAATTGAATCAGTGCAATGTTATCACAGGAGGTGGGACATTGTTACTGCGGCCTGGAAATTCAAATCCAGCTCCATGACACAGCGGGAGATCGCCACTTTGATCCGGGCACTGGCGAGTCTGCATCTGACGGGCACTGGCAAAGCTGCATCTGACCAGACAGGCTACATCTGTATCATGTCTGCAGTCACTGGCCATCTCCTGTGTCAGGTCTTATAGAGGTGCACCAAATGGAAATGTTGCTAACACTATTAGCAGTGTGTTTAAGTTGAAGTAAGAGATTGCAGACATGATACCAGAGATGGTTAAGGACTGAGTACATGATACAAGAGATGGTTGGAGACTGAGAACATGATACCAGAGATGGTCAGAGACTGCAGACTGTATTTTTCCTGAGCTTTTGTTGCACTAAAGGTGCCAATAATGGTCAAAAATTAATTCATATTAATTTAAATTGATGATATTAATTAACAAGTCGAAAAAAATGAAATTAAAAAATTAAAAAATCTGGTGCAACCTATGTATATGTAATGTACAGTAGTGATGGTCATCTCCATCTAGCAGCCAATGTCCACACTGTTTATTTCAATGTTATCACACTCCAGTCCAATATGTTTTACTGCCTATGGACCTCCACAGAATTTATTCCAGCAAAGGATACAAGTGAAGATCTCTGGAATAGCGGTGTCTACTTCAGTCATTTCCAGCCTCCGGGAACATCGCTAGGTATGGCATATACATAGTTACATTGGTCCAACTATACCAATGTAACTGTGTAAAATTATACTATGCCTGGAATTAATCTTTAAACAATTGTGGACTATAAGAGCATAAAACAAATAATACACTTACTATAGATGGATAAATATCCGCACAAAAATGGTCTTTACTTTAGCACGCTACTGTTTCTCATGAGACTTGTTTGATGGATAGAAGCTTTCATATTTAAGACCTCCTTTCCCTCTTTTCAAAGAATCTGTGGGAGTAATAGTGACTAAGCAGTATGTCTTTTGTTTGAATGTGCTTTTTCAAGCTACAACAGTCCAGTTCATCACTAGCATTCCATGTCATGTAGTGAAATCCGAGAAGTATTGGGCTGTTCATAGCCACCTGTAGGTTTAAATGCATTATATATTAAGTGATGCTTCTTCACATTTTCCTTTACATGTTCTCTAAACAAGACTTATTTTGTTGTCTCACTGTGAAGCCAGCGTTTTAGTAGTGATTTTCTAAAAGTCTTTGCTAATTTTCTGACTTTAAAGGCCAACCCCCTCAAAACTGATTATTCTGTTTCAATTGGGCACTGGAATATGTTAACCAACAACTTCTTATATCTCTTAGAGACTCCAGTGATAACATTTCCTTCTTATATCTTTATGAATCTCCATTGATTTCCCTCAAAATGTTTTTCCCTTCCAACAAAGCCATAAAAAATATGCCCCCCTCTTGCGACTGTTTTTACTGTGTTATAGAAAATCTATTGAAGTAGTGAAAAAAACATCGTTTCACTTGCAATTCAGATTTGTGTTCGATATTTCTTCACACTGGAGTTCCTGAAGAATAGGCAATGCCAGGAAATTACTCAGTTTGCCAGCAACCATAAAAGACTATCAATTTGGGGTGGAGTTGCCCTTTAACACTGGTAACTGAATGCTTGAAGTTGCTCTATAATGCCAGTTTGTTGTTGCATAAACTTACATTTTTTTAAACGTCTATCGACTTCTTTCTCTGTACCTTTTTAAATGGAATATATTGAGATGGTTGTCGATATACAAAGGTTTTATACAGCGCATCAGAGCATTTACACATAGACAGCCATTGCTGTGAGTGGCAGATAACATAGAATCAAGCTGTGAGATCCTTCTGTACATCCACATTGATTGTTTCCTACTGAAAGGAATGCATCTGCAAGAATCTCATTGTAATGTGCTCTATGTAACGTTTCCCCAAACAAATCTGCAGCTATTTCCCATGTGAGCTCTCCTATGCTGTTTGACAAAATTTAAACAAAATATGAGTGTTCAGAATAACGCAGAACATCCAGCTTTGTTTATCAGTGTAGCTCATAGTAAATATGTCTCCAGTGCCCACACCATTCATTTCTATTATGCCTTTAATGTTCAAGCGTGCTCTGAAAAAATAGCAGGGGCAATCCGGTTGGTTGAAAAACTCAAATACTGAAACATTTAAAAAGATGTTGGATTTGGGACCACCCATCACATTAAAGGCTCATATATGCCAACTTTCTTTTCTTGTGGTCGTCCTCGAACACAGGTCAGCAGACTCTTACATCAATGGTGCAATGGGTCACACTTATGTAGCTGCATTCAACCTGCCTTGCAATTCTTTGGACTTAGCAGGTCCTATTGAGATATATTCTTTGCAAAGGCACAGTGGCTCATGCACAAATTTGTGCTTAAACACAGCATTTAATATAGTGTAAATGAGTTCTAAGGGATCAGCAGGAAGGTTTAGCAAAGGTACTATAGTGATTTTAGATTGGATTGGCCAACAGCTTTCACATACGGTTTTTGTTAAAAAAATGACCCCACTGCTCTAGCGAAAAAATGGAAAACAACACAACCTCCTACTATAACATAAATCATCTATCTGTTAAATGTAAACTTCCTAATGTAATTTTAATTTGCCATGGCTAAGATGTCCACCACATCCTTTGGCATGGGCAAAATGGATTACTAACCAAAGGACCCTCACTTAGAGGACTCTGATCAGTAAGCCCCCCTCTGACTCATATTCTCTGGAGATTTATTGCCCTCAATTTTACAACCTAGAACCACCCTTTGCTCCCCCCCCCCCCATTATATGTCTCCCAAACCAGCTCACTGGACTAATAGTCACTAGCATGAATTCATACAGCTAAAATATGTTTAACACTCTAATGCCTCATACACACGATTGGAAATTCTGTCAGCAAAAGTCCGATGGGAGGTTTTGTTTGGAAATTGCGACTGTGTGTATGCTCCATCGGACTTTTGCTGGCGGAATTCCTGCCAGCAAAAGATTGAGAACAGGTTCTCTGTTTTTCTGACGGAAAAAGTTCCGATCGGAAATTCCTGTTTGTCTGTAGCAATTCCGACTTGCAAAATTCCTACGCATGCTTGGAAACAATTCAACGCATGTTTGGAAGCATTGAACTTCATTTTCTCAGCTCGTCGCAGTGTTGTATGTCACTGCGTTCTTGATGGTCGAAAGTTCAGAGAACTTTTTTGTGACCGTGAGTATGCAAGCCAAGCTTGAGTGGAATTCCGTCAGAAAAACCATTCAAGATTTTTCTGACGAAAACTCACATTGTGTGTACGCAGCATAAGCATTGTATTTTCCTTGCTTGTCAACCAACGTCCTATCATTACCTTTTCCTTTTGATAACATGTTATTATAGTTCATGTATCTCTGTATAATTGTAAAGCTTTGTATTTTCACTATTCATCTTCTTTTGTTCAATAAAGAATAATAGTTTAAAAAAATGACCCTGCTCTTGCAGTTTTTCACCATATTAACAGTTTGAGTTGGCAAAGCTTGTGGCAGGTTTTACTTTAAACCCAAGCGTTTTTTTTGTTTTGTTTTTCTAGCGTGGGAAAGTGTTAGAGATATTGTCAAGTTTTCTTGCCATTTATGTCCCACTTGGGGAGATTTTACCTCACTTCCTGTCAAGACAGGAAATGATGGGACATCTAATCAAATGAACCTATGAAACTTTCTTTGCAGCCAACCCCCATTCCCTTTATTTCCAGAAATGAAGGAAAAAGCTGCCTAATGAGGTCACAGGCAAAAAGAAAAAAACTGACAAAAGATGTAACTTTTTCCCAGACTCCAAATCTTAAAAAAATTTGTTAGGCTTTAAGCCACTCAAATTTTGGCAGAGGTAGGAAAATTCTCCTCTGAATATATATATATATATATATATATATATATATATATATATATATATATATATATATATATATATATATATATTTTTTTTTTTGTTAATTCTTCAAAAAGAAATAAATTGTGTTTGGAAGAGATGTATTCTACCTAACAGGTAAGAGAAGTCCCCATTCATATACATGCTGAACTGATCTCAGTCGTGTAATCTGAGCATAGAATAAAAAGACTGTTATACTCTATTGAAAACATTTTAGTGTTTGGAAACCCCTATCACACCTTACTCTAATAGTAATTGTTTTTGACACTTACAACGCACAAGTGTGACAATTATTAATTCATTTTGACAAAGCCACATAGTTGAACACTTGTGAAAAGAACTGACAAACACGGCTTAGGATAGATCGATTTAGTACAGCCTGAGCTGCTGAAGTATGTTATTGTTTCTTGCTAATATACTTAGCATTAGTTCTGTCCATGGTGCTGATTTAGTTTCCTCTTGCTACAAATTCTAAGGTACATATTTTTTTATCTGTAAATGTGCCATTTACTTCACTTGAGGTAAATAGTCCAATTTTTGCAGTTACAGGTAATGATTAACCACCTGTAAGTGTTTAAGGAATGTCAAAATAAATGACATTGCTTATTTTCCTCTGATTATGCTAGTTGCCTGGCTGTTATGAAGATGCTGCTCAAAACAGCATGACGGTATGGGTCTCTAGTGGTCCAACATCAACCCTGCCCTGTGCTCCAATTAACAGTGCTAATGCTTCCTGAGCCGCACTGTTAATTTAGCACTGGGAAAGAGGCAAGCCTGACCACTGGAGTCCCAAACCACTCTGCTCTGTGTTCAACAGAGGCCTAACATGCTATCAATCTACTAGCATGGGATATTTTAAACCTTGCTACAAAAAATAGTACTGTTACATTTAAAAAAAAAAAGAAGCCCTTGATTAGTATTGTTTGTGCAGCCTGACTGTATTACTGTAATAAATGACTAAGCTTCGACTGGGCTTTAACTACTTCACCTCTGGAAGATTTATCCCCTTCCTGACCAGGCCATTTTTTTGAGATACGGCACTGCGTTACTTTAACTGACAGTTGCGCAGTTGTGCGGCTCGGTACCCAAAACAATATTGTATTTTTTCCCACAAATAGAGCTTTCTTTTGGTGGTATTTGATCACCTATGCGTTTTTTATTTTTTGGGCTATAAACAAAAAAACAACCGACAATTAAAAAAGAAAACAACAATATTTTTTTACTTTCAGCTATAAAACACATCCAATAAAAAAATGTAAAGAAAATCGAATTTCTTCATAAATTTAGGCCAATATGAATTCTGCTACATATTTTTGGTAAAAAAAAGCCCAATAAGCGTATATTGATTGGTTTGCGCAAAAGTTATAGTGTCTACAAACAATGGGATTTTTTTTTATCATTAATGTCGGCAATAATTGACTTATAGCTGGACTGCGATATTGCGGTAGACAAATTGGATATTAACTGACGCTTTTGAAACTTTTTTGGCGTTCAGTGACATTATTACAGTGATCAGTGCTAAAAATATGCACTGTCAACGTACTAATTACACTGACAGGGAAGGGGTTAATGGGGCCGATCAAAGGGTTAACTGAAGAAGAGTACTTTGTATTTTTAAGTAGAGCTTTGAAGTCCTTTTGCAAGGTTGAGGCTGTTGCAGTAATCTAACATGAGAAATGTCCCGCTTATGTCCAAGCTATTAAATAGCACATGAAAAGGGATGCACAATGACAAGTTCCACTGGAAGACTTGAAGGCTGTTTTGATGAAGTGTCTTTCTGAGTCCTGCAAGTTATAATTTGAAGACAGCTCACTTGTACTAATAGGTTAACGCTACACTAATAATAAGAAATGTACAATATAAATTATCTTCGTACCAAGATACAGTCTGCCAAATTTGTGTCCCCTAAAGGGAAAACTATGTAGGTCTATGGCCCATTTTATTTTATTTGTTTGAGGTTTATACATTTTGTATATTATCCAGGTATGTGGGTTCCCTTTCAGCGCTCTGTTTCCTTGTAAAATCTCAACAAAAATGAATTCATTGGTTAAATTGAGGAACTTTTATTTCACCTCCTCTTCCTGAAACACAAAATAAATTGCAAATGTCTTCAAAATAAGGGGTAATCTCTTCTTAAAGAGTTTTCAATTGAGCCACTGTCTGTTTTTTTTGTTTTTTTCCCTTTCTGTTCCTGTTCTGATGACAACTGTAAAAATTTGCATTTACCATCACTTTTTGGCTCAGTGACAATGGCCAGAACACATAGAGAGGGTCAATCTTTATAGTGAAGACCCACACATCATTAAAAACTAAATAGAGGTTCTAACCCTTCCCTACCCTACCCAATCTTTAATGAAAAAAAAAACTGTGGCTCTAGATACACTGTAACTGGCCTTTGAATAAAATTTCCCTGGAGTTTGTGTGGTTGCATGACTTCCTTAGGGGCAATAAATTGTAGGCTAATTTGTATTCAGGGATTGGTGTGAATAGTTCATTTCCCCGTATAGTGCTGTGAAGTATGCCAGTGGTGTGATAAATAAGTGAACCAAAATAATTCTTCAGAACTGTATACCTCATGGTTTGCTATATAGGGCTGGAATTGGGTAAAATATACAAATATTATCCAAGCTACATAAGCTTAATACACACAGTACACACAGTCACTGTGCATAGAAATGAAATCAACATTTCTGTTACACAAAGAATGATATCATGGATCTCACTGTAGAAGTACGGATCTGTTGGGACTCACACCTGCTTCTTCTGGCTTTGTGACTTTCTGTGGCTTTAGTCTACATACTGTACTAGCCCTTGTCAAGCACATCTCTTAGCTATCCCTAGTTTGACTGTGGCATGCCGTTTGTCTTTCCACCTGTGTATTCTTCTTGCTGCACCCTGTTCTTACCTGCATAGTGTGTATACACAACCTAGTTTTATTTATCTCTGTCATTCACATGTTTTTTCCCTAATATATGGTTGTTTGGTTGGAATCAGCTTCCCTGCATTCTGGTCTTTAACCGCAGCCAATGGTCTATGGATCGCATGTTAGCTTTGCTACCTGTACCCTGTTTTGTCAGCTCTCTTTATCTGCTTTACCTGTTCACTCCCCACAGTTTTAAGCATGTCTACAGGTTTCCTATTCTGAGCTCAGTGTTTAATGCTGCATACCCATGACTGTTTTTTCTGTCAGAATAAATTGTGACTTTTTTTCTGACGGAGTTCCAACAGAGTTCCGCTGAAACGGTCTTGCCTACACACGGAAAGTGTCGGAAGGTCTGCTGGAATGTCCGGCCGTGTATACATGGTATTCCGCTTAGCTTTTCCACTTGCCTCAGTTTACTTCAGCCTCATAATTGCCTTGTCTTGTTCACCCTGTTTATACTCTTTATCTATTTGCTGTACCGATTTGAATTCTGCTTTCTCTTACCTCTCTGTCCACTATCACCAGCAAGTCCATCATGATGGACACAGTCACAATGTGTTCTCTAGCCAAAGCCATTAGAACCATCAGAACTCTGATGAGGACCAGACACTCCTACATAATGCGATTTGCTGACAACCTTCCTTCATCTTTTGATGACGCATCTTTCCACTTTTATATTCTGTTATAGTCTCAGTTGGGTTGGTTTTCTAAAACTGGAGAACCTGGTGAACCTGCAAAACCTGGTGTAGCTGTGCATAGTAGCCAATTAGCTTCTAATTTTAGTTTGTTTGACTAAGGTTTGACAAAATAACCAGGAAGCTGATTGGTTGCTGGGCAGAGCTGCACCAGATTTTGCACGCTCCAGTTGTAGTTACTTAACTCCAGTGTTCCTTGCCCAGAACTAGGTGTGCCCAACTCCCTTATTCCTGAATTATGACCGAGGAGATAAAACAATGACACATACAGTATATTTCTTCAAAGTAATTGGCTAAAGTTGGGCTTTGTAGTTACATAACCATTTGTAGGCCTCTTTTTTTGTGGACAGCTGATTTACAGTAAAACAGGATGTTTAGTCATGATGTTAGTCAGATCAGTGAGGGCCCACACCACACAGGGTCTGGTGCATTAGTCATATTGCTGTTCAGCAAACAAAATGCAAATACAAAAAAAGGCATTCAGATGGCAGAAAGATTGCCAATCTAGTAGTGTGTATCATTTTTTGAAACAATATTTCTAATAAAGATTTTTATAGGAGAGACTGCTGTTTGCCCCACTCTATGAACAGCTTAGTGGGTACTCTATACCACGCATATGTCATTACATTGTTGCCTTCTGAACACCAGATAGCTACTGCTTAGCAGTACTCTGAAAAGTGATCTAAAGGAGGATACAGCTGAAAAATGATCATGATTGCTAACTCTCTTCTCTTTCTGGCCATTCCCATTGTAAGAAACCTGGAGGCCATATGGTTTCATCTGATGACTATTCTTTATTAAGTTAAAACGTTCAAGCCAATGTGACTATTACCTCTGAAATTCTACTATATAACATTTAATTGTACACATAAATTTAGGGTTGCACTGTCATAGGACCAACTACCCCGATATATCACCATCATAGCATTTATTTTAGGATTCTGTGCCTAGTCTTTTTGGTTCTGTGCCCATTTTTCAAGTATTGTCACATGGTTTGCTTTTTAGTTTTTTTTATTCATTTAACTCTTTTTTGACCACACTGGCATGTAAATTCTTTGTTTTCCCAACAATAGCAGAGTCAGCCAGATGTATTGGAGATTATATAGAGGTATGCATAGTATTTATGCATAAATCATAGAAGTGAAACCTATGTGATGGATGCTGGGAGCAAGCTCAGCAAGAGCTAGCTGGTTTAGAGATGGGTGATAGGGCTGCCCTAGGCACAAATATACACTGCCAGATTCTCTAAACACTACCGTTATTTCCATCTGTTTGTAGCTACCCTTGTTTATGTTTTCTATTAATCTTTAATGGGAGCTCTGTCACTTTTCCGAAAGAGCTCTAATACAATACAACAAAGGTGGCACTCTTTTTTTATGTGTGCTTTTTATGGGGGATAAGAAAGAAAAATAGAGGTTTTGTGTTTTGCTTTATTATTATTATTATTATTTTTTTTCCTAGCTAACTCTTTACTTTCTTCCAAAATATCCCAGAATTCAGATCTTACCATGTCATCTGATTCCTGCTTAAAAGTGAAGGTTAGCTTATTTTTCTTAAACAAGAGTCCACGGACAGTGTTGAAAATCACCCTGACTTACAAAGTTCTTAGACCATTAGAACACCCCACCTGCCTGTATTTTATTAGAGAATTTCCAGGAAGAAAAATGTGGAAGTCCTCACCTCTCGAATGCCCCTAATATGGCTTTGAAGCATGTCTCTAATCCTTGAAGCAAGATCTCAGTGTGCACTGGATGCGGTCGCAAAGCTTAGCAAACAAAAATGTGTACAAAAATATGGATAATCAGGGTTTTCGTCATCAAAATTTGGTGTTGCTGCAAAATGACCAATTTCACCAATGTGGAAGCTCTCAGGTTTACTCAATAAGTTGTTTATTTATTTAGAGGGTATTTTTCCTTTTTTATATGTCTGATCATTATTTGTATACTGCCTCTTTATATTTTAACTTCACTGTCTGTGTAAAGCTGTAAGATTAATGGCAAGCTTATTTTTTTTTTGGCACAAGAACAAGTTTAGGATATGTTTTTTTTTATAACCGCCATAAAGCGTTTAAAGTCTATTGCGCCAATAAAAACTGTCAAAACTACCATATTTTCCCCTTATTCATTATCTCCAAAGCACGTTGGCAAAATGGCAACATTTTTGTAAAATATTCAGATTTTCACCAAAAGGTCCCAATTTTGCTTATCTATATAGCGAAGAAGTGTTTTTCAGGCATCAGAAACAGCTATCGGGCTAACTCAGATGAAGCTCATAGAAACAGCCAGACAGTTTTGTTCTTTCTTCTATTCATTAGTTAAACTGATTCATGTCCATTTTCTAAAAGTGGTTTAAAAGCTGGGAACATGCAATATACAGCAAAGTAATCATAACACATTATTACAGAGAGCCACTCCTAGTATGGCACTTAAGACGCAGGTTTTAATAGATGTTAATATTTAAAGCAATCCTTTTCTTAGTAGCTGATTCAGTGTAGTGTATTATTAAGAACTCTAAAGCTTTTGGCCTGAAGAAAAAAAATGACAATAATAACCAATCCATCATTTGTTCCTTTTTCCTTGTGCTGCTCTTTGACAGTTTAATGTTCTCCACTTTATTTTCCTGTGGTAAAAAAGAAAAGAATTCTGTTTCATATTTTCTAGTGTTCCACTATTACATGGGCCATAAACTGTTTGTGTTGGTAGGGCCTAAAAGAAAAAAAAAGAGAAGCTTTACAGGCATCAGCCTTAATGATGGGCAGAGAAAATGTAAATTGCATTATTTATTAATATTACATGCGTCAGTAAAATGGATTTTGTGTGATATTTTTAGAAGAATCTCCGTGGGCCATTACTTAACTTAAAGGCACAGGAAGCTTTACAAATTTAAACTGAGGCTCCTCTTACACATAAAAACCTTCCCATGTCCAGTTCAGCTTTTGTCCCAATTTTTAATAATGTGAAAAAAAATCTGCTTTATTCTATATTTAATGTACGAGTCATTGCTTGTAATATGGGAAATCGTAGTTGAACTACCTGACCCCATGGACCTAGAAGCAGTTGCACCTTAGTTTATGTTCCTTCTTTCTTTCTGATAAATTGAATAACAGTGTTGTAGTACTTGTTCTTTATGGACTTTTAAAATAGTTTGATAGCTAGATTAGATACCTAATGTTTCAAAGGGGGGGATTAGTGTTTTGGTTGAATTTTAAGGGTTAGGTTAGAGCCCACCTACTGGGAAACTTGAAAATTCTTTCTTGCTTGTGTAGGTTTAGGGACATAGAGGTGAGTTACTTACCAAATCCTGGACTCCTCTGTGCTGTTAGACTGGTCTCCCAGCATCTTATCCACCATGCTTCAGTGATCTGGGGTCCTGATGTCATTAAGCCCAATGGAGTGTCCATAATGCAAAACAAAGTACATTTATGCTTTTTAGTCCCCTTCCTTGACCTTAACCATCCCGTTCTTGGTTTCCCAGATATGTAGTTACCTACGCCACAGCCCTCCAGTCTTTGTTTGGATCCCCTTCTAAAGGTTTTCTGTGTGCTGGCCATGCCTCTGCAATAAGTTCCTATTTACTTCTATAATACAATCTCTTGAGAATCTGTGGCCTCTATTGAAATCTGTAGGAAGGCACAACCATCATCTGTAAAACTTTCTGAACAGGTTATAAACAAAACACTGGAGACCATGGCCAAATATGGCAAATAGGCATCTGGGGTGTAGAAATGTGGGCTAGTTTAGATATGAGAAGGGGATCAAAAAAGTGCACTTATCCTTTAGGTTTAGGAGGACAAACGAGTTTAACTGTAAAGTGGATAATAAGTGTTGTCTTAGACTAGTGGTCTCAAATTCATATTTAGGGTTTTGGAAATCTTTGCTCTCATATTCCCAGCACTGACTTTGTAGAGCCAACATCTAATATATCTTCTAGTCAAGTCTGATTGACTCCTGAATTGACATTAACATATGTAGAGGTTCTCCAAAAAAATCTGAGATGTAGAGAAGACCAAAGCCTTTAGGTTGGGTTCACACTGTCCTCGGATGCGGCTCAAAGCAGGGGTCTGGTGCGTCCCTGTTCTGTCTCAGTTTTAGCCATACCTAAAATGGAGCCAAAGACGCACAAGATGCTTGTGCAATCTGCTCCACGGCCACCATGAAGCTGTGTGAACCAGCTCCATAGAGCCAGTCAGTCTCCTGTCATGTGAATTGGATGCCGGGAAACCTGCATCCAGTTTGCATCAGTGTGAACCCAGTCTTAAAGTGGTTCAGACAATACATTTTTATCTTAGTGCATTCCTTGCATTAACAGAAACAAAAAGTCACAGTAGCAGGATCACCTTCTCACCCCCCTCCCCGAAATGTTTACCTCAGTCAATCAAGCGTTGTGCCCTTCTGTAGCAGCTCTCTCCTCTCTCCCAGCATTCATAGGACAGAGATGTAACAGCGGGAGACATTGGCTTCTGCAGCTGTCAATTAATTCCAGGGAGCAGAAAGTGAGGGGCAGGGTTGAGCCATGATATGTGTGTCTATGGATGCACACAGCTCGACTTGGGAGTGAACCCGCATGTCTGCTTCCATAGAAAGGGACTTGCTATGGTGACAAACACAGAAGAGGTGGAGCCAATGCAAAGGGAAGGTATGTTTATTATTTTAGAAAAAAAAAAAAAAATAACCTTTACAACTGTTTTAACTTGAACATAGAAAAGCTTCTATTCTCTGATCTTAAAGAAAAAAATATTTAATTCAGAACAATTTCAAAACTCGCTAAAATACATACCATAAAACAAAGAGGGCACTAAAATCACACCTGTGCTTTCTCTATGGACCATATATAAAAACATCTTGGCACCCAGTAGACTAAAAAAAAAAAAAAAAAAAAAAAAAAAAAAAGGAAAGAGAAACTCCACAGCAAAGAGACCTTAATAACATTCTAACAGAAGGCTATACATGTAATCACACAATATGCCTTACCTGTAATCTGGTGAAAAATAGAGCAAAATAATTTGTCTACCAGTACACACAAAGCCCATCTGATTACATCTTTCTCAACCAGTGATAAAGATTTTGTAATTGATTTGTTAGAAAGCCCTTGCTGCCTATAGTATGTGGGAAGGCCTACATAATGTCGAAAAGCAGAATCTGCCAATACAGATGCAATATTGCAAAAAAGGTTATGAAGCATGGAGTATCTAAGAACTATACCTCTATAGAACATACTATATTAGGACCTCAGAAAAATATGACAGATACAGAAAGCTACAAGAATATTTGATTACACTCTCTTCGTGCTGATGGTCTCAAAGAAAATCGCAGAAATCTATTAAAGAATAATTTTGGTTGTGATCAAACCCAAAATATCCCAATATACACATTCATATCCATAAAAAAAATCCATGACATCCTATTATACGTAGTCATACCAAGAAGGAAATCATGAAACCAAACATAGGATTTTCTCTTTTTCTTTTATAACATATAAATGGGTATCGGCTGTTCATTATAAGTGAATGTTTGCCATATTATTGGTGGTTTTCACACACTGGAGTTCATTTAATAAAGGCAAACAGACTGTTCGCATTGCAAGGGAAGTTTGTAAGGGAATTTGAACCATGGCTTTGAGAATTAGGTGATTCTCTGTTGACTCCCATCACATCCTATCATGTTCAATCAAAAATGCTGTTTTTTTTCCATTTCCTTTGCATGTGATTAGGTAAAATTGCACCACATTCACTAAGCATAGTGACCAGTGTAAAATAGGGGTTTGAGTCATTGTTTTTTATTTTATTTTTTCTCCAAGTTAACAGGGCCTTCAGCTGGGTTGGTACACACAGTCATGGTGCAGTGCTGGGGGCTTTAAAGGGCTAATTAACCTACCAGCATGTCTTTGGAGTGTGGGAGGAAACCCGCTCAGGCACAGGAAGAACATGCAAACTCCAGGCAGGTAGTGTCATGGCTGAGATTTGGACCGGCAACCCAAGTGCTGCTAGGTGGAAGTGCTAACCACTTAGCCACTATGCTGTCCACTTAAACATCAGATACCATATATTGATATTCCTTGTATATGCAAAGTAGTGTTATCCAGATCTATCAGGGCATCCGCTCCCGCTCATTCTAAGGGTAGATGTCTAGGACCAATTGCTTTGCAACCACTCCATACATACATGTATTCCTTATAATCAATTCTAAACTTTCCTGTGTATTTTGTTCCGTCCTTCTTCCGCATGAGCAGCAGCAGGAACATCAAGATGCCAGAACTCCAACAGTTAATTACACACACTTCATCTGTATAAATACTTTTACTTTGAACGCCCCAACCCCTGAGGTGCATAAAGGAAAACTGTGCATATAAACCACTTTTTTCTACCCATATTAGCCAAAGCCTTTCTATCCTTTTCCATGTATATATAGTACTTATATGTCAGGGCACGACAAAACCCAGGTGCCAGGTCGCATTTGCGACTAGAATTAGTGACCTGGCGCCTGGGGCAGCACAGCTGGGGTTATCCTGTCTCCGTGGACTCCCCCGGCGTGATCGCGTTGGGCCGTTCCGCCGGCGTCCAGTAATTGAGGCCGCGTCTTTGTGGCCTTCTGCGGTCCTATGATTCCTTTTGGAATCTGGTGCCCTCTTGTGGTAGCCGTTGGTATGACAACCAGCAATGCTAATGGAGCTTCCCCTGCCTGTTTTTATTGCCTGCCTATCTCCTTCCCTTTATTTAGAACCCCTAAACATTATATATATTTTTTATTTTAACACCCTAGAGAATAAAATGGTGGACATTGTAATACTGTCTGTCACACCGTATTTGCGCAGCGGACTTACAAGCGCACTTTTTTGGGGAAAAATAATTAATTTAATAAAAAAATAAGACAACAGTAAAGTTAGCCCAATTTTTTTTTCTATTGTGAAAGATAATGTTACGCCGAGTATATTGATACCCAACATGTCATGCTTCAAAATTGCACCCGCTCATGGAATGGTGACAAACTTTTACCCTTTAAAATCTCCATAAGCAACGTTTAAAAAATTCTACAGGTTGCATGTTTTGAGTTACAGAGAAGGTCTAGGGCTAAAATTATTTCTCTCGCTCTACCGATCACGGCGATACCTCACATGTGTGGTTTGAACACCATTTTCATATGCTATTTTAACTTTTATTTTAATTTTTTTCACTGTTCTTTAAAAAAAAATAAAAAAAAATTGTGTCACTTTTATTCCTATTACAAGGAATGTAAAAATCCCTTGTAATAGAAAAAAGCATGACAGGACCTCTTAAATATGAGATCTGGGGTCAGAGAGACCTCAGATCTCACATTTACACTAAAATGCAATAAAAAAAAAAAAAAAAAAAATTTGAAAATAAATAAATAACTAAATAAATAAAATGTCCCTCTAAGAGCTATGGGTAATGACTTGGAGACAGGTGGGGGGCTTATCTTCCCCTCACTCATCTCCATGTCAGGCCAGGGACAGGTCCGGATCGCAGTTACCGACCTGGCTCCTAACTTTTTTAGCTGGCTCCTAGAGTCCAAGCAAATTTGTCAGGCCCTGTTATAAGTACAGCATTATAAGCTCCTAACCCTCAGGGACTTACTTATTTTAATGAATTTGGTAACTTAAAAAGATACACAAATAATATAATTACATTTCCCCAAAAAGTATAAATATATCAAGTTACCAGCGATTATTATTTAATCTCTATGATATAAATATTATTCAACTACTAACAAACTATTATCATTTCATCCCTATGGTTTAATTATGAGTTTTAACAATGCAGCCTTTGCACCAATAAGAATCATTTCTCACAATGTATTTCTTTTACATTTCATCCGCCAAGTACTGAATTAACTTTTGTACATAACATGTAGAGTATGTGCTATTATATTCTAACATTTCCTTTCAGTATTCTTGTAAATGATAATCATATAAATGAGTTAAAATAATAATCACCGTGGGTTTAATTATATACAATTTTTTATTTTATTTTTTTATTTATGCATAATAGCTTTATCTCAGTACAAGAGTATTAACATATCAAGGTTTCATTATTACATAACAAATCAATGTATTATTTGTTTTAATCTAAATTCATTGGTTAACAGCATTTCATTGGAAATCCCAATCCACTCCTTCTTCCTGGAACATTTAAAAACTAGAATCAATAACATTAATCTTATGGAAAAGATATTCCATATCACACAGAATACCATCCATTTATATAATAAAAAATGGGACCCCTGGATTAATCCTTTTTTTTATGAACAAAAATTATTTATTTGCAAAATTGTGGGGGTGGGAGCAGCAGACTCAGGCTCTCAACAACCTGCTGAGAGGCTAAGCCAGGTGCTGGTCCAGGGTTGTTGGCGGATCTTGACCATATTGTCACAATCTTTCCCCAGCCTAGATTCGCTCTGTGATGTCAGCCGACAATGGGTCACTTCTCCTTTAAACTGTTTGTAGCTCTGATGTACAACAGTAGCATGCAGAGTTTGCTGTAGTTATTGTACTTTTAAGGTATAAAGTATTTGCTATTAGGTAGATTGGTGAGGTAGATTGTATAGAGGCAGGCCCATTGGTGAGGTAGATTGTGTAGAGGCAGGGCCATATTACAGTCATCCTTTGAGACATGTTGCGATTGAGTACTTTTTAAAGAAAGTTTAAAAAATCTTGTTTCCAGGGATTAGGCAGCGCCATCTTAGGTATTGTTTTCTGAGTCCACAGTAGAGTGTAATTCTGTCCTGCATGGAGCTCTCCCTGTACTGTTAACCTCCACATCCTTTTTTAACCCTGTCTGAAAAATGATTTGTCACAATGGGCTGTCCAATCTCATTTATTGCACTATTGTAGTTCACATCCAAATTTTACACTAAAAGTAGTCACTAACTATGGCAATATATATTTTTTATATTTTTATAAAAAATTTCCTATGTATGACTTGTTATTTTTGTAATTATTCTGTTATATCTATGCATTCTCTCTGTACTGCATTTTGCACCAAATAAAAATAGTTTGTAAACAAAAAAAATATAAAAAAATAATAATCTAAATCTGCTAATTTTATTGAAATTAAAATAGTGGCCAGTATTATTATCAACGGTTATTTTGTATGCTATATATTGTGTATAGTATACTTGTTTTTATTACATTTCATATTTATCTTCTACTCAATGTTCTACACTTGTCCTGACGAGATGGTCATATAGTGCCACCAAAGATGTTGATAAGGTCTTTGATTGCTTTATGACAAATACGTTTTTACGTTTTGCAACCTCTGCACCAATAAGAACAATTTATCGCAATTTCTTTTTTTTTTTTTTTTTTTACATTTCATCCGCCACATACTGAATTAACTTTTGTACATAACATGTGGACTATGTGCTATTATATTATAACATTTCCTTTCAGTATTCTTGTAAATGATAATCATGTAAATGAGGAAAAATTATAATCACCATGGGTTTAATTATATACAAAACTCTTTTATTTACGCATAATAACTTTAGCTCTGTACAACAGTATTAACATATCGACGTTTCATTATAAGATAATAAATCATGTTTTAATTTTTTTTTTTTAAACTATCTAATTTTATAGAAATTCAAATAGTGGCTAGTATTATATCAACATTATTTTTTATGCTATATATTGTTTATAGTATACTTGTTTTTATTACATCTCATATTTGTCTTCTACTCAATGTTCTACACCTGTCCTGAAAAATTGGCCATACAGTGCCACCAAAAATGTTGATGAGATCTTCGATTGCTTTTATGACAAATACATTTTTACTTTGGAAAAATGAATTATCAGGTATCGCCTTTCAAAACATGTGCCATTTTTTTTCCCTTGGTGGAGCAAAACTCTTTTACTCTATTCACATTATTGTGTCCACCCTTGAGACCCAGATTGCCAGCCATGTGGAAGACAACACAAAGGTTTTGGTTAACTCAGAAGGTCTAATATTTTTATCGAAGGGTGAAAACATTCTAAAAAGGGTCCAATAAACTCAGGGAAAAGTTATTGTCAGAATTTGTATCTATCTATGTAAAGCATTAGTAGGAAACCACTTTAAAGTCAGTTTTTTTTTTTTACCCTAATGCATTAAGAGAAGTTGAGGATTTATATATTTTGTTTCAGGTTCATACTTGCTTAGGTTGACGCAGCATCAGTTCTCCCCTGACCCTAAGGCTGAGAATCGAGCGATCGATAAGTTCTCAGTTCTCTCTGAGCAGAAAGCTGGTGACTCCCCCCCCCCCCCGTGCTCGCTGGTCGGGTGCCGGTCTGGGGATCTGGGTGGATCCCGATCATATGGTTCCTTCCCCAGCCTGGACCGGCTCTGTGATGCAAGCTCAAGAACAAACTGCACTCCTGTGATCTACAGAAGAAGTACAGCTTTTGCTGTACTTTTCCTTTTAAGCAAACAAATCTGTGTGCAGCTCCCCGTGTCCAGCCCCCCCCCCCCCACCCTCTCATACTTACTTGAGCCCAATGTCGATCCAGCATTGTGCATGAGAGCAGCTTTTCTGCTCTCCTCAAAGTTTTAGAGACACTAGTAGGAGCTGTCGGCTCCTGCTGCTGTTCATCACAGCCAGCAGGGAGGGAGCAGGGGTGGGGCTGAGCCACACTCTGTGTGTCAATGGACACACAGAGTGCAGCTCGGGAGCGAGACTGCATGAGTGCCCCCTATAGCAAGCAGGTTGCTCAGGGGGCAGTCAGCAGGAGTAAGGGGCCAGGTGTGCCAGCGAGACCTGAGAAGAGGAGGATGGGGGCTGCTCTGTGCAAATTCATTGCACAGACCCATTAAGTATAACTAAAGGCAAAACTTTTTTCTTTTTTTTTGGATAGAGTGGAGAAGGATTAGAACCCCTGTCAGTTTTTATTGCTGTCTGTGCCCCCATTAAGGATTCCTCCACTATATTTGTCCTGTTTACCATTCTCATCAAATCAAAATTTTGGGTTGTCCCTAGAAAAGTTATAATGGGGAAATCTTACAATGGGGTCACTAGTTCTGGAGTCCTGGGAGTCCCCAAAGAATTCCCCTAATTTGCAGGCATTTCCTCTCACTTCCTGTTTGGCTATGGGACATGAAGTGAAGGTAAATATGCCCAATGGGACACATGATGGCAGGATAGCAAAAAATAAAATTTAAGGGGTTATAACCCTCTCCTAAGCCCCATAAGTCGGATGTGAGCTTTTGGTCAGAAATTCCGACCGCGTGTATGCTCCATTGGACTTTTGCTGGCAGAATTCCAGCCAGCAAAAGATTGAGAGCAGGTTTTCTATTTTTCAGTCGGAAAAAGTTCTGATTGGAAATTCCGGTTGTCTGTACAAATTCCAACGCGCATAATTCCTACGCATGCTCGGAAGCATTGAACTTCATGTTCTCAGCTCGCCGTAGTGCTGTACGTCACCACGTTCTTGACGGCCGAAAGTTCAGAGGATTTTTGTGTGACCGTGTGTATGCAACCGCTCATGTGTACAGGGCATAACTCTATTCAAAATAAAATAAAGAAAAAAACTGTTTTGCCTATACTTTTAATTTAAGTATAGCATGCTTGTTTTTTTTTTTTTAAAGTACCTTTCCAATCACTTTAATCATTTCAGAGATGCGTCACAGTATTTTTCTTTGGGCACAGAAAGCAGTATTTTAATTTAAGCTGTAAAGGCAGCGCTCCCTACCTGACCCTGATGTCTGCCTGGTTAAGCTCTTCTTCAGTGTAGGATAACTACTGTGAAGCTGAAGCCTAGAATTTCTTAATTAAAAATATAAAAAAACAAAACCTCAAGTGCCCATCTGACCTGTTCCTTTGTGACATATTTGTGGATATTAAAATTAGCATCAAGCCTCTGCATTCTAGTGTTTAATCAAGGTGCCCTACACTATAATTATATGTACCCTTATGTAATATTTCAGTTAATGAACTGAATTAAACTCTGCCTCCATGAGACACTACAGCAATTTTAGGTAAGCTTCGTGTACACTAATCCAACTGTAACAAAATGTCCTATAAATGAGGGTATTTTTATGTGCATATTGTCTGTGAGCTATACATTTATTATTCCATATAATTGTTATGGTGCTGTATTTTGTTGTTCTTTGATATGCTTATTTATGCTTTCGGCTAGTGCAGGTTATTTGTGCCTGGAATGGCACATTGTATGAAATCTGGGCATAACTGTTTTTTTTTTCTTTCTTATATATTCTGAGCTAGATAACCGCGCTGGAGAAAACCACTAGACCTTGAGGATAGTGTAAGATAGATAGTATATGACAAGGCTGAACCAAGTAATATATATTCTGTCTTTGTTGCTGTTTGCCTGTGTCTTATGCATTCTATGTAGGTGGCAAAGAAAAATGTTCTGAAGGCAGCTATACAAATACATGCAGGCAGAGTGGTAGAAAGCAATAGTCACAGAAAGATTTAACTGTAGGGGGTAAAAGCTATGTTTTTCTCTGTGTCCCGTTTTTTATTGCTGTCATGTGGGCTTAAGTCACAGATTGTCACCCCACCCTTCGTTCATTTCAATAACATTTGTTCCCCCCTGATGAGAATTGCTTAGAGTCCTCTGCCAGTTTAACACGAGGTCTTTGCTTTGGGTCCAAGGTCAAATATTCCATTCATAGGGGAGGTACGTCAGTGCACCGTTACCCTTCCCGAATGTGAAATGATTTTCTGTCCTTTTTACAAATGCTGCACAAAAGCTTAATTTGAATCTTGTCTTAATGCCGAGATGCTCCGCTCTTCCTGGTAAGCCCTAGCTCTGAATTGGAATTGTGTTACACACCAGATGGCACAGTAACAGCAAGTAATGAGTGGCTTCACAGCAGATGTGAGGTTTCAGACCATTGGCCAGTAGAAGCTGAAAGGTTAAAAAAAAAATAAAAAACATTTGCAGGGGAGTCCCATTGTTCAACTCACCCCTACCCCCCCTTGCTTATTCATCCCGAAAATACCCTTGTAGCTTTGTTGCACTGAACCGCCACTGCTGTGCATACGTTTAATCAAGTCTGTGGCTCATTGCTGGCTTTGAGACAAAAGAAAAAAAAAATAAACTTAAAGGATCACTAAAGCAATTTTTTTTTTTAAAATAACAAACATGTTATACTTGCCTCTACTGTGCAGCTCATTTTGCACAGAGTGGCCCTGAACCTGCTCTTCTGGGGTCCCTCGCCTGCTGTCTCGGCTCCCCCCCGCATGGACTAAACACCTTCATGCAAGCTCCCTCGCATGGTGTGGAATGCGCTTGCGGGCACGATCCCGTGATACAGCCAGCCACCATAGCCGCTCACTGTATCACTCGGCCCGCCCCTGATGCGCTGCATCATTGGATGTGATTGACAGCAGCACGAGCCAATGGCTGCGATGCTTTCAATCCATCCACTGTGACTAATCAATGACCAGGCTGATCGGCGAAGAGGATGTCGGGGGCAAGCACGAGACTTTTAAGGAGTCTGGGGTGGTCGGTATTGTCGATTTTTTTAACCTTAATGCATAGAATGCATTAAGGTGAAAAAGCGTTTACCTTTACTACCCCTTTAAACTGCACTGTCACTGTTTTTAGCCCATGTGAATGGTTTAAGTACTAAGTCAGGTATGTCATCTGTTTACTGGAAAACACTGTTTATGGGAAATTAGAATTACCCAGGCACATTCATTGCATAAATCTGGATTCCCTGCACTTCCACTGCTTACAGCATACTCTTCTGCAATAAAATAAAACTGCCTCCTTGCAGTCTTCTGTAAAATGAACAATAAGCGGCACGTTCGCAGCTCAGTTTAGTGCCTTTGTGCCAGAATGACTGCACTCCTGCGCATGCATGGGAGAAATGTCGCCCTGCACGTCCAATCACAAAGGGGCCTCATGGGTGTCGGTCTGCTAAAGCAGAGGTAAATAATTTGGAGTTAGCGATGCCGCTCCAAGCGCATTGGTGTCTCTAATAACCGCCCTCCCCACTCATAACTTCAGGTGCAGGCTCTGCAATGGTGTAGAAAATTGAAGAAAACAGCTGCACTCCGAATAACACCTTTTATCCGTGGAAAAACAGTGTAGAAGATCCAAAATCTCTTACATCATGGTGATGAAAGGTACAGACAGGTTAACACGTTTCACATGAATGTAGATGCTTAATCATAGCTGATCAGTTTACAGTCTGGCACAGTGCCTTTGTGAATGACTGCACTCCTGTGCATGAGTGGGAGAAATGTCGCCCCGCACCGTCCAATCACAAATGGGCCTCATGGGTGTTGGTTTGCTAAAGCAGGCGTAAATAATTTGGAGTTGAGTTTTTAAGGCTGATCTCCAGAAAAACAACTAAATACACAGATGGAATGCATATAATGGAGTTGTTTAACTTATTTAAGGTGATGGTAAATTCTTGTTTTTTTTTGCTAAAAATAACACAGGTCTATACTTACCTGCTCTGTGTAGTGGATTTGCACAGAGCAGCTCAAATCCTCCTCTTCTTGGGTCCCTCACTGGCGCTCCTGGTCCCTCCCACCTGTTAAGTGCCCCCATAGCAAGCAGCTTGCTATGGGGGCACCAGAGCTGAGTCACAGCTCCCTGTATCCATTCACTCATGGAGCTGCGACACAGCCCCACCCCTTTTATCTCCTCATTGGCTGACTGATTTATATTGATTGACAGCAGTGGGAGCCAATGGCGCCATGCTGCTGTATCACCCAATGAGGAGGGGAGACCTGGGCAGCTGAGACAATCCTACAACATCGCTGGATCTAGATATGGCTCACAGAAGTTTTTTTTTATATATATTAAAGAGTTCCCCCAGCCCCAGAAAAAAATGAAAGGTCAGCAGCTACAGATGTTTCCATTTGTTCTTGAGTGCTGCTGCTGCTATTCATTTTAAGGGAAACCAGCAGTGAAGCCTTTCTGCTTCACAGCTGCTTCCCTACATGTGCAAAGCCTGGAAGCCGGGGAAGGAGGAGGGGGGCTGAACTTGTGAGTGATCTTGTTACGGCAAGATCAGCTGGAAATGAGAGTGGGTACCTGTCAAAAACAGCAAAAGCAACCCGCTCTCCCTCGAAAGGTAGCCATAAATGTGCTATAGGGCGGTCGGAAACCGGTTAAAGTAGTACTAAATGCTGAAAGTTTTTCCAGTGAGTACATTATCCTCAGCCAGGGATATATTCCCCAGTACATTATTCATGCCATATATCTGGCCAAACACTTGCATTTTAAAGTCTTCATTGTGGCTGTCTCCGGGTCCCTCGGCACAGCTTCCCCGTGCTTCCTGTCTGGGTATGTGTGCAGAGTCAGAAGGAACAGTGCAGTACCCAGCTGCTGCTCATTAATTAGCTTTGAGAAAGGAAGGAGGTGGAGCAGGGGAGTGGCTTGTTTCTGGTGTTGAGTGTTTATGTTGACACACACAGCGCAGCCACACATAGCAAACATGCAAAGGTGGCTCTATAGGACCCTGCAAGGAAAAGGAGCCAACCTGAAACACCACCTTGGGAACCAGCTGTTTGTATTGAAAAAACACTTAATTACATCGAGGAGCAGCATTTCCTGTAAGTGATTTCAGCAGCATTTGAAATAGCTAAAAATATAGACTCACTGGCCACTTTATGAGGTACTCCGGTTGAATTGCTTGGTAACACAAATTGCTAATCAGCCAATCACATGGCAGCGACTTAATGCATTTAGGCATCTAAATGTTGTGAACATGACTTGCTGAAGTTCAAATTGAACATCAGAATGGGGAAGAAAGGGCATTTAGGTGACTTTGAATGTGGCATGGTTATTGGTGCCAGTCGGTCTGGTCTGAAGTATTTAAAAAACTGCTGATCTACTGGGATTTTCACGCACAGCCATCTCTAGGGTTTACAGAGATTGGTCCGAAAAGAGAAAATATCCAGTGAGCTGCTGTTGTGTGGGTGAAAATGATTTCTTGATGTCAGAGGTCAGAGGAGAATGGGCAGACGCGATGATAGAAAGGAAACAGTAACTAAAAATAACCACACATTACACTCATTGAATGCACAACACATTGAACCTTGAAGCAGATGGGCTGTAGCAGCAGAAGATCACGCCGGGTATTACTTCTGTCAGCTAAGAACAGGAATCGGAGGCTAAAATTTGCACAAGTTCACCAACATTTCACAATAGAAGATTGGAAAAATGTTGCCTGGTCTGCAACATTCAAATGGTAGGGTCAGATTTTGGTGTAAACAACATGAGAGCATGGATCCATCTTGCCTTGTATTAATATTTCATGCTGGTGGTGTAATGGTGTGGGGAATATTTTCTTGGCACACTTTGGGCCCCTTAGTACCAATTGAGCATTGTTTAAACGCCACAGCCTACTGAGTATTGTTGCTGACCATGTCCATCCCTTTATGACTACAGTGTCCCCATCTTCTGATGGCTCCTTCCAGCAGGATAATACACCATTTCACAAAGTTCAAATCATCTCACCACTAGTTTCTTGAACATGACAATGAGGTCACTGTACTCCAATGGTCTCCACAGTCACCAGACCTCAATCCAATAGAGCACGTTTGGGATATGGTGGAATGGAAGATTCACTTCGTGGATGTGCAGCCGACAAATCTGCAGCAACTGTGTGATGTTATCATGTCACTATGGACCAAAATCTCTGAGGAATGTTTCTAACACCTTGTTGAATCGATGCCATGAAGAATTAAGGCAGTTCTGAAGGCAAAAGGGGATCCAACCCGCTACTAGCAAGGTGTACCTAATAAAGTGGCTGGTGAAATGTGATCACCCTTGTAGGAAGCCTGAGATGGCAGCTGCTAGTCTGCAGTCAAAGTGTGACCAAATAGCAGCTTCTATCTGAACCTTCTCACCTAGGTGTGCACTTCCCAAGTGATTCCCGCTTATCCCTGTAAAGAGAAACGAGGATGTTCAAAACAACTGTTGCGGAAGGCTTGCAGTTTGTTGTCCTGCCAAAGTGCAGCGGCTGTGCGAGTTTAATCATGTCTGCGGTTGAACGCCTGCCTGCTCCGGAAAGAAAAAAATACTTAATATGTACTTTGAATGAATGATAAACTCAGACACTACAAATCATCTGTTAATTACCGCGCATTCAGGCTTGATTATAACACCTTAAACCTTGTCTAGAATATTAATGTCATGTCACACAATAATGTTCCTCTGAGAAAATATATGTGCGTTAAGCACCTCTATGCTAATATATTAAGAAATGTTTATGATAATGCTTCCATTTTTTTTTTCCCCAACATTTTAAGATTACATCCCCTTAAAGCGTTCATCCCTCTGCACTCGGAGATATCTGTAAAATGCCGGCATGACCTTGTGTTTTTGACATTCAGCCAGATCCAAATGAATCCGAGCTGTGATATATATTCTACAAGATTCCCTATGACACTTCCTTTAGTAGAGGTAAGAATCGCATAATCGCCATTCTCCAGACAGATTAGATAGGAATGCCGAGCGGTTAGAAGGATATTTGCTATTTCCCTGGTATTTTATGCTAACCTATATACCTAAATCCATCTAGTTAAAAAGCAGGCTTCATTTTTTGCACTGATATACATTTGGAAATGTGCTTCCATCGTGGTTATATTTTTGCCGCAGCAGATGATAATTAACAATGATCTTATCACAGATTTAATTTTAGAGTGTACTGACAAAGGGTTACGCGTAATGCTGAGGGCAACGGCTATGCCTGGGTGCTTTGGATAAGCACTTTTAAAGGGTTATTTAAAGATCACCACTCAGTTATCACGCTAAGAAGCTTATACACTAGAAATTTCACTTTGTTGACCACTCAGCATGCAAGATGTCAATGTGTTTTTTTTTTTTTTCAGTATAATGTGCTGAATATTTGACTGCCTATCAGAAAAAAAAAAAAAAAAAAAATTGGCTGATTGTACAGAGCAACAGTTAAGTTAGGAGAGGGGTAAGCTAAAAGAAATTAAAATGGCCTGTGTATTTCTGCATTGGCTTAGTTAAAACACAAGCTGTTCATGTACTTGTAAGCTAGATCATTAAAGAGCAAATCTGGAACATATCCATTTTGAATGCAGTTAGACAGGGTCCATAGTTTCTTAGTTGGGACACCACATTTTAAAGCTTATCTCCGACAAAAAAAGTAAAACATTTTATTGGTTATGCCACCCACTCTCAGACAAACGCTATTTTTTTTCTTTTAATCGTTTTAAAGACCTAAATATTATATTCTTCTACCACACCAGCTCCAATGAAGGTCAGCTGAATCCTTTTCGCATGCAGCTGGCCAGGCTTTTTGCTCACTCCCTCATATTGCCATCATTGTGCACAATGAATTCTTGCAAAGCAAGCATCCACGTCATTGGTTTGTGGGAGCTGCCAGAAGTACCCTTCTGCCCCATTGAAGAATGGATCTGGAAGGATGGACAGTGGATGAAAGCAAGTAAACTGGGTCTTAGAAATGTTATTATTAGAGGTTTTTTTATATAGCCCCGCATAGCACTTTACAGGTTCCTGCCTCACACATGCTAGGGTTAATTTAGATAGAAGCCAATTAACCTTCTAACTTGTCTTTTGGAGTATGGGAGGAAATCCAAATAAGCACAGGGAGAACATGCAAACTCCAAACAAGGGTTGGCCTGGTTGGGATTTTAACCAAGGACCTTAGTGCTGGGGCCAGGAGTGCTAACTACTAAGCCACTGTGCTTCCCATTATAGCGCTATAGAATGCCTTCAAGAAAAACAGAAATGGAAGGTGTGCACACCTAGTGCATTAACAGAGATAAATTAATAATTTAAAAATTGTAAAAAATGGGTACAGTGGAACCTTGGGTAATGAGCATAATCCATTCCAGGAGAATGCTTGTAATCCAAAGCACTCGCGAAAGCGAGTTTCCCCATAGAATTCAATTGAAACTAAGATAATTCATTCATTGACTTCTATTACATGCAGTACCGCATGTGGCCAGAGGTGGGGTAGGGGGTGCCAGAGAGCCTCAGAAATACTCGAGGACAGCTCAGAAAGCCTCGAAAACACTCGGGAATGAGTATTTCCGAGTCATGCCGTGTATTTCCGAATGGCTCTGAACTGTTCTGAGTGTCCCCGGTGACCCCCGCACCTCTGGCCAGATGTGGTACTCCACCGCCCATTAGCTTGAGACAACACTCGCAAACCGAGTCAGAATTAAAAAAAAAAAAAAAAAAAAGTTGCTTGTCTTTCAAAACGCTTGTTAACTGCGTTACTTGTAAACCAAGGTTCCAATGTACTCGCAAAATGCAACTGATAAAAAGCCATAAACAACATGCATGGACATGCACAGAACACAGGGGACAGCTAACGCCTTTTGGTGGCACACACCCTTCCTCAGAGCTAGGCTAGTCTCGTACACCATGGGCAAGCACTTTTATAGGGAATGGTCGGATTGAAAACTGTCAAAAAGAGCCACGCCCTCAAAGGGGCAGATATTTTTTTTTTTTTATAAATTATATTGAAATTAATTTAAAAAAATGGAAAAACGTGTGTGTGTGTGTGTGTGTGTATATGTATATATATATATATATAGATATATATATATATATATAATATCTTCCAAGGGGGGGCTATCTAAGAGGTAATTTTCCTAATTTTGTAGACATTTTCTCTGTCTTCCTGCTGTGGCTGTAGTTCAGGAAGCGATGTAAGAACTCCCCAGTCCCCAATAGGACAGACATAGCAAAAAAGAAGAAGAAAACATTTTTTTTAATCATGCTCCATCCAAAAAAACAAAACAAAACTTGGAGTATAGTTACGTTTTAAATCTTCATCTATGTAGAGTGAACAAAAACAATATTTTTCTTATCCCCTTTAATCATAATGGATGTCCAGTTTACTAATAATAAAGCACCGATTTATCTCTACTAATAAGAGAAAGGCAGAATACCAGTATATAGGAGTCTGGGTCACAAGAATAAATTAGAATATTTCAATCGACTCCATACATAGTGTATTCTAATGTATTCTAATGACCCAACCTCTCAGAGATCTGTACTCCATCTCTTCTATAATATGTACAGACATTAACATTTCAGCGTATACAAGTTAATCAGACACTTTCTACTTTCGTCGACCTTGTTCTCATTCTCTTTCTGTCTCCCAGGAAAGAAACCTATATTGTCTTCCTCACCGTATAATGAGATATCAGGACTTTGCCTCCAATTTCCAAGCTCGCAGCTTTTCAAATGCTTCACGATTACTTTTAAATCTGGGTTGATCGGAAGCAAGATGTTGCAAAAGAGGGTAATTTAAATCGGTAAAAAAGGCCTATTTGAAGAAGTAGTAATGGTGACTGCCTTCTTATATACCATTCTTCTATTATGTGTGCTTGGTGCTAATTTCTATTTTATGTGCCTTGCTCTTTAATTTAAAGTAGGCATAAAGACATTTTTTTTTTCATTTTGGATAGAGTAAGGGAGAGTTAAAATTCCCCATCATTGTTGTTTTTTTGCCATCTGTACATTGTGGAGATTTCCATTAATTTCCTGTCCCATAGCATAAACTGGAAGTGAGGGAATCCCTGGTTGTTCCTCAGGGTCACTAGAACTAGTGTTCCCATTAGAAGATTTTCCCTTCATTCCTGTTCTGGTAACAACCCAAAATTCTGGATTTGCTTTTACACTCTTGTACAGTAATATTGGTAAGTAGGACAAATAGGGCGAATCTCCCTAAAAAAAAAGTTGTGTCTTTAAATAAACTTTAATGTGGAGTTCCACCTAAAAGTGGTTGGACCTCCGCTTTAAGCTTTAAGATTGTGTTTGCAGATATTTCTCTCTTTGTGTTGGCTGATCCAAGTGTCCAAGTTCTGTATGCTGCCTAAACACATTCTGCCCCCCCCCCCCCCCCCCCCGAAGGCTAGATTTACACTTTAGGCCAGGAATCTCCAAACTATGGCCCTCCAGCTGTTGCAGAACTTCATGTCCCATGAGGCATTGTAAACCTTTGACATTAACAGACATGACTAGGCATGATGGGAATTGTAGTTCCTGAACAACTGGATGGCCATAGTTTGGAGACCCCTGCTTTAGGCAATTAATAAGAAATGGAAACCACGCAAAACTGCTGTGCACAAATAAATATATCATAAACATAAAACAAACTAAAGTGACCAAAAGAATAATAAATGTGAACAAATCAATATAAAAAATAGTCCACCGTGAATATATTATAGATGATCAGTCTCCTTTAAAAAGAGCATAACAAAATCTTCTTTCTTCATCCAATATCACCACTGAACCCGTCACCACAGTGAAGACAAGATGTAAGCTTACCAAATGTAAAAACCTCCTTATATAAGTACTTTAAATGCTTGGCCACACCGTCAACTTTCCACTCAAATTTCAATGCTGTTCCTCTCTACTGCTTATCAGATAGATGGTAAAAGCAGCACAGGCAGGTAAAGGCAAGTAAAGTCATGTAAAGTTAAGCAGATAAACACTTTTATTGAACATAAAACTGCATTTACAAGCATTAAAAAAAATTGCATATCGGTAAATCCACCAAGCCTGCAACAATAACTGCAATTTCCGGTTAAGTTCCTCTACACAATGACATCATGGGGGTAGGCTCTACCCTATGTGTTTCATTATAAACAGACCCTCTCCCGCTACGATACAGTGCCCTCCGCCGCTTACTAGAGCCATCGGCAGAGGCGATCGGATGCTTCTTAGTGTTGTGCATGGAGACGAGTGAGGGGAAGATGGCCCCCACCCATCTCCATGACAGGGCAGAAGTGACGTCATAACGTCACTTCCTCTTATAGCTCTTAAAGGGCCATTTTATTTTTAAAAAAATTTTAAGTGACAATTTATTTATTTTATTTTATTGCATTTTAGTGTAAATATGTGTTCTGAAGTCTTTTTGACCCCAGATCTCATATTTAAGAGGTCCTGTCATGCTTTGCTTCTATTACAGGGGTTTTTTTTTTTTTAAAGTAGTGCATTTCCCTAAACTTTTTTGAAAGGAATTTGGGCAAGTTACAGTTTTATACTCAGCCTGAAGACTTGTCATGAGCATATTTTACCATTTGTCCATCGTCTCAAAATTATGGAATTTAATTTATGCCAGCAAGGTTATGTCTTGCTCAGTTAATATAAATGCACAAGAAATTGCATTCCTGCATTAGAATTAAAAGAAAAAAATAAATAAATAAAGAATTATTATATATATTTTTTTAAACAGTGTAAAAATATAAGGTAAAATAAATAAGAAAAAAAAAGTTTTTAAATGTGCCCCGTCACGCCAAGCTCTTGTGCAGAAGCGAACGCATACGTGAGTAGCACCCGCATATGAAAACAGTGTTCAAACCACATATGGAGGGATTGCCGTGATCGGCAGAGCGAGAGCAATAATTCTAGCCCTAAACCTCCTCTGTAACGCAAAACATGCAACCTGTAGAATTTTTAAAATGTTGCCTATAGAGATTTTTAAGGGTAAAAGTTTGTTGCCATTCTGCCAGCGGGCGCAATTTTGAAGTGTGATATGTTTGGTATCAAGTTTCTTGGCATAACATTATATTTCACAATATAAAAAAAAATTGGGATAACTTTACTGTTGTCTTATTTTTTAATTCAAAAATGTGTATTTTTTTTAAAAAGTGTGCTTGTAAGACCACTGCACAAATTTGGTGTGCCAAAAAGTATTCAACAACCACCATTTTATTCTCTAGGGTGTTAGATTTTTTTTTATAATGTTTGGGGGTTCTAAGTAATTTTCCAGCAAAAAAAAAAATGTTTTTAACTTGTAAACACCACATCTAAAAAAGAGGCCTGGTCTTAACTTGGTTAAATCAATGAAAAAATTTGTTCAACACAGGAAATAACATTATAACATATTTTTCCCCCTATTCATACCGAACAAATGTACATGCACTTTCACCAAGCACATTTTTCATAAGTACCCTCCTGCCTATTGGCATGGTCCACTGTTACCACCAGGAAGTCTGTGCAGGGCAATGATGTGCAGCAATCATAGAAGAAAGTGCATGTATTCAGCAAGTGGCTAACATTGGCTGGGGGAGATATGCATCACTTAGATGCAAAAAGTATTTAAAAAGTTGAAAAAAGTATTTTATTAAAAAAAAAAGTAAATTGTTTGATTCACAGTGCTTTAGAGTTTAGAAAACTAAATGTAAACCAGTAAGGGTTTACACCTACTTTTTACATGTATGCATTAACAATTCCAGCCCTACAAGAACTAATTGCTCATTTATGTCTAGGGGAATTCAGTATAGGCTGCCTTATACCATGCTCTGGCTGGCTCCAGTGCTCTCCCCCCCCATAGGCCTGATCTATGGGTGGAACCTTGGCATCATCACATACAATATAGGGACCTAAACCTTGTATTGTACATTTTTGAGGTTGGAGTGTTGGTTACAGCTCACAGATGAGTTGTGGGGGACCGGCCATAGTGCTTGAGAGATTCTGTTGGCTAGAGAAATAAAGTAAGTAATTAAACCTTGCAGTTTGAAGCCCCAGTGCAAAGGTGATTTTTAGGGTTAGGCATTAAAGAGTAATTATGAAGTTATTTATTGTAAATTTTACATGAGAGTAATTTACAGTGTGATTTTTACAGTAATTTACTCTTGACAAGCTATATCCAGTATGTTTGTGTGCACATCTGCAGGTTTTCCATACCATAGCTATGTGTTTCAGGTAGTGCAGTCAGCATCCCCACTGAGATACCACTGAGAATAAATCAATTGCAGCATACATAGCATAACATACAGTTTTCAATCAGTCTGAGAAAACCCATAGGGGGTGATTTACTACAGGGAAATAAAGTCAAGTGAAGTGGAATGAAGTTTGCTTATATCCAACCATGTGCAGGAGAGATATTAAAGCATTGGAACGTCCACTGCACATTGCACAGGCAAAGTTCATTTCAATGCTGATCATTAAATCAACCCCATAGCCCTTTACTGAGATAACAAGAGCAGCAGAGCACAAATACTGTGCAGCACTACTAGGCAGCAAGCAGAAAGTGGTATGTGTATGATCCTCTAGGTGAATGTATTTAAAGTATATTTAAATCCAATCTATAAAATCTCATAAAAGCTTTGACATGTTAATGCCATTGCAAAAATAATTTTCAATATTTTTAAACCGTCAGCTTTCAGCAAAATAATAAATAAATAATAGTATTAATATAATGAAACTGTCTTTCCGTGGAGATCTGTGATCCATGTTAGGCCTGAAGGCATTCCACATCATATGCCAGTGAGAGCGCCATGTTCACCCACATGGGGATGCACAGGTGTTCTGTGCACCTTACACGTACACATCTGTCAAACTAGGAACAGTGACTGCATTCCAATTGTTATGAATGGGACTGCCTGGACAGGGATGCACTGAACACCTGCACATCTGCATGCTCGTGAACATGACTTTCGCATGGGCACATGTCCTAGTATACAACAATGTCTGGGGAATGCCCAGGAAAAAAAACAAAGCCTACATACCACCAGCTCGCAGACAACCAAATTAACCTGTCTAACAGTATGCGTTAAAAACCGGGGTTTAGTCCGCACGCATTTGCAAATGCATGCGTGAGCCACAGAGCCACGTCAAGGCACCCTGGTATCTGTGGTCCTAACACTAAAATATAAGTGTCCCCACAGTGGAGGCACATGCATTGTCACAGGCATACATGTCATAGTATTCCTGTGTGAAAGAGGTCTTATAGATTAGCAATACTCAGTCCAAAGTCTTTCAATTGTTTTGCTGCATTGCCACCCTGTGTCACACTGTCCCAATGGAGACTACAAGTGGCCATTTCAAAGTGCATTTCACTGACATGTTCCACTGTTGTCACCAGGAGATGACCCGGATGAAGAAATAACACACATGCATTTAGACAGGAAGTAAATGCAGAAAAAGGAGGTCAACAGTGACAGTATTTTCTTGTTCAATGTTTTTATTAAAGTTTCAGTAGAGACGCTACAGAGAGAAACAGTGTTAGCCATGCATTAGATCAATGTAAACAGGTTCACATGAAAGTGTATTATTGGAAAAACCATAGTAGTAAACGTGGGAACAATGTAGGATATTCCGAGAGTTAAGCAGAAGGTGTGGTCATTGTCCAGCACCCTCAGACACCCCATTTGGGGACATGCTGTGTCTTGGGGGAAGGACAGCTTGCCCTACCTGAGATGTCAGAAGTTGTATTAGAATGAATAAGTGTATATAAATAGGTGCGGTAAAGTGTAGACAAACTGATACCGATTAGCATCTTCGAGGTGGTAACTTTAAGGTTTCCCTTTTTTCTTTTTTCTCTTTTTTTTTGTTTCCTTTCTTAGTTTTTCTTAACAGTTTCTCCTTTATCCTAAAGTTTTACTTTAGCATTTTTTGGGGTTCATGTCTCAGTGCTTTATTGCATTAGAAGTGCAGGCATGGACAACTACACTGCGATGTAATACTATGAGTCATTGAGTGTTATAGAGCTGTCTGTTCCGGAGGCTCAAATGTATAGAAGCATGGTGGGGGGGTGGGGTCCCAGACCTGGGCGCAGCTAGTTCCCAGTTGGTGGTGCCTGGGGGGGGGGGGGTCTTGCCTTTCCTTCAAACCATTACAAAATGCCTCCCTGGAATATGCAGTCTATGGACTAAGATGTATGTTATAGTGCAAAGATACTTAAGGAATTTAATGTACAATATAATATTTGAATGTAAGTGAACTTCATGTCTGTTTTATTTTGAAACTCCAATAAAAAACAATAAAAAAATAAAAAGTGTAGACAAACAAATGTCCAAGTATGGACTAAACATGTGTTAGAAACATTAAAATAGCCAGCGTCAGCGAGCTGGGAGAAGGTCGTGCCCTTGGGGAGGGGCAGATAATTTATTCAGTCTAGGGATGAAATCCCAAAGAACCAATAAACTAACGTGTATAATACATTTGATACATGCAAAGAAACCGTATAATTAAGAAACATATGCTTAAAGTTTAACAATGCTGTAAGCTTGACCTGGCGATAAGTTTAACTATAGAAATGAGTTGAAGAATGTCAACTACCTACTGGAAAGGGAAAATAGGATGTTTAGAAGAGAGAATTGGATAAAGAGGGAAGAAGAAGATTGGAAGGGAGGTAGGGTGGGGTCGTTCATATGGCAAAAATATCATGGTAGTTGCATATAATATAATTTAGTAAACAAAATGTTAGGGTTAGGGTTTACATGTACTTTAAAGCAGACCTCCCATGCCAAATAAATGGTCACCTTTTTTGAGGTTCCTGCCCCCCCCCCCCATTCAAATAGGTTTAAAAAGCCATTTGTAAACAAAAATTGCCTGGAATAAAAAAATGACTAGAGCCCGGTACACACTATGAGGTTTTGTCTGCCCCGATTGGAGCTTCTGTACTAAATATGTGAAGTTAGTAAGTTAGTGCAGTGATCTCTCCTGTTGAGCTGTTCTGACAGGGGGACGCCCCCCGGCGATCAGCATTATCCACCATTGGCTGAGAGCACTGATGAGGAGTTGGTTGGCTGCTGGTTGTCCAGCATGCTAGTTCGACAGAAGCCAGCTTCTGTCAGACAGGGTGGCATACACATGATCCAAATGTTTTTTGAACCAGCCAATGTCTCCCAACATTCGGGCCCATGTGTATGGGGCTTTACCCTTATCCGGGACTCCACTTGGGCATGGATGATGTCACTGTGCCTTTCTTTAGATTTGGGAACTCCAAATACCGTGAGAATGTACTCCAGCTCATTCTTGTGAAATGTTGAGTGCCCAGCTATCCTATGAGGCAGCAGTGGTTACAGTGATATCACTCGTCTCCTGGAAGCACCAGAGGTTGGGGAGAGGTAGGTCATTTTACTTTTCTGGGGGGTTTGTTTGTTCACAAATGGTAATTTAAAACCATCTGTGTTGGGGGGGGACAATGGGAATTCCTTATTCTTGGCATGAGATGTCGCCTTTTAAATAATTTTTTTTTTCTTTAGGTGAGAATTCTTTTGGAGTGAACCTGTACTTTGCAAAGTAACAGGTTTGCCTCATAGTCTGCTCCCTTACTATCTTCACCTGTCCCATGTTGCCCTGCCACTCTGCCTAAAACAAAATTACTACAGAAGTTCTGTCTTAGAGTTAACACATGGCTAGAGACACCCCTCTAACTATGAAACAGGGCCTGGCAATTTGCAGCTTAAGTATCCCGAGTTGCATTATGACAGGAAAGGTTGAGTGTCACATGCTCCCTAATAAAGAGGAATACTTGCTATTTTATGGGGCTTGGGCAAGCAAAATATGACAGTGGGGGGCGGTAAGAAACAGAAGAAAGTGATGTACTATCAAGTCAACCTGCTACTATGTTTTCCCTAGATTCTCTGGTTAACACCTGAGTTTTAAATTTATGGCTAATCTTTTAAGTCCGGTAAAATCTTTCTAAATCCGTATCTTCCTTCAGCAAATCAGAATTTGTAAATTGATATCAACCCCTTCGATGGAGAGTTCATTGTCATTTTGCTGGTGCTTCCTAATTTATGTGCAACCACAAATATGCCAATTTCCTCTCTCAACCTTCTTCTCTCTGCACACTATTTCAGTCATACAGAAAATTTGTATTTTATCTGAAATAATGAGGGACGCTTTTTTTTTCTTTGTCCCCTTGGCAGACAACCTTGTTTGATTTTATTACATTTGATCTGAATATTCAAGTTCCTGTGTACAACTCTGTCCTCTTGACCTCCATATCATGTCTAGATAAATCAGCGGGCTGTGTAACCATGTATGCGGCTGGTCTGCATTTTTTTTTCTCTTTCTCCATCAAATTTAAACTGTCGCTGAGTTTTGGCAGCTTTCCAGTTCGCTCAACATTGGTGCCACTATTTGATGCTGCCTTTATCTCAGTGTTTTAAAACCTGCTCTCAGGGGGGTCCGTCCTCTTATTGACTGACTTGTATAATTTTTATGAACCAATTTCGGAAAATGCTTAGCCTCTTGCTGTAAATATTATAATGTTGCTTAAAGATTCAAAAATATTCAAAATAGCCTCTTTTGTAAAGTGTGCTGATTACGGTGCTGCCAGCTTTGCATTATGTATGAAGAAATTCTCTTTCTGAATGAAATGACACTTATTTAGATTGTTCCCCCAAGCAAGTTTCTTGATTTCTTCCCAGATTTTTTTTCTATGCTGAGTAGAGTGCAATGGCTTGGTAATAAAAGTTAAATGTTGTGCTCTCTTAAACGCAATATAGTGCACTTTTCATAAAAACAGAATACTTGCCACCTGTCCGAGACAAGAATGAGGGACAAGATTTAACTCCAAAATGTATACACCCTGGTCATAGTCTTGTCATATCAAAGAGAGAAAAAACACTTTTTAATTTTTCATATATTTTTTTTTGCTTTCTTTGAAATCTGTATGAGATAAAGGAATATTTCAGAAAGCAAAAATCATCTCAAAAAAGCAAAAATCATAAAAATTTTATGTCCACTCAAAGGTGCCTTTTCATTTTTTTTAGTTTTTAGTAGGGGTAACTTATATCCTCTTTGGGCACCAGTAGTAAAATAAAATACCTGTGTTTTGTGTTTTACTGTAGTGTGGTCATGAAAGATCCTGGTCTTCCATGTTGAAAATTTTAAAGCACAGCGCTAGGTTTTCTTTTAAAATCCCTAACTACCTAAGAAAAATCCCCTTGGGTGTATGTTAAATCCTTCAGTCTTCAGACCAGTCCGAAGGTATCCTAGGTCCTTTCTGTTTCTATTTCTCTCTATGTCAGTGGGTGGTGAGTGCACGAGCAGTGGGTGAGACAGTCTGGCCCACAGGTGGTGAGTTTAATGATGCCAGCCATCATTCCATTCCATAAGGTGAGTATTGCAGTTAAATCTGCTGTCTGAAGGAGATCTGTAGTGATGTTATGCAACAAAGATCTAATAAAAGGTGAAACCAGTATTTTATAAAGGATAAAAAAATAGCAAATTCAATTAAAAAAATGAAATCCCTCATAAGTTTCTCTTAGGACCCATGCATACTGAGCATTTAGCCCTAGCACATGGGACTCAGGCATTTAGCTGCAGGTGGAGGACACAAGTGCCCAGTCCAGCTCCACTTCTGGTAATCTGTCAAGCTCTATGAGAGGTTTGTTTCTGCTGTGGCTGGATGGGGCTGGACAACGTACCTAGTGGTACTTATGTTTAGGGCAGTTATTTGCCCAGAAACGGATGCCCAGAAGCAAACTTCTTGTGTTCTGGGTATTCATTCCTGGGCCCATACTGTCCTAAACATTTGTACTGCTAGGGGCACCATCCAACATCATCCAGCCACAGCAGCTGCCAGAATCTCATAGAGTTTGACAGACTGCAGACAGCAGGATTGGACTAGACTGGAACTCTAATTATTTGTTTTGCTTTAGTTTAATTTGTATAGATGAGGCATCCCTTTTAATTAGATACCCCACCTATTAACAAAAAGGTCGTCCTCCAACACATGTCTTCTATAGAATCTAACCTAACATAACTAAAGTGTATTTCAAGACAAAAAAAAATCCAGTACATTTCTGCAATACATACACATTTTCTCTGTGTTTTATCCTGTTAAAGGCCCTGCAAGTACAGAAGAATACCTGCTGATAGAAATCCAGTCAACTATTAAGCCCTACTGTGGGGTGACAACAAACAACATTTTTGTGGTGTGAGCCCTCACCAGTGTCCTTTGCTAAACTTCTCATTCACTCCCACTTTTAGATCTCTACAACATAAAGCCTAATAATTCCTTAGTCCAAGTTAAGAACTGGGAGGGTTCTTTACGATAACACAAGAATAGCACACAGAACATTTCTACATTTCTGACAAGATCAACAGGATTTTTTGTACATATCTGCAGACATAAGAACATGCTTCCAATGGTTTACCTAGCAGACTAAAAGATAGTAAATAAGAGAGATTCGTTGTTAGGGTTTGCATACACTTTAAGCAGGTGGTCTAATCAGGGGTGGACTGACAACTCATGGGGCCCCCGGGCAATAGGCAATTATGGGCCCCCCCCAGGCAATCAGACATTATGGGGCCACACAGTATACACAAACACACACACAGTATACAATCACACAGTATACACAGACATGTTTCCATTGGCTGAGAAGGTACTGGAAGGGTGGGGCAGCTATAATCTTGGGATTTTTAGACCAAAAGGATGTCGGTAAGGGACATTTTAGAGACAGATGTAAAAAAAAACACAGATTTTTACATACTGTCCCTGGTTTTACTGAGGCTGGCAACCCTGATGGGCCCCCTAGTGGCACAGGGCCCTTGGGCAGTGCCGAGTGGCCAAATGGTCAGTCCCCCCCTGGGTCTAATTGATAATTAGCTGCTGATCAAGTCTGGTGTTATCATACATCCATAAAGTATAGTTGCTCTCTGGGAGAACTAACAGAGCTAACTGGACAGACATTATTCTGCTGATAGTGATCATGCTTGGGTCCCAATTCTGAAGCAATGCTATAAGATGTTGATGCACACTTAGGCTGGCCATAGATGATACAATTCCCGTGGTTGAAGGAAAGAAAATTTCTTGATTCCACTTTCAACACCGTCAGTGTTGATGGGGGGAATCACTCCCGCTTTGCTATTGTATCCTGACAGCGGTAGGTTTCCCCGCTGCCAGAATACAATGATAAATGCTGGCGGCTATAGCCACCAGCTTTGATCGTGCAAAAAAAAAAAAAAAAAACAAGCTGGTTTTGGTTTTACTAATGTTGATCAGTAGATCAATTTCGGTACAACCAGCCTGCCCGTAGAATGCTTGAAATTTGGCTGGTAACATGGTACAGCCCTTTGAGGGGAGTATTTTTTATGTTTGGAATGTCATTGTTGCTATTGTATGGCAAAAAGCTTCAATAAATATATTGAACAGAAATTTGACTGGTACCTGCTGAACCTGGTGGATTTTCATTGGTCTATTGCTGACTTTATTGGTCCAAACAAGATAATATGTGAAGATGTACCATTGAATTGCCAATCATATATATATCAAAGTGTATTTACAAGCAGTTCAGGAATTAATATAGACTCTAAGCCCTTGTACACACGGTCAGACATTCTGACGACCAAATCCGTTGGATATTGTCCGACGGATTTTGTCCGAAACTGTTGCATACACACGGTCGGACAAAGTTGTCGGAAAATCCGATTGTACATAACGTGATGATGTTATTTCGTTACAACGGGATTACGTTCAGGCTAGTAGCCAATAGCTTTGGTCTAGGAATTTGATCTGAGCATGCGTGGCACTTTGTCCTTCGGAGTAGGCTACACATGATCGGAGTATGTCCGATCGGAGCATTTTGTCTGAAAATTTTACCGGCAAGTTGGAAAAGTTGGTCTGTCGGATATTCCAACGGAAACAGTCCGATGGAGACCACACACAGTCGGAATATCCGACAAAATGGTCCGATAGGACACATTCCGTCGGAATCTCCGGCCATGTGTACAAGGGCTTATAGAGGATGAAGCTGCTTATTTTTTTTAGATTAATACATAAAATCAATACTATATGCACTCACGGATAGTGGAGAGAAGAGATGAGCATATCACAGTCCTGCAGGAGTCTTGTATACATACTTACTATATGAGTTTGTAACATTTTACTTTTTCTGGCAAAAAGTTCCTTTTGGTAAATCTTCCCAGCGATTACCAGCCACAACTTTCTGTTCTTACCCGTGGGTCCTAATGCCATTGGGATTGAATGTGTGCCATAGGCATTTTGTTTCTTCTACTATTTCACCTAAGCATTACAAAGACCAAAGATATGGAAGCACAGAGTAATAAAACAAGATGCATTGTGGTTGCTGTACTTTGCACATTGATATGTGCCTTATTCAATTATCCTGCTTCTAGCTTTCCCTTATGCCTAGAGAATTGATCCCATACAGTATCCCATTTGTGTTTGATTGACAGATGGCATTTTAATTCGTATGGTTTGTTAATCTGGAAATGTATTTTGATTTTTTTATAAATAAACTCAAGTCTGATAAATTTAAACTTTTACACTTTTTCTTTTGAAATTTTCTGCGGGGATTTGTTCATTTATAATTTAATGCTTGAAAAGCTGGATAATCAATGTTTTATGCCTCGTACACACAGATTACTAAAACAGACAAGAGCTTTGGTATTGTAAAGTCGCCTCTATGGGGGGAGAACTAAAAACTTTTTTATTGTTAGAAGAAAAAATTTACACATGACATGTACTAAAGTTAGGCCTATATATGATAGCAGTTATGATTTTTTTTTGTATACAGCACAGAATTAACCAGAGATAGGGGCATAATTAGAAATAATAGGGCCCCATAGTTAATTCAATATGGCCAAAAAAAAACTCAATAGTGGCACAGGCCACAAAGTACAGTATATATTTTATTCCATAACTAATTTTTATTTTGAATCCAACCTTACGCTGGTGGCTAGTAGAATGAAAAATGTGCCCTTGAATTAATGATTCATGGGTAGAATAGTACATTGTTTTCAATAGGAATAAAAATGCATAAGGGGGCATTTTTTTCATTGACCACCAGCATAAGGGGTTCATTCTTTCTCCCATTGACCACCAATGTAAAGGAATCTCTCTCAACTAAACAAAAAATGTGCGAGGGCCCTTCTCCTACTGACCACCAGTGAAAGGTGGTAACTCATGACTCACCGGGCCTCCCACTGTCTTGGGCCCCATAGTAACCACATGGGCTGCCATGGCCATAGTTCAACCAGTGACCAGAGTTTTTACAAGTTTGGTAACTACTGCAAATTTAGTTACCAGTGGAATAGAATTGTGTCATTATCAGCACTACTGCCATTTTTGAAGCTGGGAAAGCAATTGTATATTTGTCATGTTTGACAAGATTGACTTGAGGAAATTGCAGAACCAACTGCCTCAAGTTATCTATAGTTGTCTACCAATGCTCACTTTGTCAAAGCATCCTCCATGGCAAGAGTTTGCCAAGGTACAAATACAAATTAATACAGTAGATGCAAAAAATAATCATACACTAACTGTGGCAGGGGAAGACCATGTCACTGTTGGAATTTTTTTTTTTAGAAAACCGGCACACTAATGTCACACGTGTGTTGATCGTTTAGGAGAGACAGGATTAGAGCTCAGGGCCCCAATCTCCTGAGGGGGTCAGTGTGTGTTTTTGGAGCAGAAAGAGGTGTATGTCTGCACACTGCTGTCCAGGACATGACAGACAGAGGCCCAAACCTGTGAGAGAAAAGGATGTAGCAGCAGGGAGCTGCAGGGTAAAGACCACCTGCAAGAGATACAGTGGTTGATATACAAGCACTGGTATGCGTTTTATGGTCTGGAGGACCAAAGCTACTAAGTGTGAGCAGTAAAGCTTCATAGATAGTGAGGAGGCTGAATACTCTATTTGTTTGATGGTGGAAACCTCTGCATCGGCAACTGATATTTTTTTTTGCCCTTTTAAATAAAAGTGGGTAAAAATAAAAGCCCTGAAAATACACTTCTGACATGGAGTCAACTCATTGGTTTGCACTACCAATAAGCTACAAAACCCCCAACTTGTCACATAGCAGATATATATTATACATTAAAGTGGTTGTAAACTTCAATCTTATACTTGTACCTATAGGTAAGCCTACAATAAGGCTTACCTATAGGTACTTTAAATATCTCCTAATCGTGCACTGTTTAGGAGATATTTACTATATATGCAGCCAATGATGTCATCGGCACATGCGCTCTTAAGGAACGGCCTGGGTGGGTGTGGGAGTGATGTCATTGCGGCTTCGGCCAGTCACCCAGAAGGAAGATGGGTGAAGATGGAAGCGGCCTCCAGCGATGCAATGTCATCGCTGGAGGCCGCACCCACCCGGGCCGTTCCTTAAGAGCGCATGCGCCAATGACATCATTCGCTGCATATATAGTAAATATCTCCTAAACAGTGCACGATTAGGAGATATTTAAAGTACCTATAGGTAAGCCTTATTGTAGGCTTACCTATAGATACAAGTATAAGATTGAAGTTTACAACCACTTTAATGTATAATATATATCTGCTATGTGACAAGTTGGGGGTTTTGTAGCTTATTGGTAGCGCAATGCTTGATTTTCAGGTAAGTTTCACATACTGTGCTAGTATGCGATGCAGATTATGGCTTCACCTTACAGGTCAGAAAAAAAAAAGGCACCCAGTAAGTACAAAAAAAAAAAAGTTTAATGTACATTTAAAGTGAAAATATTGTACTCAACCATTTCTGTGTACTTTTTTCTCATGCTCTCCAAATTTGCCTGTGTAGTAGAATACATACTAAGTATTTTTTTACCCCGGAGGATAGTTCTGTGGTCACTAATATCAAGCTTTGCTTCCTGAGCAGTATTTTAAGCCCTTTACAATACATAAATAAGCAAACGAATCAATAAATAAAACCATCAGTAATTTATTAAACGTAGTTACAATGAGTTGGTCCATTTTGTGAATGTAGCTATCGATCTTGCTTTGTTGATGAGAGTTGTAATATGCTTCCATGCATTTTTTCCCATCAAGGCTTGCACCTTTTTATAGTTAATGCGGACATCATCTATCATTGTAAAGAAGCAATGCGTGCTGTATGTGCGGCTATCATGGATGCTGAAAGGGTAAAACGCCATTGAACACTGAGCAAATCAAGATAAATACAATGGAATGCTTGACTTGGCAGATAAGAGTCCTGTGTTAACTTGCCAGTTTCTGTCATCCAAAAGACATATTTTTTTATTAGTTAGTTGAACCAATGCACTAACAAGCAGCTTGAAAATGGTGACATTTTAATGGAGCTCTACTTTGATTTAAAAAATTGTTGGATATGTTAGTTTAAAAATAAATATAGGTTACTCAAATTTAGATCATATGTTTATTGTTTTATTATCAATGAAGCTTTAAGCTAACAGAGCATTATGTGATTTTGGTAAAAAAAAAAAAAAAGTGATACCTTTAATTTCTGCAACCATGAAGGCTGATGCGTGTTATAGTTTGATTTTTAGTTTTTTTTTTGTTTTGTGATTTTGAAAATAGAGAATGGTTAGAAGCTCTGTCAGTTTGTTTTTATCTTTATTTTTAGCCTGATTTAGGAAATGCTTCTTCACTTCCTGTCCTAGAAACACAACAGGAAATGAGAGGAAATCTCTCCATAGAAAAGCGAGTTCCCCTATAAGCCCTTGTACACACGGTCGGACATTCCGACGGAAAATGTCCGATCGGACCGCGTTGTCAGATAATCCGACTGTGTGTGGGCTCCATCGAACAAAGTTTTAGAGCTGGGCTATAAAACTTTCCGACAACATGATCCGATCTGACTTTGTCCAATTGTGTGTAGAGAATTCCGATCGGATAAAGTGCCACGCATGCTCGGATCCAATTCCTAGATCAAAGCTATTGGCTACTAGCCTGAACGTAGTCCTGTCATAACAAAATATCGTTGTCACGTTACGTATGATCGGATTTTCCGACAACTTTGTCCGACACAAACTCCGTCGGACAAAATACAACGGATTTTGTTGTCGGAATGTCCTACCGTATGTACAAGGGCTAAGACATATGCCACTGTATTTGAGAATTCCCCTCATCTCCTGTTCTGATGGGGCATGTGATCACAACTATTTCCTCATGCTTGTGGTAAATAAATAGATCCTCTTCTGTGCCACATGTGGGTGTAAAAAGGTTTCCAAAAAGGTGTAATAGCTGAGTGACTGTGACTGGAGGAGGGCTAAACTATATCCAGGCACACTTTTCATTAGATGGTGATCCACATGGGCACTAGGAACCGTCTCCATTTTTATCCTTCACACTCAGAGTTTTAAAACTACCCCCATTGAACCTAATTTACCAAGCAGTTGCCCAATCAATCATTGTTGGCAGCCGAATGTAAACTTACTTTGGTGCCTGGGTGATGTCATTGGCTAATTATGGTCACAGTCGGCTTGCACAGTGTCCACGGTTTCTAAGATGCAGGTTGTTAGTCTAAATATGTTTAGAACATCTGGATTTCATAAATCCATGTTACAGTCAATTTACAAGCAATTAATAACTCCTGTAAAAATGTTAATTATAAGAGTAATATCTTTTTTTCTTCTGCGATACACCTCTGCTGTGGTAGTTTATCCACTAGTGACACTGTCATCATATGTATGTTTATTTACCAAGCCGCTTATATAACTGTTCCAGGATTTATAAAAATTGAATACTTGCAGCAATTTTTAATTTAAAGCATGTCTTGATGTGCAGAGACAGGTAATTAACGTATATCCTAATAAGGTTCCTGTCCCAATGAGCTTACAATCCAATTAGGTTAATAATACACATAGAGTTTAGTTAACTCCCCTGCAGTATGTGGGAGCTTTGTAAAGGTTAATAAATGCAAATCTGAAAGAAGTAAAGATATTTTATGCAGTGATATACAGTATATCCATTTGTAGAATGTTAGATGAATAAACTTTGTTTCACTTAAAAGCATGCCTTACCTTATTGTTTTTATTTTTTATTTATTTTTTATCTTTGAGCCTGTGACATCTTTCTAAATGTTGGTAATATTATTTTCCTAATGTTATCCAGAATTACGGCTTACAAAATTTCTTATCTATCAGGTGATGGCACATATCTGAGAAAAATTTCCAAGTGATAAGGCACTATCTAGATATCCAGTGAAGTCCTTCTTTTGACTCTACTAGTGGATATGTCATCCAGTCAAATAGTCATTCCTGTTCTCTTTCTATAAAAGGAATTGGTTGCCAATTATTTGCAAAGAGATTTAAAAAAACTAAATTAAAACATGACACGTTTGTCAATAAGATGATGCTCCATCCTTCTTCTTTAGACTTCTGCCTATAAAATCCAAGTCCTTACTCTAGTAGGCTATCTTAGGCAGGCCATACATGGTTCCTGCTGGAATGGCCGAGATTCAGACCGTTAATGGGCAGGCTGAATGTACCAAATCAATTGATCAACTTGGGTACCAGCAGCCTGCCCGATTCTCTTGGAATTATTGCTAGCAGCTGCTATAGCCGCAAGCATTAATCACTGTCTTCTACCAGTGAGGAAGGCTTCCCCTGGCCACCGACGGCGGGAGCAGACAATTGCTCGGCAGGAGGATTTCCCTGTCAGTATTGTCTGTGTTGATAGAAGAATCATGCAAATTCCTTTGCACCATGTATTAGATACAAATTTCTACCTTCAGTCTCTCCTAAGGCTTTACCATTGTCTTGTTCCATGCTTTGATAGGTAATAAGAGTGGTTTAGGTACCTTATATGTATAGACAAGGGTGAAACTCTTAAGGAAATAATGGCAGCATTAGATAATATAGCATAGCTCTTCAGCATATGGTAGCCATATTTCATGAGGGGACACTGATCTTCTTAAGAACTAGCAGAATGTCAACAGTATTTCTTCTTTGTTAAAGGTTTTCTTCTTGGGTTCATTCACACTTGTGTGTTGTGCAACATGCACTAAAACACATGTGTTAATGCATGTTAAGACAAACATGGCAACATACCTGAATATATGGGGTGCAATTCATCGTGAATGGCCACCCAATGCAACGTACAGTAAAATTTAATGCACAATGCACCTCAAAGCAAGATCTATACATGCTGCATTTAAAAAATAAAATAAAACTAATCTACAGTTTTTCATCCATTGTGGTGTGTGCTGAGAGCCTATTAATAATGAATGGGCTGGCCTAATGCAGCGCTTTTTGAAGTGGAGGTCCGCCCACCCCTGCAAAAATGAAAAGCCAGCAGCTACACATAGTGCAGCTACTGACTTTTAATGTTGGGCCACTTACCTGTCCTGGAGTCCAGCGATGTTGGCACCGCAGCTGATATTTCCATCAACTGTCAGGTGCTCCCGCCACCATTGCCAGTAAGGGAACTCTGTAGTGAAGCATTACGGCTTCACGTCGGGTCCCTACTGCGCATGCGTGAGCCACCGCTGCATTCTACTACTGGCCCAGCGGTGGGGGAAGAAGAAGGGAGGAAGAGGAAGCCAGGATGCTTACGTAATTACCCACGGCCCAGTCTCCCGGAAGTGAGGACAGGGTACCTGTCAAAGAGAGGTATCTGCTCCCCTCTTCCCCCACGAAAGATGCCAAATGTGGCACCGGGGGAAGGAGACAAATGAGTGGAAGTTCCACTGTTGGGTGGAGCTTCGCTTTAATACATATGTTATAGTCAATATAACTTGCATGCACTGGTGTGGGTTGTGAAGTAGCAATGCAGTGTTGAGATGATTCTTGGTGTTTAGTTTTTTAAACTTTATTAAAATATCACAAAATTATATTTCATTCAGCTTGATGCACAATAACATGCTGTAACACGATGCGATAAATTGACATGCATTTTTGTATATTGAACTGCATAAAATTACAAACATGCTGCATTTTTTCTCAACACAAATCAGCACACATGTATAGTGTGAACAGGGCAGATGGAAAACAAGTTACACCTTCTGCAAGTTCCTACTGGTCCATCAGTGACGGCCTGTCCAGTGAGGGCGCAGTGGAACCGCCCCCCCTTCTATGCTCCCGCCCCTAATCTGCATGCAGGCTACCGGACGCATGGATTTCAATGGGGTTTATTTTTTGAAGCACGTGATTAGACCCTTAGGCTCTAATTTGCTTAAAAAAAGAGTGGATGCAGGGCACAGTGAGCCTACCCAATTGTGGGATATTAGCAAATTAATATTTGCTAATGTCTTTCTGCTTCTCCTCCCAGCCAATCAGTAAGTGACTCCCCACCAATCGGGTCTCAGGACCCACTTCCTGTTTGGCCGTGAGGAGAAACAAGGGCTCTTTAGCATGCTGGAGCGAGGAGCAGCATTGGCCTCCTAAGACTGATCAATGCCTTCCCGGCTCCATAGAGCTCACACTGGGCACCGTCCTCCTAGCAGAGCCCATAGCTCCAACTAGTGTGTCCTCCCAGTCCAACAAGAGCTGCCCAGAAGGGAAAAGATGGAGTGGACGAATGCAGAGATTGCCCTGATTGCAGATGGGGGGATGAGCGGGTGCCGGTGCAGGGAGAAGTGTGAATACTGAGGCTGCCCTGTGCACTGGGGTGGGGGGTGGAGGAGGTATGTTCGAGTGAGGGGGCAGGTTTGTTTGCCACCCCCCAAAATATTGAGCACCAGCAGCCATTGTCCATCATTATGATGGCCATACTTACAAGCTAATGGGAACATGTGGGGGTCAATGATCAACATTGCAAAAATGTGGAGCTGGAAGAGAAAGAAACTAAATATATGTGCAGTCATTATTTGGTGTCTGCATTTCAATGCTGGATTCTATACAGTGCATAGGGTACTTGCATGCCTACCTTATATACTGTTTTTTTTTTTTTTTTACTTACCTCTTAAGAAATAACACATCCTCTTTAACCATCGGTTTCTTTTGACAGGTAGCAGAAGTGAGCGTTCCACCTAAATAACACTGCATTGTAATGAGATCCAGTGCACTAAGCTCGCTCAATGCAAATGCTATTTCTGCAGTGTGCAATGGAAATTAATAAAAAGGCTCTAGCAGGGTACACAGACCCAGTGTAATATTATCTTGTATTATATTCACGAAGGAGCCAGATCATGAACTGCAATGCATTCCGCTCTTTTATATCACGTATGAATGCACCAGAACAGACATGTAGAGTTCTGCTCCATCAGAATTGATATTCAAACAAAGATTTTGCTTTTAAATGAGTGAGCTAATGGATTTTGAACAGAGAGAGAGGCAAAGAGCACATTATAATTACAAGAATGTGTCATAGATTGATCATTCAAGCTAATTGTGGATAGTCAGGCAGAACCAAGTATTTATTGTCCCTGCATGGTCAATTCATTGTAAAACTTTTCTCTCTTACCTCCCTGCCCAATAATGGATTCTGTATATAATGCATCTGCATTCTGAATGTTAACTTACAAGCCAGGATATAGAGGCAGCACAAATAACACCAGGCCTGTCTCTGCTCATATCCTTTACAATCAGCTATCGTGTTTTGCTCTCTGGCTCTGTCAGCCCTAGCTGCAGTTTGCCCACTCTAAAGCTGAAAGAAACACCGTAATCCTCCAAGATGAAAATTAAACCAGACAACGGGCCTTGTTTTCCGAGAACATTTTTTTTTTTTTTCTTTCTGCTTCTATTTGGTGGCTGAGGTCAGAATTTTAGTTTTCAAGTCAACCAGGCCTTGGTTAGTGGAATCGTCACATAGGCCCAGAGCTGGAAGGGCAAAATTGTAGAAGCAGAGGTGGATAGCTACCTCCTAATTAAATGTTCTTTTGACATACCTAACTTTAATTATCAGCTAAAAATTAAATAGTATAGGGCCCATTCACACTAACCCACAAACTAAAATGTGTGCACTCTGGTATACATTGTATAAAGCCATTGAGGGGCGTAGTTACATGTATTCAAGTCTATGGGCCACAGCTCTTTGTGAACAGGGCACACAGAAAAAAATGTTTTCTATGTACCCTAACACTGAACAGCAGTGATATGATCTTTATAGAGATCTGCATAATTCAACAGGTATGGTGTGAACAAGTCCTAAATAATTAAAATCCAAATGAACTGTTGGCTTGAATCACCTAAAAACATTCCAAATCCATCAAAACAAAACAGGGGCCTAATTCATGAAATTGTTGCAAAACTTTTAATTAGAGTTCTGATTCATGTCACAGATTCAAGTAGTTTTTATTTGCACTACTCTAAAGAATCTGAAGCTATGACAGATTCCAAAAAAATTCCCCCAGTCCACAAATTAGGAACATTGCAATAATTAAGGCCAACTCTGAGTTGGCATAAAAAGAGACAACAGTGCTCAGAGTGGGATGTGTGTGCTGAGACGCTGTCATGAATGTGATGGCATCCCTTACAGGGCTAGTGGGTCCATCCAACCAATGAGGCCCTATTCAGTTGCCAGCCAGGAGATTCCCCATCCATTAGCTGAATGTAAACAATGGGGCCAAGAATGCTGGCTGATGTCATTACCCAAACATTGACCATATTTGGTCAACAGGGATCTCCTAGTTGGAAGCTAAATGGGTCTGAAAGTGTGTCATTGTTTGCTATAATTGCATCGTCCTCTTACATTCCTTGTACAGCAGAGCTCAGATTGAGAAGAATCATCCACACAAGGAGCTAATCAGTAATGCTGCAGTGCTTATGTGCTGACAACAGGAATATGCCAAAAACAGGAGAGATCTGAGTGAGAGATGATCCCTTCATTCTGCTTTTTCTCCTTTCACTGCCTAGTCACAGACTAGGGGATGAGTAAGACCTGTAAGTTTTATAAAAAAAAAAAAAAAAGAACTCTGGCCACCCATTAACACAATGGGGGTTATTTACTAAGGAAAATCCATTTTGCACTGTAAGTGCACTTGGAAGTGCAGTCACTGTAGATCAGAGGGGGACATGCAAGAAAAATAAAAAACAGCATTTTAGCTTGCACATGATTGGATGATAAAATCAGCAGAGCTTCCACTCATTTCAGATCTACCCCTTAAATTTAGAGCGACTGCACTTCCAAGTGCACTTCCAGTGCAAAGTGGATTTGCCTTTCGTAAATTACCCCCTCTGTTAAGTGGGGTACACACTATAAGAAAATCAGGTGAACTTTCATCCAAATTTTTTTCTCAGCAAATCGGAATCGCTGAAAGAAAATTTGTACGAAAATTCTCATGAATATTCTCATACGACAAGGGCTTTTTTTGTTGTTTATTGTTTCTGATCATGCGCAGTCTTTCTTTTTTTACTTTTCTTTTATGAAATTGTACGAAAACGGTACACATTAAAACACAATTTGTTCTTTCTGTTCCCATACGAGAAAAAAATTTGGAGTTTGTCCCTTCGGGAATTTCCGTCCGAAAATTCGGAATCGGCTGTCAAAAGTTGTGTACACACTATACAAAAATCCTTTGGATGAAAATGTTCTCCCGATTTTCTTAGAGTGTGTATGAGCCTTTATGGCCCTACACACGATCTGAAAATCGTACAAAAATCCTTTAAATGAAAATGTTCGCCCGATTTTCTTATAGTGTGTACGAGCCTTTACGGCTCATACACACGATCCGAAAATCGTATGAAAAATACCACTTTCGTAGTGATCGTACAATAATCAGATTGTTAGTACAGAGCTTTTGAGAGCCAATCACGACATTTCATCTAATATTATCCAATCAGCCTCATACAATTTTCATTTAATCAGTACAGTTGTCATCTGAAAATACAATAAAAATACACTACAACATATGACATCACTTTCGTTTTTTTTATTCTGTCATACAAAAATTTTTGTAACTTTGTAAGCTCTTCATGTTCGATATACGACTAGCACGCAAAAAAAAAAAAAAAAATGTATGATCTGTCGTGTGATTTTCAGATTGTATGTACAGGGCATTAGGCAGCTTGAAAAAGTTCAGTACCGCTTTTTTTTTTTTACTGAGCTAAAATACAGCCCATTAATTGTAATGTGCCTATGCACACAGATGCGTAAACAAGAGCCGTGCATTCTTCAGTAAAATATAAAAATTCAGCATTTTTGGTCAGTAATTTACGTGTCATGCATGCAAATACGTGTAAAATGTGTACAAATTACCATTTACATATTGCGAAGAACAAAAACGTGAAAATACGTTTTTGCACGCATGCATGAATTTGCGTGAGAATTGCACAAACGCATATGAACGAAAATGCACGCAAGCACACAGAAAAATAAAGTCTGAAAAATAGATGCTCAAACAGGAGTATTGTGTCTTAGCCCTTGTACACACGGTCGGAGATTCCGACTGAATGTGTCCGATCGGACCGTTTTGTCGAATATTCAGACTGTGTGTGGTCTGCATCGGACTGTTTCCGTCGGAGTATCCGACGGACCAACTTTTCCAACTTGCCGGTCAAATTTTCCGCCAAAATGCTCCGATCGGACATACTCCGATCATGTGTAGAGAATTCCGATCGGACAAAGTGCCACGCATGCTCAGATCAAATTCCTACACCAAAGATATTGGCTACTAGCATGAACGTAGTCCCATCGTAACGAAATAACGTCATCACGTCGGATTTTCCGACAACTTTGTCCGACCGTGTGTATGCAACAGTTTCGGACAAAATCCTACGGACAAAATCCTACGGATTTGGTTGTCAGAATCTCCGACTGTGTGTACAAGGGCTTAGAGTCCTTACTGAAACCGTCTCACTGTGAGTTGCAGTGTGTGGAAGGGGGGTGTGTGAAACAACGAAAAAGGAGGTTTTTGTTTCATTTTAGGGCTTGTGCATCATATAGTGACTGGATTTAGTACTTGTTTCATACAGAAAACATTAGTTGTACTTTTAACTGTAGCAGAGAAAACTCAAATCTTCTGACCATTTATACAGGGCTTTGCTGTGAGTCAGAACGGTTTGAATCTCAGTAATAAAAGTAAATAAGAAGTAAATACTCGTCTTTTTTTAATGTAAAACAGATCCTATATATATTTGTAGCTGTTTATTTAGCTGTTTGCCTGGAGTCCAGCTTTAATTAAGTTTGGCTGCTTGGGGTGGTGATCGCCTGCTGATTGTGCTCTGATGAAAAGTAAATCAGCTGGGTTAGACTATAGATTTTCCCAACCAATTAATTGATTTTGGTTTTACGATCAATGTTTCACTGTTAACACTGTTGCCAGAAGTGTCTGTTTAACCAATAGAAAAAAGCACAGCCAGCCTGTATTAGCGTGCATTTTTCCACACTCATGCACCTGTTTGTCACAAAAATATTATTTGGCAGTTGTGCCATGTGCATATTTCCGATTGGCAGCTGCCAAGGAACCTTTTGGTCTGAGGCATGTCGTAGCCAAAATGTTCTTAATAATGTTATAAATCTGTTTCCCTGCAGATCCATTTTAATTTAGAAGACCAAAAGTACTAATCTGGCTAAAAGGAGTTACACTGGGGTATTAAATGACAGAAAATCACTCTCATATATTTACAGAAAGGGAAAGTAATATACAAGAATATATGTGAATCCTTCTGCAGGCTCTTTGCTACATCTGCCATAAAGTATAAATAAAAATGCCAATACAAAGCTAGCTTGAATTTCAGCCAATTCCAATTTCTGAATTTTGCTGAAGTTTGAGCTGTGGCACAACCCGACTCAACTAAACTTGATTTAGGGCCCATTCACACAGGCTGTCTGGTCAGGTCTGCCTGTCAGTTTTTCAGGCAGACCTGATTGGACACTGCATTGTCCTCTATGGTGCAGCGGTGTCAGCGGACACATGTTCACTGACACCCGCACCTCACTGATCTTGTCTGCCAAAAACCGACAGTTGGTGGTCCTATTTTCCATCCGTACCAGTGGATCAGATGGAAATGGACAGGCGGACGGTTTCCAGCCGATTTCCCCATAAAGGAGAGTGGGATTGTGTCCGTGTCCACTCTGCACTGTGGAGCGGACATGGACCTGTCACCTGCCTGCTCAGCAGGGATCAGCGGAGACACCCATGTAAAAGGTGCCTAAAGTTGCTGGTTTGTACACTTTCGGTTGAACAGTGACAGGATGCAATGAGATGCAATCACTGTTCGGGTATTCAACAGACTTAGGTGCTTTGGTGGCTTAACCACTAGCCGGCCAGTACACGATGATGTACGTCGGCAAAATGGCACGGTTGGGCGAATGGGCGCTTTAAATCACGGCATTGTGGGCGCGTGCACATGCTGAGTGCTCTGTGACCGTGCCCGTGGGTCCCGCAGACTCGAGTCCACCGGGGGACCGCTATCGTGTCACAGAGCGGAAAAACAGGGAGGCGGAGTAAACAAGGCATTTCCCCGTTCTGCCTAGTGACATGACAGGGATCTACTGCTCCCTGTCATCGGGAGCAGTGATCGCTGTGATGTCAGTGGAAGCCCATCCCTCCACAGTTAGAACACCTCCCTAGGACACACTTAACCTCTTGATCGCCACCTAGTGTTTAACCCATTTACTGCCATGCAATGCACTGATTGCTGTATAAATGACAATGGTCCCAAAATGGGGTCAAAAGTGTCCAATGTATCCACCATAATGTTGTAGTCATGATACAAATCACAAATCGCTGATATTACTAATAAAAAAATAATAATAAAAATGCTATAAATCTATCACCTATTTTGTAGACACTATAACTTTTGTGCAAACCAATCAATATATGCTTGTTGCGATTTTTATTTTTATTTTTTTCCAAAAATATGTAGAAGAAAACATATCGGCCTAAACACAGAAAAAAATTATTTTTTTTATATTTTTTTGGGGGTATTATAGCAAAAAGTAAAAAATATTGCTTTTTTTTCAAAATTGTTGCTCTTTTTTTGTTTATAGCGCTAAAAATAAAAACCGCAGAGGTGATCAAATGCCATCAAAAGAACGCTTTATTTTTGGGAAAAAAAGGACGCCAATTTTGTTTGGGTGCAATGTTGCACGACCGCACAATTGTCAGTTAAAGCGACGCAGTGCCATATCACAAAAAGTGCTCTGCTCAGGAAGGGGGTAAATCCTTCCGGGGCTGAAGTGGTTAAATACAATATCTAGCCATAGATGGAAGAAACTAGATTCAAGCTCTGTATGGCTAGCTAAGACAGACCTTTTTCCCACTATGCTTAAAACCCCCAGGTGCATGTAGCTCTGAATGCGCCTCCCAAAACATGTGCAAGCTAATTTGTAGTTCAAGTATTTATCCAGCAAATTACTTTTAATTTCTGTCCAATTTCTGGTCAGTAAAGGCACTGGTGATGTAGCTGGGGCTTCACAGATACACCTTGGGAAGGCTACGTCATCAGTGACTTCCAGGGAGCGATTTTGAAAATAAGGCAAGTTAGAAGTCAACCACTGTTATTTTCATCAATGGCCATGTGGGAGTGGGGAACAGGCAGAAGAGATAAAAATAAAATAAAGGCACGTTGACATTTGTAAGTGGACATGTTTCACTAAATACTTTAGATAGCATTGGGGATTTCAAAAAAGGAGGACGTTGCCCAAAGTATTGCATGGCTCCCAACTCAGATTCACACCTGTCTTTAAATACTGGATGTGATTGGTGGTTCAGGAAGCATAGAGAGAAAATTGCCTAGCTTAGGCTTCAGGACATCTAATTCTTCTGCTCCTCCTACTAACCCTGATAGATGGTCCATGAAACCTAGCTATGATGTATTACAGAGAACTTTGTGTGTGTTCTGGGCAGCATTAATAACTCACCGGTTGCTTTCACTTGTTGCCTAGAATATCTCTTTAAAGAGAAAGTAAAGGCAATATAAAAAACAAAAAAACAAAAACCTTTTGGGCAAAGGGATAATGAGCTAGTATGCATAGCATACTAGCTCATTATGAATAACTTACCTGAGAACGAAGCCCCCGAAGCGGTCCTCCGTTTTCCTCTTTGCCGCTGCCATGTATCCCGGAGCGACTTCCGGGTCTCGCGGCTCCGGCAAATCACAGCCGTCACTCCCGCACATGTGCATGGGAGCCAACACGAGCAGCATATCGCCGCGATCTGCGGCCTGCCCAGTGCGCCTGCGAGCCGCAAGCGGTGGCTGTCTTTTTGTAAATATCTCCTAAACCGTGTTGGTTTAGGAGATATTTCTTGGACCTACAGGTAAGCCTTAATCTAGGCTTACCTGTAGGTCAAAGTGGTTTGTAAGGCCGCGTACACACGGGCGGACTGTTCGCCCAACTTTGTCCGCTGAACAGTGTTTGGGCACACAGTCCGCTCGTGTGTGGGCTTTCAGCGGACAGTTTCAGCGGACAGTTTGACGAACAAGGTTTTTCGGAAATTCCGTAAAACTGTCCGCTGAAACCTTGTTTGAGCGAACAGTCCGCCCGTGTGTAGGCTTGTTCGTCAAACTAAGTTCCGCGCATGCTCAGAAAGGATTTACACGCCGAAAGTTATAATGCAGTGTATAGGACGTCGTATTTTTCGTCCCGTCGTACGTGCCGTTCACGTCATCGCGCACGGTTTCAGCAAACTGTTCGTTCGTCGTGTGTGGGCATGTCCGTCCATGCTAATTTTGAGCGGACTGTTTGCCGAAACTGTTTGACGGACAAAGTTGGGCGAACAGTCCCCGCGTGTGTATGCGGCCTAAGGGTTTACAACCACTTTAAAGTTTGATCAGGAAACAATTTACATGTGGGGGCATTCAGCTTTGGCAGATATACAGTAGCTTTGGGGAAAAGAATCAGTTAATGGCGTTGAACATTTTATTTAGTTACTTTTGTTTTCCTGCCCAATTAAGCCAATACTGTGCCTGACCTGCTGCACTCCCTAGTCCTCCTCATATAGTTATTGACAAATTGACTTGGGAGCGCTAAACCAACATGTATGTCTATGGAAAGATCTACTGCAAGAATGTTCCTTCAGCAATCAGATTGTGTCTGTGTCTGACTGCCCTCTGATGTCTATGGGTAGCTTGCTAGCTAATTGTAAAAACGTTATTTCTTAAGCAGACCAAGATGATTTGTATCTCATAAAAAAGTGTGCTGTTTGAAAGATATGCAAGAAGAAAGTAAACTAATTAAAGCAATTAAGATAGCATGCAAGATACAGATAAAAATTAATTGATTGCAACATAACCTCTGTACAGTGTTGGCTGGTGACTGAGCTGGACTAGATGGCAACTTATCTCCATTGGAATTTACTAATCTTTTTTTTTTTTCCCCCACCGTAGGAAGCCAATCCTTCAACAAAATGAGAAATGGGCTTAACACGTTACACTTTGTCCTGCTGACAGATCACATCTTATACTAATGATTTATTTTCTTCTCATCTGCAGCAATGCTCTAATATGTGGTGTGATATTGTGGGTGACTCATAATGTTCCACAGACACAATGAAAGTGTGACCTTTTAACATTAAAACAATTGGCAGTAATAACAAGCCACTGCACTTCGTATCTTCATGCTTCCTGCTAGCTTCTTGGGCAGACAGATTGTAGTTTGCCTGACAGTGACCACACAGAGCTGGATAAAAGCTTGCCATTCACTGTCCTATGTTTAATGATATTATGACAATTTTCAACATCACTATAGGTAATTGGGCTGTTTAGGAATTAAAAAAAAAATGGATCAAGAGCATGTAGTTGGAGGTGGTAAACAACCAATAATGCTGTTTTCCAGTGTTTTCCAGAATGCTTAAAATCTTTTCAATATGGAGCCCTCTGTTTTTTTAAAGCGGTTGTAAACCATGGTTGTTTAAAAAAACAAAAACGAAAAAAAAAAAAAACACCTGTAAGGCAATAGCATAGTGTGCTAGTATGTATTATAAAAAACTCACCTTGGAAGGAAGCCCTCCAGTGCCGTACTGTCACCACTGAGAGGGCTGATATGTTCTTCCGACCTTTCTTCTTTTGCACACTCTGGCTGTGATTGGCCAGAGCCCCAATGACATCACTCTCAGCTCCAGCACAAAGCTCTAAAGGTCCGGCGAGGTATGCTGGACATTAAGAGCGCATGCGCCAGTGACGTAACTAGCTGCATTCAGGGTGACTATTTCCTAAATGGTGAACGTTTAGGAAATATTCATTTTACCTACAGGTAAACCTTATTATAGGCTTACCTGTAGGTAAAAATCCCCAAGCGGGCTTTACTACTGCTTTAAGCAATTCAGCAGCTAATTGAATCACGTACTGAGAATTCATCTTCTTTCCTGCCTATGTTCTAATTCAAGTTGGTGCCCCAGGTTTCCTGCTTCAGGGCTTTTTCTTGCAGGGTCCCATGGAGTCACCTTTGCATGCAGGGACCAGTGTTGTGTCTCCCTACACTGTGTGCATCTAATGAAACACATAGCCCCATAGCCTAGGATGGCCGGGCATTCCCTTGCTTCTCACACCTCTTACAAGCAGGATGAGGGGAGACTACATTGTCAACTATTAACCCTTTTTTGTGAAAACCAAAAGTTCAGGGAAGCAGTATTTATTGAACGAGAGCCAGCAGCAATGAATGTTTTAAACTGCAGGTTCTGGAGTAGGAATTGTAACAAATAGGTTACTAGTGATGTTTTTTTTTTTTTTTGTGCTCAATGTGTTAAGCTAAAAAAAAAAATGCTGAGGGTTTAAAGCTACTAAGGGAATATGCATACAACTTTAGTAAAATGTATTTTCACCTATGCAGAATCCTGCAAATTCTTTTGGTGCTGACTTTTTTGCATTGTCCTGGTATTAAAAGGAGCATGCCTATTTTGAAATTTATGGCGAGGGTCATCCAACCAAGGTGAGAGATCACCTGAGAGGGCTTGATGGAGGTGTACACATAGAAGGAACTTTTTGTGATACGTATCAAAAGGATATTTGGATACTTCTGGTTTCCTTGGACTTGGTTGTACATATTTTCTTCTCGGAGGTTGTCCTATTCTTTATATATATATTTATAGCTTTTCTGATTTGCGTACTTGACTCAAAATTATGGAGGCTAGTGGATCAGCATAACAGTCATTCAACTAGTTTTATTTAGAATGTGGTCAACAACTTTATTTTTGATGGTGGTTTACTTTAAGAACAGGGTTAAGGAGGAGCATTTGACCTCCTCACATGTGACAGTGCTTGGGTCTAGCAACTAATCGCATGTCATATGACAGAGCGAGTGATGTCACTGGTCTCTCTGGTATCTCGCACCAGTGGCACTGGGATTTTAGTGCTTACTACAATGGAAGAAGTGATGGGGGAGCACTTGCTATCTGAGTTACATTGGGTCAGGGAGGCCTTTGCACAGATATTGTCACTCTGTCCTAAATGAGCATGGTGTCAGTGTCTCTTCAAGCCACTCCTGAATTTTTAATTAACTAGGTTAATTTGATGGAGGGGGGTATATTATAATGACAATTGCAAACATGGACCTAAATCAGCATTAAAGAGACTGTAAAGGTAAATAAAAAATAAAAAAAATCCCTGTTATTACCTGCTCTGTGCAATGGAATTGCACAGAGTGGCTGCAAACCGTCTCTTCTCAGGTCCCCTGCTAGCACTCCTAACCTCTCCTTTCTGTCCAGTGCCACCTCTCTTCGGGGGACTTGTACATGCTCGCTCCTGAGTCTCGCTGCTGTGTCCATTGACACAGATATCAAGACTTGGCCCCGCCAAGGAGCCAATGGTTTCCAGTGCCCCAGCAAAGCCAATGAGACTCAAAATCGGGGAGAGAAGATGGGCACAGCACTGAATCGAAGTAAAGGGGGTGGGGGGGGGGGTGAGTGGGGATGCTGATGGATAACCAGTTTTTACCTTAATGTAAGGAATGCATTAAGTTCAAAAATGTTTAGGCTTTAGAACCACTTTACAGCTGAGTTAACCTTACTTTAACCTTACTTTACCCCAATACTTACCTGTCCTTCAATGGTCCAAAGCCCCCACCAACGCTGGCATCTTCTACATGGCTTCTTCTGGGTGCTGATCTGCAGCCATCTTCATTGGCTGGAGTGGGGTGACGTCACTCTTGCACATGTGCAGGAGAGTAGTCACTCTGGTTACACAGGTGCTGTGTTGGAATGTGAACTAAGCTGCGCTTGTGCAGATCAATGTACATTCTAAAGAAGACTACCAGCAGGCAAGTAACTATATTTTATTTCAGAAGAGACATTGCATGTCTCATCTGTTATAAAGAGCATGCCTGCTTGCAGTTTTTGAAAACTGGACTTTAATCCTACTTAAAGCTTACCACATACATACAATCTGATTGTACATCCTCTGATTGTTTACAGATTGATTCTATAGCTGATCTAAGTCTACATATTGCATAGTTTTGGTAGATCATAGGTTTTGTTGATTGGACAAAGATTGTATGGTCAGACTGCAATGCGTGTGGTGAACCTTAGTAGTACCCGTCAGAAATGACTAGCAAGCTGTAATATTTCCATTGTAACAGGATAATCTATTTATACTGTAAGTCTAGTGCAGAATGGTGTCAGGGAGACTAACATTGCAAATTCTTTTTCTATTCGTAAAAAAGTCACACGTATTTAAAAAATGACATTTAGTGGTCACAAGGGCTACCTGCATAGATGTGATGACATCTTACCATCATAAATAAATGCATCTTATTAAACCTGTGTTGGACTAGATTAATGAATGTGCCACTTTTTAATGGATCAATGTATCAGCTTTAAAAAATGAATTGTGAAGCACAAGGTTTTCAGGCTGGAGAAGAGTCTTCATCCATCTGACCTGTCCATGTATAGCTTCTTGGCTGATTTATACTCATAGGACACACTGTTTGATAGTCATCTCCATTTCCTGCTCTGTTCATTTTCCATGTTATAAGCCCAGTGCTGATAAGAGTGCCAGGTATACCCTTCTGAGGCCATTCTATTTAATATCCAATGACCTGTTCTTTACCTTGATGAATACTAACTATTATTAGTTATCTCTAAACATGAAATGCTTTGCATGGCACTTAAAGAGAACCTTTTAATTCCCCAAGCATGAAAGCATGGAGATGCCTTCATAATGTGTTCCTTCAGGCTGTTTGATATCACTTACCTTAAAATACACAGATTAAACAGTGTTGTTACTAACATGCAGATTTCAACTTATTTTTAGGTCAACAGCAAAGCTCTCAATTCCACTGTAAACCCTTTATGGCTTATTTATAATTGCCTTGTTTAACCAGTTTCTGCCCACACTGTAGCCAAAAGATGGCTATATCGTGGCTCTCCAATTCTGGGAGGACGCCCCCATCCATCCGCCCTTTACCATGCGATCATCTGTGTCCAATCACAGCTGGACACAGGCAAACAGTTTTGCCAGTTATTGAAATTCTCTGCCTCTGTGTGAGGCAAAGAGAGTCGATAACCAGCAAGTCTGACATGGCATAATGAGTACATTGTTTAAATTGATAATCAGGGCACCGCTCATCAATGCCCTGGTTATCAGTGCAGCCCATCAATGCAGCTTATCAGTGACGATTCATCAATGCAGCCTCATGAGTGCCTCCTCACCAGTGCTCACCAGTGCAGCTTATCAGTACTGCCTTATCAGTGAAAATTTTAAAACATTTTTTTTTTTTTTAAACAAGTCATCAATTTAGAGTTGAACATGAATGATAGGTCTAAATTTATTGCTTATACAATGATGACAATAGTACCTAAAAATGTGCGACATATTCATAATGTTAGAATGTAGGTGCCCCCCAAGCACATGGTTGATGAAATGTTAACTGAGCCTTGGGCTGCTATAGCAACCAGGAAATCAGTTTACAGGGTTGTGATGATTCTATCAACAGTGGTATGCTTGTGGCAGGGAAAGATTAAAAGTGTATGCAGAGCCTTCCGTGACATCGTCTTCTCCCTTTCAGTCTGTTAAACAAACCACTAAAAGTATGTTTTTATATCTGTTTGATAAGTTAAACAAAATCGGTTGAATCTGCCAGAAATCCAGTGATCTTGTAAGTTTCTGTGCACCATGCCCCCATTGTTCTGAAAAGGTGTTTTCAGCCCTGCCCAGTTTACCTCTGTAAACTACAGACCCCCCCCCCCCCATGTTATGGAGATGATGGGGGTGTGTTCTGTAGTTCTAATCAGAGAGGCCTAGGCTAAAAGCACATCTTCTGCACAAGTACAGTGCAATTAGTGAGAGCTGTTAGCATAAGACAGGAAGTGTGTTACTGGCAAATTCACCAGGTGAATATAAAAATTCAGAAGATAAATTAATGCAGCCAAATATCTAAGCTGCACTATATACTGTATTTCATTGTTGCGTTTTGTTTTTGATACACTAATAGACATGCTGGATTATTTTAAAAAGTCAATGTAAATGACAGGAACTGTGTACAAAACGCAGCCTATAGTAACAATGTGGATTGCTTTGTTCCATTCAAGTACCTCGAGAGTTGAGGCTGCCATAAATTGATGCACTTTGCACATAGATGTTGCATTTTGCAGTGGCTTATCATTTAAACTCAATGGTGTGATCAGAAAGGACACTTGGTGGTGTTCTTTAGATACATTTACATAGAATAAAGCTTGCCATTTCAACACACTGAGGACACATCAATGGTGGAGCCAACGTGCTTCCTTAATTTAGTTCCAAGGAAGATCTCCACCTGACACTGGTTTAAGGACTATCCCTGAAATAGCAGAAGCCTCCAAGTATGACCTAAAAACTGAGCTAAAAACTGTGTCTCTATTGACTATCTACCAATTGAACTAAACTTTAACAAAGCATTCATCCTACACACGATGGCAACTGATTTGGAGCAGAGCTGTCACGAATTGTAGGAGAGAAAAGCAGAAAGCTATTATCTGGAGAACAAAGATATGCTGCAAAAGAAAAATAATTTCTTGACATCAAATAGGTCATGGAACAGTATAGTCTTGGCTTCTGGATTGAATATTTATAGTGGTGTTAAACCATTTCCTTTCTTAATAAATGTAGCCAAAGACAGGAACAGAGCAAGCGGATAAACCTTTTTAGAGAAAAGCACCTTTTGCGTGTACAGGTCAAACTCTAATGTGTGTTAGGAGGTCAGAGGTGAGGGGAGAGTTAGCCAGATATCAAATAACTTATTTCACAGAGGTGAACTGCTTAGGACTTCAATTAAATTAAAGGATATTGCGGTTATTCTTTATTATGTCAGTGATTGATACTATGTCATTCTGCATCTAGGCTCAGTGACTAATATATTCTTTTGAAGCTAAGCTCAAACCTTATAGGATCTCTCAACCTGGAATACAAAAAGCCTTACATAATGTAAAAGTTCCAATATTGATTTATTTTATTTTTTTATATATGCTGTGTTGCTGGTGGCAATCACGGTTCTTTTTCTGCTAAGTATGGTCCATGTGTGGCTTTTCTGGTCGAAGGAATTGATTTCTACTTTTGGAAATAAACATCAGAGTATCAGCATGATCAGCTCTCGTTTGGTTTTGAAATTTTTTGAGTCCTGGCTTTAAATCCCACCAGATACAATATCGGCATTGAGGATATGTCGCAGATTGGCACACACTGGGTTCTAGGCAGTGTGTGCGGGTAGAGACCTTGGACTATCCTGTTGATGTGTATGATTTGTATACTCCCCAAAATAGGTTGAACCTATCTGAAAATAGGAAATACATATTAAAACATTTGGAAATATTTCTGCTCCTGGGTCACATCCATCAACGTCAAAATTCTGTTTGGGAATATTGAAGATTTGCTGGTTAGCTAGAATATTTATAATTATTATTGTATGACCTTATTTTTATACAACCCCCCCACCACCAAGTTTTACTTGGTATTGCTCATTATTTTTAATAAGATTGGCCCACCAAAAAAATAGTACATTTCTAGGTATTGTTGTTAGGGTAAAATAACATGCTGGCTTTAGCTGTCTTTTATAAACACCTTGGTAAGGTCTTACCACAAGCTCTCAACTTTGTCACCCCCAAGGATGAACCCTCATTCTTCTTTGTGCAGTTGGAGGATTATCGCCATTGCCACCAAAATTTCCTTTCCAAAAAGTAAATTAAAAATTTGTCAGAGAAGTAAGGCTCTTTCATATTTTCTGCTGATATAGGAAGCCGAGTTAACTTATTTTAATGGCCAACATCTACAAAATTATCATCTTATCTTTTTAGCATTTCAGTGGAACTTTTTAGGATATCGTACAAGGAGTAGTCAGCTTATCTGGGTAGAGGTCTCCAGTGCACCCCTTTCTTAAAGTTAGACAGTGATCAGAGGCAGTCACCAGTTGTCAGTTCAAACAAACTGGTCTTTATTTCTCATACTGGGCAAGAGTCAAACTACTTTGATATAAGCTTCAACACAAAAAAAAAACCTTACTCCAGGTTTAACAAAGTAAACAGCAGTTGACTCAAACTGAAGAGAAACTCCATCCTCAGCTGTCTTTCAATCTGCCCCACACATTTTGTTAGAAAACTAAAAGAACTGATTCAAAGATGTGGAATTGAACCTACTGGCCCAAGGAACATTCTTAGCAAGGACATAGACTCACATCCAAGTTGGTTCCAGTTCATCAGAACACTTAGGGTATTCTTACAAGGATGTACAGTACCTCTATTTATCCACCAGTGCAGTCACCATATTACTGTATAATGTAGATGTGTGAGTATGTATGTAAACTGTAGCATGATAACAATCCAACTGTTACTTACGGAGGTGGTGTGGGCGATGGGTGGAATAGGAACACAAAGTGGTCCCCAGATGAGTCGCATTTTAATCTACCATGGAAAAAGCCTTTAATACTGTTAAACAATGTGCTAAAAGACCTCCTTTGTGACCCATTGTATATTAACATTAAACAAGTAATCAAAAGTAATTAAATGAAGAAAGACAAATAACTATAGAAAATTAAGCAATTCAATTGTATGGTTTTACATAATATATGTTTTCAATCTGTTTTATTGTGACTGTACTTTCCAAATAAAGCTTTTCCTATGGAAACTCTTGAAGAATTAGAGTCACTATGACATAACTAAAGGCAAAGTATGACATAAAACGATTAGCTGTTGAAATTTCTAAATTAAATAAAAAATGTTGATTTTTTTTTTTCTCTCAAATTGGAGAGCTGTTATTTTGCAGCTTCACTACCTGCCACCTTTGAGTTTTGAGGCATTATGGGAGCTGAGTTATTTTTTGTTGGTTCAGACCTGCTCAGCTGGAGAATACAGGGGAAGAGGAAATCCCGCACACATCAACACAAATGTTGACATCCTTGTTCCTGATAGTTATAAGGACACCATGAAGTGTAAAGATTTTCTCAGAACGGCTTGCTGATTTTCTAAAATTAGAATGGGGTTTTAAAGTCATTCAAAGACCAGCGCTAGACAGCAAGTAAGGACAGTCAGTCTGCTGATAATGCTATCCAGCACGCAAATGCAAATGCACTGAAATCAGAATGACCACTTAACTAAAATCTCCATAAACATAATCAAAATGGATAGAGGAATATTCCCTACAGAGACAGTGGGGTTGATTTACTAAAACTGAAAAGTGCATATCAAAAACAGTCAACTTCCAGGTTTGTTGTCCAAGCTTATTTGAACAAGCTAAAGTTAGAAGCTGATTGGCTACTATGTACAGCGGCAGCAGATTTTGCACCCTCTAGTTTTAGTAAATTAACCCCATTATATTCCGACAGTAGGGACTCTCTTTTTCTTGATCAGCGGCTGTAGTATATGTGCTGCAGCTGCTGATCAAGACATTTTTTCGAACAAATCTGTTTAACAGAAGTTGATAATTGGGTTGACTTCTGTCTATCAGGAGTGGCCTCACATGGATATAAATGCATCCTATCCCTGCAGAGCTGGCTGAATTTAGATCCATCTATGGCCAGCCTAAGGGAGGGTAAATTGTTTTGCCATCTGTGTCCCATTGGGGAAATTTCCGTGTCTTTCTGTCTCAAGGCCAAAAAAAAAAAGAAGTTAGGGGAAATCCCTCAAAAATTTGTGAATTTCTGCTTTTCTACAGGGTCACCAGAACTAGTGTCCCAGTTAGAAAACCTCCTTCCTGTTCTGGGACAACCCACAATTTTATATTTTCTTTTACTTTCTAATTTGGTATTTGATACTGGTAAACAGAAGACTTAGATATGATTAGTCTTCCTAACTGGGACAGAGACCGAAAATAAAAAACATGACAAGTGTTTTAATCTATCTCCACTCCACTACAATAAAAGGCTTTACCTTTAGTTATTCTGTACGACTCACTTTTCCAGTTTCAGTGGAGTGTGCCTATTAAGGTATACATATTTATTGGTGAAATTCAAATATTTTGAAAAAAAAATTACCTGGCATAAAAAAAAATTATTAACAGGTTTGTGGTGAGTCATTCTTTATACAGAGAATAAAGCAATTGTTGATCCATTTCATACAGAATTCAAGCAGATGCTCTTTAGAAGTTATTTATCTTTGTGGTTAAGGATCCCAATTAAACTGGAGTAACGCTGACCTCTGTATCTTCACAAGAATATTTCATTATTTAGGAAACAAAAGACACAGAGGAAAGTGTTGACTAAATTGCAAGCAGATTTCCTCCCATTAATATGTTAGAGTTCAGTCACAAGTTACATGTATTGGTTCTTCTTAAATGAATGCATTTGTGAAAGCAATTGATCGTCTCTACTTGACAGGCTTGACTCATTGTAATGAAAATTAATTGGCAATTTTATGCATTCTTTTATTTATTTTACTAATTAAAGAAAGAAGGGAGGCAATAAAAGGAATTCAATAAGCGTTCAAATCAGACACTCTGGATCATTTACTAGCTATCAGGAAACTGCACAGGCCCAGCAGTGCATTGGGTTATTGCTATATTGTACAATTTCCATTAAAATAGACCTTGCATGCTCATGAGGTCTGGGCAGCCCCCCCCCCCCCCCATAAAACTTGCTGGCTGATATTACTTCAAAAATGTACCTGTAAAGAATAAAGTTGTGTTATATACTTGCCTTATGTTTTTCATCTTGAGAGATAGTTGGGGGAAAGTGTTTTCAAAGGTGTCTTCTTGTGAGATTGGCACTGCTCTGCATTTCCTAGGATCTAATTGGAAGGAACATGGTGTCATCCTTGCTGAGGTGCCACATGAGAAGGTAGGGCTAGATTAAGTATATAATTTAACTTTTTTTTTAACCAGTATAGTTTTGAAGTACTATTAGGCAGTGATTTTTATGGGGATTGTGGGGGGTTCTGGGCCTAATAAGGATTTTCTTGCAAAGACTGCATTAACTACCACTACAAGAGACTTGTAGACCTTCACATGCAAAAAACAGGCCTCATTTCCAGTGTTAGAAAAAAAGTTTGTCTGCCCAACCTAGATGTTGGGTAACATAACTAAAGGAGCAGCATGATCATTTTATTCTGCTGCTTTAACGTGCTGTGCTTTTGCTAACTCTTGTGGAAGAAGATGCATGAATTGTTCTTTATAGCTATGAGAAGGCATAACAATACTTCCTACCCTTGCCATCTATCAGTGCTTGCAATCAGTATTTATATGCCCACTGCTATATTGTAACAACAAAGGGAAGGGTTTCATAGGAAGGGGCAGGACTTTATAACTCTACACTGTTTCTGAAAGTATAGCATTACTCTGGAAATGCTTGGATGCAACTATATTTGTGCAGTAAAGACCATAGTGAAAACAAACTGTTGTGTATGAAATGTTTAATGCCACTTAATGTTCACAACTGTATGGATTGCACTGGGAAACCCTACACTTAACCGATTATAAGCAAGACCAGTGGGTTACGAGATTTTTAATTTTGGAATGTTAAAGAGGACCTAATCTTAGCTAGCCGGGTTTAAAAAGCACAGCACTGTGTAGTTCAATAAAATCAATAAAATCTCATATAAGTCTTAATGTGTTAATGTTATTTCAGAAGTTTTATTTTGCAATGGTCTTCTAACTGTTCTCCAATGTTGACACGTCAACATCCCCCTGATGGAGAATAAAAGTCTGCAAATGTTATTAAAATAATACCTGGTGATCCTACAGTCCTGTTACTTTCTGCTGTAGGATGACAGATGTTCCCAACTGTGCTCCTGTGTTAGGAACATACCCCAAAAACATGGCCCTACTCCAGACTTGCTCCTTTTAACCAACACAGATGACATAGGTGCCATCTACTATAGCCCATCTCCACCCAGTCAAAAGTAAATGTAGGCTGCACTCCAAAACTTAGCTCTTCCTTCTATAATTAATTCATCAAAAGATAATTGCATGCATTAATGTCTCCACCCAAAACCGTCAAGCAAGGTGGTTTTGGTTGAAGACATTAATGTATGCAGCTTTCATCTTGTGCCCCTGTGTTGTCACCTTCTCATATGTGGCCCCAATGGAGATTGTGATTTTGATTTATTAAAATAAGAGTGAAAAATCGGATGCAGCTGTGCATTTTAGCCAATCAGTGTCTAACTTTAGTTTGCTCAATTAAGCTTTGATGAAAAAACCTGGAAGCTAATCATTTCTATGTAGAGCTGCACCATATTTTGCACACACTATTTTTAGTAAATCGACCCCTGTATTTGGCCATGCTAATACGCATGGCTCAATAATGATCTACTGTACTATTGTCACTATCAGAAAGCCAGACCAGAGTCATGATGTGCATTCAATGCTGGAGCTGGCCAGCATTGACAGAAAGTGGCTTAAAAGTGCTGGAGGAGATGTAAAACAGGATCAAAACAAGTATATTCTAAAAAACGAAAAATATATGCATGGCAGCTGTTTATTATACATGTTGTTAGCAAGTTATGTGACATCCAGTTATAATTCCGTTCTACATTGAAAAAAATAATAATAAATTGGTATAAAGCCTTCCACTTACCCAACTATGAGCAGGACCAGTAGATTAAACAATCTTATTTTGCAAAGTGCCTTAGATTAGAACAGTCTGCATCAATGACAGCTGCTAATCAGATATACACTTTCAAATTCCACTCGTCATTTTTTTTAGGACAGGCTCGATTGTGAATGGCTACACTAGAGCTACACAATTTGTGTTTATAAAGGACAAGATTTTAAATAAGGCTCAGCAAAATACTAACAATCCCTGGGGGTATCCTTTAACCCATCCAAGTTTGTTGGCTCTGCAGCACCTGTATTCCCTGCACTTGGGGTTAGTATTTCACAAATAAATATATAGATAAAGAATTGGAAGTTTTTTTTTTGAACATTTAGCAGGGCACAAGGTGCTGATATTCTGTTACTGTTCATTCCAGAAGATCACCTAGCGATCACCACTAGATAACTCTACATTGTCTACATCTCCTGTTATCCCAGGACTATAAGCAGTCTTGAGCACTCAATGTATAAACATACATGGATTATTATTGGCAGTCATTGTAGTTTCCGCCTGAGTGAACAGATGGTGAGTGATGCCTGTTTATACATGTCTCGCCTTGTTTAGTGTTGTTGTGTTTTACTTTTAAGATCTTGGCTGAATAAATTAAATTACTTCCAATAAGACTGCTCATCTTTTTATTCTAGTTTGTTCAAATAAAATAAAGGAGTATTCTTTAGATTATTTTAGGAGTTTAGTGATGTTCTGCTATGCCTGCAATCTCTGATTCTTAATTGTCTAGTGGTTAGCTGGCCTATTTAAATACATATTTGAGGTTTGTGTGTCCTCTTGTTATGTTTCAGGATATACTGCCCAATATCTTATAATCAAGGTCTTAATCTTATAATTTTGGTTTGGGATTACGTTTTGGATACAATTGATTACAGTTACGTCCCATACACACTATCGGATTTTCTATTTACCAAAATCATATGAGGTCAATCCTTAGAAGTTTCAATGTATATGCAATCAGGCAGGCCCTGGCACTACATGGTTTTGGTAAATCTGAAGACAAAAACCAGCAGAAAATCTGATAGCGTGTATGAGGCTTTAGGATCACTGTCAAGTTTGTATTGATGTCTGGGCTTCTGTTCAAAGACGTACCCTCACTTCCTACCCTGGTGACCAAACAGGAAGGTGAAACTATCCAATGAACACTGAGACAGCAAAACAAGAGTTTCTTACTCTTCCCCAATATACTAAAAGTACTGTTTTTTCTACTGTCTGCACCTTCATAATATAGATTCCACCATACTTGCTCTTTGAGTGACAACACAAAAAGTGAGGGAAAATCTATCATAGTGACTTTATCAGGAGTTCCTCACTGATCACTTGGTAAATCAAGACCAAGATGTCGGTTTAACCAGTTAAGGACCAGTATAACTGTGGTATAACTGCGGCAGGTTGGCTCCCCTGGGCAAATTGGATTACGGCGCCGATGTGCATGCCCAGTGTCCACGGTGTCCGCTGGGCACCCGCAGTTGAACGAGACAGAACAAAGATCTGTCACTGTAAACAGACAGATCTCACTTCTGTCAGGAGAGAGGAGACATATCTGATGTTCATACTGATTATGAACAGCGATCAGTCTCTTCCTCCAAACAGTCCCATCCCCACCACAGTTATAAACACTCCCTAGAGCACACATTTAACCACTTGATCACCCCCCAGTGTTAACTTCTTCCCTGTCAATGACATTTATACAGTAATTAGTGGCTCTGATCGCTGTATAATTGTCAGTGGTCCCAAAAAAGTGTCCAATCTGTCTGCCGCAATGTAGCAGTCCTGCTAAAAATCACAGATTGCCACCATTACTAGTGTAAAAAAAGTAATAATAAAAATGCCATAAATCTATTGCCTATTTTGTAGATGCTATAACTTTTGTGCAAACTAATCAATATAAGCTTATTGCATTTTTTTTTAACCAAAAATATGTAGAAGAATACATATTGGCCTAAACTAAGGAAGACATAATTGTCAGTTAAAGTGACGCAGTGCCGTATCGCAAAAAAATGGCCTGGTCATTAAGGGTGCAAATCCTTCCTGTCCTTAAGTGCTGCTTTTTGTAATATAAAGGATTTTTTTCCTCTATATAATGATTCTTTTGAGGTCCTTGCAGTTTTTTTTTAATGGTATTGCATTTAGGTTCAGCATATTATACTATTACAACATACTATAATTATACTATTATTACATATTATACTAACATTGACTGGCACATTCCCGGGTGGAGAAATTTCCTCCAATAGGTAATTGACTTAACCACTTTCCGGCAATAGGCTGTTTATATATATGGCCTTGCGTTGAAGTGGTTATACCAGGATCGCAGCTGCAGCTTCAGCCATAGTCCTGGACTCCTGGTATCATTCTTTTCTGCTGGTGATTCTCTGTTTTGTAAAAGTGATCTGAGTAGCTATACAGCTGCTTGATCACTTTTACAGCCTTTTTAGTTGTGGCCATTATAAAAAAAAGTATGTACAAAAAAAAACTATACATTTCTTTATCATATTCATTATACAACTAACCCTTTAAGTAATTTACACTATAGAGTATATATTTTTAGTTCACTATTGTTGAGCTGTTTGGAAAATATCTTGATAAAATGCTTGCACTTCCTCACTGCATCTTAATGTCAGTGTCTCTTAAATACATTTTACACAGTAACCAATCACATTCTCCATTCCATGTTTCTAATGTTTTATTACATTTTTATAGGTCATCGTGTTGGCTGTAGTGGGCAACAATATCAGCTTATGGCTGAATTATTTGATCATGTGTGTTCCTTGTCTGTGCTGGATAGGGTTAAAATCATATTACTGGATTCAGGGAAAATTGGGGCAGGAGCATATCATTATCACACATGAATCGGCTGAGGCTAACAGGTAGGCTTTCCTGCTACAGAGAGACGTCAAATTTAAAGCCACAACTTGAGAGCTCATGACTATGCATATGCAGTTCACCCCCGCAAGTCAGGGGCATTAATTCTCAACTTCCTTGTTATATTTCTAGTGTAAAAAGAATGATATTTCAAAAGAGCGTGGCAACCAAAGAGGGAATGATATGTTAACTTGCTCTTCAGAATGTGAGGATCTACTTTATAAACAGGGAATACATAAATAAAACATGTAAGAAGAGCAGAGTCGATTCATGCATCACTGCCTGGATTGCAGACAATAAGAAGAAAATTCACTCAAACTGTGACTGTGAGCTGTGTCATTTTGAAAACACAATAGCTACTTTAGTTTAAAGTGGACCTGTCAGTCTGGTGGAGAACCATAGAAACCTCTTTTAACATAAAGAACAAAAAAAATTGTCTGGTTGACTGTGTGTGTTAGAGATTGGGAGTTCGAGGTCATTACAGTTTTAGTCAGAGGAAGCCTCTGCCTAGCAGAGTATCTTCTACAAAAAAGAAAAATAAATATACAGCTTTATTCAGTAAGGCAAAAAACAAAATGTTGAAACCCATACCAACAACAAGAATATACTGTATCTTTATTAGTTATTTGGCTTTAGAAGAAAGATGTATGATGGGTGTTATGGGCTAGGGCAGGGTTCGACAAAACCCAGGCGCCAGATCGCAATGGCAACTGGAAATTGCGTCCTGGCACCTGGGCTACACAGCAGCAGCGGGAACGTGCCCCCCCCCCCCCCCCCCGCGGGTGCACAGACTTTGGCCAGGCTAGCCAAAATTGAGGCCGTGGCTTTGTGGCCTGCTGGAGTGAGGTACATGCTTTCTGTGAACCAGCACCCTCTGATGGACAGTGCTCTGAGCGTGGCTCACTCTCACTGCACGCCCACCTCCAACATCATCTTCCCAGTTTTAAAGCTGAGGTTGAGGTTGTGGGCTTGACCGGTCACCTTACAGCCACTGTGGATGGGGAGTGCCACCTGTTGGTGCCATCTCAGTGTCGCCTGTCAGTGCTACCTGTCAGTGCCCATCATTGCCACCTCAGTGTTGCCTATCAGTGCCACCTGTCAGGGCCCATCATTGCCACCTTAGTGCTGCCTATCACTGCCATCTATCAGTGCAACCCAATTGCTGCCATTCAGTGTCACCTGTCAGTGCCATCTCATCGGTGCCCATTAGTGCAGCTAATCAGCACACATCAGTGAAGGAGAAAAATAACTTATTTGCAAAATCTTATAACAAACAAAAAAACATTTTTTTCTTTTAAGTATTCCGTCTTTTTTTTTGCTTAGCATCAGGTATGAGCGATTCTTATTTCCCAACACCCCAGACATGCAGTTCTGGGTGCTGGGCAGCTGATTTAAAAAGCTGGCTTCTAACTTTTTCTGCCTTGCTCCTAGTTTCTAAGCAAATTTGTCAAGCCCTGGGCTAGGGCATCTTGCACTTCACTTTTGTTCTTTTCTATTGTGTAGCTTGACATTATTATTATTATTATTATACAGGATTTATATAGCACCAACAGTTTATGCAGCGCTACAATGTAGAGTGGGGACAGTACAGCTCTGCTCAAGGAGCTTACAATCTAAAGGGAGGAGGAGGTAGTAAAAAAGGTAATAGCTGTGAGGAATGAGCTGATGTAGGTGACTCAAGTTTAGTTATGGAGGTGGGGTAGGCTTCCCTGAAGAAGTGAGTTTTCAGGGATTTCTAGTTTAGGGGTTGACACGACCTTGTTCTACAAAAAGATTTTGTTTCATTCTAAATGCATGTTTTTATTTTTAGCATGTATTACAAGTGCCAAAAAGACAATACTTCATATTTTTCAGCAGCTAGTTTCATTTTTTTTTTTTTTTTTTTTAAGGCAATTTACTAGTCACTAATGACTCTTCTGTCATTTTAATTACAATACCTTCAATTACCAATTCCCTGGGTCTAAACAGTGTGGTCTATTTATTGTATAATGTCCAACATGAATAGTATTGTGGCTTTAGAAAAGGATGGGTGGCACCCAGCTTGACAGTAGTTTGCAGCATTGGGTCCCATAGATTAGCTAATGGGTGTTAAATACCAAAATCCTTTATTTGAATAAAAAATACCAAGTTGGTAAAAAATCAAATTTCTACTGAAATAATTACCGTCTCTGTGATTACGCTCGAGCATCAGTCCTCTTCCAGATTAAATGGCAGCCAGTGTCATCAAACCAATTACTGTGAGTCTAGGGCATACTGGACATATCAAGCCAGCAGGAAGAGGAGTGCAGAGTTGGGGTTTAAGTATCATAATACATATCTGCTGAGAAGGAATGAAGGGGCCTTCAAAGGAGTGATGCACTAGATTGTGACTGTCTTTTAATTTCTTGTAGCTCTAATAAATCCTTTCAAAGCTTTTACCTTCTTGTTTTGCTATTCCTTTAAATATTTCCCAAGAAGCCTTTTAATCTGCACACTATAGATAAACCCTGGTATTACTGCTTGGCCTTCTTCGATCTCCATGGAATTTAGTTTGTGCTGCTAGTTGGGCTCCACAGAGATCCACAGTAATCTAATAATTCAATGAGGCCCATCAATAATTATTGTTTTAGCATTCATTATCTCATGCTTTAGTGTATGTATGAAATCCAATAAATGTGTGATGGATGTTCTTTTGGCAGGCAAGGTTAACATGGTTTAAACTGCAGTTTAAATTTTGCACAGAAGCCCAGTAAATCACACATGCCAATTATCCATATTACTCAGTGTGCTTGTCAGCTCTCTCTTCACATATACAATTACATTAAACTTTTATCATTTTATTACACATCAACCTGGCTAATAAACACTGACATTAACAAACTACCACTATGCATGCTATACTATTAATGTAGTGCTAATATTGCCCTTTTGGTGTAGTAGCTAGTAGTTATTTTCATTAGTAGACCCTCGGCAAATGGTCATGGTATTTCTCACAGTATCTTAGGGCTTTAAAGCAGGGGTAGGCAACTTCGGCCCTCCAGCTGTGTTGAAACTACAAATCCCATCATGTCTCTGCCTCTAGGAGTCTCATGGAAATTGTAGTTTCAAAACAGCTGAGGTTGCCTATGCCTGCTTTAAAGGATGACATCAGGGTCAGTATCTACTGTCTGTTGTCTTTCTGACTGTTCTAAAGACAATGTATAGCAGGGGTATTGAATTAAAATTCGGGGAGGTCCAAACAGGACATTTTCTTCCCGCAGAGGTCTGAATCACATAGTTGTGCAATATCTCAGATCCTTTCTATCACAGTCAAAGTATTATATCCCAATCTCACATCAGTGTCCTTACTCCCCCACACATCAGTTTCTCTTTTACATTAGTATCCACTGTCTCCTTCACATACCCCCCCCCCTCACATACAGCACTGCCCCCTTATCCCCCAGCAACACTTGTCTCCCTTTACATCACATCTCCTTGCCCACAGCACCGGCCTGCTTCAAATCCCCAATCTAGGCAGCATTACACCCCTTTACATAACATCTCCCCCCCTCCACAGCACTGCCGCCCTTCAGATCTCCCTCCACAGCATTGCTCCCATTTACATCTCTCCCCCCCAGAGCTCTGCCCCCTTTACTTCACCCCCCACAACACATAGCACTGCCCCCTTACAAATCTACCTACCTATCAGCACTGCTTCATTTACATTACGCCACTTAAAATTAAGAAAAAAAGACTTTGTGTGCTATGGTATATTTCCAAAGATAACTTCAAAATCTGAAAATGCCTCTAGAAATGATTTAGAATAGTCAATGTTGAAAGATAGCTGGAAATGGGCTTAAGAAGTTAAATGCAAAATAAAAAAAAGGTGTGGCATTTGTAAGTGGTGGTCTGTTTTCACTCTTGCTGGAACTTAATAAGATATAAGCTCAATTGCTAATATTTCACATAAAGTTTCATGTTTATGTAAAGGAAATACATTATGCCATGAAGAAAATTTTTTGGGCATTTCTACTTTTGGTGGAATAACCAAAAGCCTTACTCCACATCCAGATGGTCTCCCAACAAGATCACCCCTTGGCACCATATCAGATGTGAAGATTTCTCCAAGGGCTCACTCAGGTTCAAGGTGATGCATCTCCTCCGTCTGGAGGAAACACAAAGACAATAGTAATCAGTAGTAACCCACCAGAATCTGTTTTACTGCTCTGACTTCTGAGTTAAAGCCCAACACGAGGACCCTGCAGAAAGTCCTCTTCAGTACTAGATGGCACTCCTTTTATCAGTTGAATGATGCCCATCAAGGAAGTCAGGCTTAAATGCTTGGTAAAATATTCAAGATTGGTTGATATGAATTACAGCACTTAAGAATCAACATTTAAGAATAAGTACTCTGTATTAAGGCCAATAGGCTGGTATCCATGTATCTAAATTGGAAGGATGACAACATATAGCCTTTAGGCTTCCACACATTCAGACCCCTGTATTACTGTTTTATCATTTCTGTAATGCTGTATGTAGTTGTTTTTTTTTAGTTATGATTTTGATGAACACATATTTTTCCTTTGAAACCTATAGAGAAGTGGTGTTACATTGTCAGAAATGACTTTCTAGGACCAAGCACTAACTCAGGAAGAAAGCACTTGTAATGCCTTGGGCAGCATGAGCCCAGAAAAATTTCCTTTCATTATAACTGTACTGACGTTGGAAACAAATTCTAAATGGGAACAGAAAATCTAGAGACTCATTTTTTCACAACAACCTGAAAAGCATCTTCAACTTAGGTCAAGCTGCCCCTCTAACTAACAGCGGTCAGTCCCTTGGCATCACTGTCCACTTAACCAGAACTTACAATCAATATTAAATAGAATAACATCTAGACAGCATCTCTAGGGTATACCATTTCTACACGAAGTAGAATTATTAATAGGGACAGCATCAAAACAAAGACACATAAAAAAAAAAAAATACAGTATATGTGAAAATACAAATATCAGTAGTTCAATTAAATCATAAAAACTGTGAATATATAGACCTCTCCTGCTTCCATCCTCCTTGGTATTGAGTACATTATATCAGCCTAGAATAAGCTGGTATCTTAGATGGTGTCATTTCAAATATTGATAGAAAGTTAAGAAAGTTATAACTCTGGTTATTTCAGTATGCATTTGAAAAAGAAGGTATCATCAGCCTCGAGCAGCAGACTCTATATTACTTCTGTATTCATTTCTTGTGTAATTGAGAAGAGGATGCTGGGAGCGTAGACGCACAGGCAATTCGTAGCGTCATGGCTTACTGATGAGCAGATCATTATCCCTTTTCTTCTTATTTATTGAACTTATAAGCAAAAGCTGAATTGGAATGTGAAATTATCTCCAAGTCATTAGTCAGATCAATGCTTCTTAGATTGGGATTGATATAAATACATGATTCATTCAGGTCAGAATTACTTAATCCATAGCCGTTAAAAAATCAGTTTTCTCCTCTAAATTGGAAATGGAATTTCACCTTAGACAGCGAATCTAAAGTGATACAAACAAAAAGTAAATATTTTACGGATCTTTACTGCAGTTCAGATTTAGAAACATTTATTACTGGGCTCTGCCAGCCTAGTTTCTCTCTAAAAGTTGTTTGCACATTTGGTGTCCATACCCCAGGAAGTTTTAAAGGACCACTCCACTGAAAACAAAGTATTATTATTAGGGTTGGATCAATGTCGTTTTCTTTATCAGCGAGTACCGATACTTTCGGTCAAGTACTCGCCAATACCGAGTACCGTTACTTTCGGTCAAGTACTCACCAATACTGAGTACCAATACTTTGCTGTCCGATTTGCGTCACTACAAAAAAAAATTACTACAAATCGCACTGCAAAGAATTGCATTCAATTTCCCCCACTGGTCGCGCGCGCGTGTGTGTGTGTGTGTGTGTGTACAGGCATACAAGAACACAAGAAGGATTTTAGAAAATTAGTTAATAAACCCTGACCGTGACCCAAAACATCCTACAGCATTTTGATACCACTTAACATGACAGAATCCTTTAAAAAGGAGTCAATTGTGAAATATCAAACCTGTGTGTGAAGCCTCAAATGGAAGCTGTCATCTTTGCACTTCTAGGCAACATACCATTTCCAACGTCGTAATATGAGTTTAGTATTGCTGATTCGATTTATCACCAAGGCCCACAAATTTGTATGTAGTCAGCCAATAACAGCCCTCATCAGATTCTTCTCATACAGGTATTTGGCTTTGTTGTGCATTCCTTTCCTTCCTTTTACATAATGAGGATGGAGTATTTACAAGAAATACACTTGTCGAATGATATATAAGGTGGTACAAAGGGATTAAAGTGCCATCTAGTCAGGTTAAACAATGTTAGAACTCACAATACATTTCTGATAGTAAATCAGGACCGCTGGAGGTGCTCACGAGGCTGGAGAAGTTCTGGGACCCTGAGGGTATAGAGCGGAAGTGATGTCAGCAAACCGATGGATCACCTCTACATATCCCCCAGCAGCCCTGATTTGCTCCCAGAAATGCACTGTGAATTCTAACATTGTTTAACCTGACTAGATGGTGCTTTAATCCCTTTGTATACACACACACAAACAGGAATCGCACCACATTCATTTTGTGTTGACACAAATCGCAACTCAAAGTATACGTTTCAGTATCGGGAGCATTTGAGCAAGTACCAATACTCGCTCAAATGCTTGGTATCGGCGATGATACCGGTATCAATATCGAAATCTGTGCATCTTTAATTATTATGTGTAACATCATCCAATAATATTAGAAAATGATTGCTTAAAAGTTCCCAAGTCACTGCTATTAATGGGTATTCCATGTTAGGCAGCTTAAATGGCATAATCCTGAACTTATGTCTCAAAAAAAAGGCCATGGCAGAATTAACTCTCTTTTTTTATTTTTAACTTTTTTTTTACTTGCTTGTATTCAGTTGGAACTTGGTGGAACTCAGTTCATCTACCCCTGGACTCTGCGCTTTGTATGTATAACACTCCTAAACTCTGCACTCTTGATGTAGCACACCCCTGAACTATGCACTCTGTGTGTAGAGCACTCCCATAGTAGCCAGCATTGCAAAAAAATATAGAGCCACTTTTTTGTCTGTAGGCAGAGTCTTTCTATAATTAGGGGGCAGGGTATATGTTTGAAGATGGGGCACAATGAGAAAAGAAAAATAAGGCAAAAAAGGCCATGATTTAAAGGGAAATTTGGTGTTACTTAAAGAGGCATGGCTCAAAAGGTGTGTGGTTAGAGTCGGAGATTAACAAGGGATGGGGGTAGAAAGTAATGGAGAGAGAAAGAAAGAAAGAGGAAGGGGAGGAGAGAGAAAGAAGAAATGAAAGAGAGATGGAGGGACAGTAGGTCCACATCCTACAACACAATATAAAGATATGTATTCCAGAAAGATTAATAATTAGCAGATAAAGATACTTCAAACACCTGGTGTTGGCACGTCAATCATCATGGCACCATGGTTGATATGGTGTCAGGATGATTGAAGCGCATTTTTTCTATTATTACATTGTAATATAAAATTAAATAGTTCAACTCACCATAATGCAGAATCAGTGGGAACCCTGAGTGTGTCACTTGCCACGTCACCTGCCACCAGATGCCATCAGGTGTCCCCAGCAGAGTTTTTCCTTACATCATGTGCCCCCAGCAGAGTCCCTCCTTACATTAGGTGCCCCCAGCAGAGTGCCTCCTTACATCGGGTGCCCCCAACGGAGTCCCTCCTTACCTCAGGTGTCCCCTGCCAGGAGAGTCCCTCCTTAGATTAGGTGTTCCTTGGCAGCGGAGTCCCTTCTTACATCAGGTGTCCCCAGTGGCGTCTCCCTATACATCAGGTGTCCACAGCCAGCAGAGCCCCCTTTACATCAGGTGTCCCCAGCTAGCGGAGTCCCTCCTTACATTGTCACCAGCGGAGTCCCCCTATACATCAGATGTCCCCAGCCAGCAGAGTTTATCTTCACATCAGGTGTCCCCAGCGGTGTCCCCCTCTACATCAGGTGTTCCAAGCCAGCGGAGTCCCTCCTTACATCAGGTATCCCCAGTGGAGTCCCTCCTTACCTCAGGTGTCCCCAGCCAGCAGAGTCCCTTTTCACATCAGGTGTCCCCAGCGGAGTCCCCCTATACATCAGGTGTCCCCAGCTAGTGGAGTCCCTTCTTACATTAGGTATCCCCAGCGGAGTTCCCCTATACATCAGGTGTCCCCAGCCAGCGGAGTCCCTCCTCATATCAGCTGTCCCCAGCGGAGTCCCCCTATACATCAGGTGTCCTGAGTGGAGTCCCTCCTTACATCAGGTGTCCCCAGCCAGTGGAGTAAAGAATACAAGCGGAAGGAAATTTTGTTTCTGGGGTTTGTTTTTTGTTTTTTTTCTTCCCTCACGAGAATATAGGGGGGTACAGTAGAATTAAGGATAATAGTATTTGGAGTAGAAGAGGTGGTCATCAGGAAGGGAGGTGGTGGCACAATCTGAAGTTTACTATAAGTAGGGTGGGTGCAGAAGAGGGAGCAAGCTGATGGGGGGGTCCCCTACTTTTTTTTGTTTTGTTTTTCTTTAGGGTGGGTGTGGTAACAATGTCAGTTTTTTTGGAATAGAATATATAGGATTGTTTGGTATTCGTGTTGTTTATTTTTTGAACTATTGAATATAAAGTTGTATGAATTGATATGTTAAACTTTAAATAAAATAAAATTTGATAATGAAAAAAAAATCAGTTTTCCCCAGCCAGCGGCGTCCCTCCTTACATCAGGTGTCCCCAGCCATCGGAGTCCCTCCTTACATCAGGTGTCCCCAGCGGAGTCCCCCTATACATCAGGAGTCCCTCAATACATTAGGTGTCCCCAGCCAGCAGAGTCCCACTATACATCAGGTTCCCCAGCCAGCAGAGTCCCCCCTATACATCAGGTGTGCCCCCTCTTCACCCGGGTGCAGGCTGCTGGTGATTTGGCATCTGCGCCATTTACAGAAGACCAGCTGAGCTCGTGGAGGCAGAAGGGAAAAACCAAGAGGTGGAGCCTGGGTTTCACCTCTTCTTTCTTCCTCACAATAGCTGGTCTTCAGTAAAATGGGGCCATCTGAGATATTTTACCAGTGTCGGCCGCAGACCTCTAGGTCACCGGGACAAAGTTCTAAATCCCAGCAATGTCCCGGGAAATTCAGGACAGTTGGCAACTATGCACTCCTGAATTATGCACTCTGGACATAATGCATTCCTGGTGTTTAATACTCCTTTAAGAACCTCCTACTGTTAGTGAAATGTGGCCACACCCACTACAGTATTTTATACCATTTGACAAGGTGTGTGTGTGGGTGTGTGTGGGGGGTGGAGGGGTTGTGGGGGGCATGGTTGAGTTCCTGCACCTATTCACTGAGAAAGAAGCCCTGCTTGTATTCATGTTGAAACATCTGTCTAAAGGAGTGAATTGGCTACTTTGACATGCTAATGCTGAACAGGACAGGCAAACATTTTGGTAAATTATTCACATTTACAACTGTTTTAAGCAGTGGTGCTATTCAAATTAGAACATGTCCAATAAGGTGCAGTATTTCACATTTACATCCATTGTGTTAAGCCAGTCTATGCACTTGAAATGGACTGTTAACACACTATCACGTACAAACGATCATATCTTCATCTATGAAGATGTCCATTACCATAACACTAAGGCCGCGTACACACGCGCGGACTGTTCGCCCAACTTTGTCCGTCCAACAGTTTCGGCAAACAGTCCGCTCAAACTTAGCATGGACGGACATGGCCACACACGACGGACGAACAGTTTGCTGAAACCGTGCGCGATGACGTGAACGGCACGTACGACGGGACGAAAAATACGACGTCCTATACACTGCATTATAGCTTTCGGCGTGAAAATCCTTTCTGAGCATGCGCGCAACTTTGTTTGACGAACAAGCCTACACACGGGCGGACTGTTCGCTCAAACAAGGTTTCAGCGGACAGTTTTTCGGAAATTCCGAAAAACCTTGTCCGTCCAACTGCCCGCTGAAACTGTCCGCTGAAAGCCCACACACGAGCGGACTGTCCGCCCAAACACTGTTCAGCGGACAAAGTTGGGCGAACAGTCCGCCCGTGTGTACGCGGCCATAGGTGTGAAGTCAGCCTCAGTGTATAGTTTACAGAATTATTATTATTTTTTTTTCACTGACTACAAAGAGCTATGTTGTATTTTCATACATGAACCTTAAGTTGTCATTGGCTTATATTCAATGTTCTTCTAATGGCCAACAGAGTCATTTTGGTCTCCAATTCACTCCGTTAAGTGTCTATCAACATCCTAAGAAATGTTGATGGGCAGTAATATAATGTAAGACTCATACCCATGTGCAGTTTTTTTTATAAATAAACATTTTAAAATGGAATGGCTTGAGTTAGAGGTTACATTATTATAGTTAGGAAAGAAAAATGCTTTTGCTGTCTACAGAACACCTTCCCCTTATTTTATTGTCTAGGGCAGCCTTTCTCAACCCTTCTACTCCAAAGGAACCTCTGCAATACCTTGTAGATCTCAAGGGACACTTGTTAAAAACAATGTATGGGGGATGAGTGTGAAGAATGTCCCTTACATTGATGACTAGTAGGAGGATTGCTGCCCTTACAGTGGTGGTCAGAATGCCACCCTTTAAGACAGCTAGAAAGATAATCTGTGTCCTGTGGCTAGCTATGCCTAGTGGTGTTGGCCCCAGAAACAGGTACTATCAGATGGGAAGTATATCAGCTAGACATGTGCAGAGTAAAATATTTCGTTTCGGAATTTCGTTTTCGTCTGAAAACTTAATTTATTTAGTTACTCTCGAAATTCGTTTTTATTTATTTCGTTTTTCGTTCAAAAATTGCATTCGTCCAAAAATCCACATGAATCACGGTCGAATCTGTCTTTGAAGGCTTATGGTGTCTGTCGAATGTATAAAGAAGATTCGACGGAGCTAGTATATAGCATACTTTAGAACCCTATTAAAGTCTATGGGACTCCAACGTTCAAAATCTAAAGTGCTAATTTTAAAGGCTAATTTGCAAGTTACTGTCCTAAAAAGTGTTTGGGGACCTGGGTCCTGCCCCAGGGGACATGGATCAATGCAAAAAAAAGTTTTAAAAACGGCCGTTTTTTCGGGAGCAGTGATTTTAATAATGATTAAAGTGAAACAATAAAAGTGTAATATTCCTTTAAATTTCGTAGGGGGGGGGGGGTTGTCTATAGTATGCCTGTGAAGGGGCGCATGTTTCCCGTGCTTAGAATTGTCCCTGCACAAAGTGTCATTTATGCAGGAAAAAAAGTCCTTTAAAATCACTCGCAGCTATTATGAATTGTCGGCTCCCGTAATACAGAGAACACTCATTGAAAGTCATTGATAAAAAAATAAATAAATAAATAAATAAAAAAGCGTGAGGGTCCCCCAAATTCAATTACCAGGCCCTTCAGGTCTGGTATGGATATTAAGGGGAACCCTGCCTCAAATTTAAGAAAAAATTTGACGTGGGGTTCCCCCTAAATATCCATAACCAGACCCTTCAGGTCTGGTATGGATATTAAGGGGAACCCCGCGTCAAATGTAAAAAAAAATTGACGTGGGGTTCCCCCTAAAAATCCATACCAGACCCTTTATCCGAGCACGCAACCTGGCAGGCCGCAGGAAAAGAGGGGGGGACGAGAGAGCGGCCCCCCCTCCCTCCTGAACCGTACCAGGCCACATGCCCTCAACATTGGGAGGATGCTTTGGGGGTCTGTGACCCCTCAAAGCACCTTGTCCCCATGTTGATGAGGACAAGGGCCTCATCCCCACAACCCTGGCCGGTGGTTGTGGAGGTCAAAAATGGTTAAATAAAAATGGTTAAATAAAACAAACACACTTTTGAAAAATTCCTTTATTAAAAATAAAAAAAATAAAAAAAAGATTCCAGCGGCGGTAATCCACTCTTGCTATCCAGCGACGGACGGTCATCTCTCCAGCGATGTCTCATCTCATCCAGCGCAGCGATCCATCCTTCTGTCTCCGTGGAGGAGACACTGCAAGGATTCCGGCGGCTGACGTTTCTTATATACGGAGGGCGGGGCCACCCGTCACCTGACCCCGCCCCCCTCTGACGCAAGGGGAAACCCGGGGTTCCCCGTGACGTATAGGTGACCCCGCCCCCCTCTGATGTAACGGAAACCTGCCTGTGTTACATCAGAGGGGTGCGTCACAGGGAACCCCGGGTTTCCCCTTGCGTCAGAGGGGGGCGGGGTCAGGTGACGGGTGGCCCCGCCCTCCGTATATAAGAAACGTCAGCCGCCGGAATCCTTGCAGTGTCTCCTCCACGGAGACAGAAGAAGGACGGAGGATTCGCTGCGCTGGATGAGATGAGACATCGCTGGAGAGATGACCGTCCGTCGCTGGATAGCAAGAGTGGATTACCGCCGCTGGAATCTTTTTTTTATTTTTTTATTTTTAATAAAGGAATTTTTCAAAAGTGTGTTTGTTTTATTTAACCATTTTTTACACTTTCTTTGTGAAATGGTAGGGGTACTTTTGTACCCCCTTACCATTTCAAACAGGGGGGGGGCCGGGATCTGGGGGTCCCCTTGTTAAAGGGGGCTTCCAGATTCTGATAAGCCCCCCGCCCGCAGACCTCCACAACCACCGGCCAGGGTTGTGGGGATGAGGCCCTTGTCTTCATCAACATGGGGACAAGGTGCTTTGAGGGGTCACAGACCCCCAAAGCATCCTCCCAATGTTGAGGGCATGTGGCCTGGTACGGTTCAGGAGGGAGGGGGGGCCGCTCTCTCGTCCCCCCCTCTTTTCCTGCGGCCTGCCAGGTTGCGTGCTCGGATAAAGGGTCTGGTATGGATTTTTAGGGGGAACCCCACGTCAATTTTTTTTTTAATTTGACGCGGGGTTCCCCTTAATATCCATACCAGACCTGAAGGGTCTGGTTATGGATATTTAGGGGGAACCCCACGTCAATTTTTTTCTTAAATTTGAGGCAGGGTTCCCCTTAATATCCATACCAGACCTGAAGGGCCTGGTAATTGAATTTGGGGGACCCCCACGCTTTTTTATTTATTTATTTTTTTATTTTTTTTATCAATGACTTTCAATGAGTGTTCTCTGTATTACAGAGCCGACAATTCATAATAGCTGCGAGTGATTTTAAAGGACTTTTTTTCCTGCATAAATGACACTTTGTGCAGGGACAATTCTAAGCACGGGAAACATGCGCCCCTTCACAGGCATACTATAGACAACCCCCCCCCCCCCCCCCCTACGAAATTTAAAGGAATATTACACTTTTATTGTTTCACTTTAATCATTATTAAAATCAATGCTCCCGAAAAAACGGCCGTTTTTAAAACTTTTTTTTGCATTGATCCATGTCCCCTGGGGCAGGACCCGGGTCCCCAAACACTTTTTAGGACAGGATCTTGCAGAATCTTTTCTCTCTGTCAAATCTTTTTTCTCTGTCGAATATTTTCTCTATATAATCTTGGAATAATAGAGGTAAGGTTAGGCACATTCGAACACAGGTTCTATAGACACAGATTGTTGTCAGAGTCATGTCGAATCTCCTATTCTATATCGAACTGTTGTAACAATGAAAACGAAAATAAAGCATTTATTTATGTCGGATCTTTCGTTTTTCGGATTTTGTGCTTTCGTTATCGTTTGTCAAAACGAAAACGAAAATAGCTGAAATTCGGACGAAAATGCATTCGGACGAAAACGAATGCACATGTCTAATATCAGCCACTGTTCAAGGAAAGCTTAGCAACCTTTGGAGTAACCCTAGGGTTCCTTCGAACCATGGCTGAGAATGACTGGTCTAGGGTGACTACATTGGTCCTCCATATATACAGTACAGTAAGTGAACATTGTCACCATAGGACATACAAATTATTTTACTGGCAAGATCAAAATTAAAATAAAGGGAGATAAAGACTGGCAAAAGGAAAATGAATTCAACCACCAGTTCTAAGGACTTGTAGGCTGTAATATATTACATTTTGTTTTTTGTTTTTAAATTCCAGTTATGTACACGTGAAGCCTTAGTCAACTATATATAGTATTATGCTACTGTATATCCTATTATTTTTTGCATATGCAGGATGTTTTGCCGCTAATATAACTAAAAATAATTTTATTGCATGCATTAAACAGCCATTACAAAAGAATGGACAGGCAGTTCATAAAAATCTCAAACCACACACACCACTGGCACATAAATAAGCAAATCACAAAGATTTGTAGCCACTGTCTGCCAGTTGCATTAATCAATTGGACAATGTTGTACTATGTATATAACATGGTGAAATGGATTGGATATTCATTGTAATCAATATCCATATTTAACTCAGAGACACGAAAGGTTTTACCACTATTATCCAGCACACCACCATGTACAATTAATCTGTAATTGTATTGTGTAGATCTCAGCATTTAAATGGATCTTTCATAGCAATTTGTCAGCTGTGTCCACCTATCTGTGTCACAGGCTGAACATGTAGAACTGTCTGAAATGACATCTATATGGGCAGAATAATGCTATAGCTCTAAACTTAAACAACCCTGCAAAGTCAAACAACGTGGAAATGAAAGGGATAAAGTATACAAGTTATATTTTGTAGAAGCAACATCACCACTTCTTTAATATGTATTGCTACATTACAAATCTATATACCTTTTTGTATATATATGATAGACTATGATTTGTATCTAAGAGACAAGTTATATGTTGGAGGTTCGTCATCATGCATAACATTTATACTTGTTTCCTATATAGCAATTTCATTTCACAAGACCATGAACACTTTTAAATTAAATATAAGACAATCTCCATTTCTCTTCATCTCCCTCTTTCTGTTCTTTCTTTCTCTTTTTCTTTACTTTCTCTTTCTCTCTTCCTCTCTTTCTTGCATAACCAGCATCTGGATCACTTTGCAGAGGCATTTGGCAGGAGGTGAGGCCTCCCCTCTGCCTGTTTTAACCGTGTAAAATGGCAAGCCCATGTTTGGCAGCCATGTACATTGCATGGGGGTTTGAGGCATTTGCAGCCTGACCCTATTCGCTTGAATGGGTTTTATTCAGTATTGTTACTGCATAATTTTTGCCACAGAGTGCACAGCAAAACATGGCGACATGGCATGTGAATACCCCCTATATCTGCTTCCTTAAGGGGGGCTTTCTTTATTACTCTTTCTTTCTTCCTTCTCTTTTTCTTTTTTTTCTCTCTCTTTCTCCCTCTCCATTTCTTTATTTCTCTTTTTTTTTCTCTCTCTCTCTTTCTCCCTCTCTCTCTCTCTCTTTCTTTCTTTCTTTTTTCTCTCTCTCTTTCTCCCTCTCCATCTCTCGCCCCTTCTTTCTTTCTTTCTTTCTTTCTTTCTTTCTTTCTTTCTTTCTTTCTTCTCTCTCTCTTTCTCCCTCTCCATCTCTCTTTCTTTCTTTCTTTCTTTCTTTCTTTCTTTCTTTCTTTCTTTCTTCCTCTCCATCTCTCTCTCTCTCTCTCTTTTTTTTTCTCTCTCTCCCGCTCTCTAGCTCTTTCTCCTCCCCCATCTCTCTCTCTCTCTCTCTCTCTCTCTCTCTTCATTTCTTTCCTTTCTATCCTTTCTTTCCTTAATTTCTTTCCAATTATTTTCTTTCTTTCTTGCTTTCTTTCTTTCCTTTCTCTCTCTTTCGCTCTCTATCTCTTTCACGGTATTGTAAAAATCATACAATATGATGTTAGTAATACTTATAGAACTTACAAAAAAAAAAAACAGAAGACTGACATTTGATTGGTCACCATGGGAAATGCTTGCACTTTTCTATTCCTCCAGTTTTGTTTAAAATCTGTGAACATGCTGGTACATTTTCTAGACCTTGGAAGAGAAACGAACACTGAAATCCCACTGCAGGCAGTTAAAACTGAGCATATTCTATTGTTTAAGTAAGATTGCGTGCATGTTTACTGTTAAAAAACATTCTGTAATATCCTCAAGGAGTTTTGCCACATAGACCTTTTTCTGTACAGCATGCAGTATGTCATGCAGATTTTTTTTAATTGCCGCCATTCTGTTTTTATTGCCCATATAATTCCACAATAGACAATTCTCACCTCACACATAGCATTCCTTTGTTTGTGCATTGTGATTGATTATGCGCGTGTTTGTAAACGGGTCTGAGAGTTGCGCTGTGATGTATTACCTGTAGCGAATGCTTCACACAGTTATTATTTGTATAGCTTGTAAAGGAGGAATTCCACTCTTAATGGTAAAACGTGTATTTTTAAAATATGTACTGTACTGAAAGAGATATAATATTGACCTCTTTCTGAAAATGCTGTTTGCCTGGCTGTTTTGCTGATCTGGCAAAATAAAAATAAAATAAAGAGCCCTGAGTATTCTTACTTGAACCCTGGTGCTTTGTGTATTTCCTCCAGATCTGTAGTCCAGCATTAACATGTTTCTCTAGTCAAACTGTAAAATCATATATTAATTTACAGGAAATTATTGAAAGAGATGGCCAGCAGTTCTTACAGCAGGGGTTGGCAACATCGGCCATCCAGCTGTTTTGAAACTACATGTCCTATAAGACATTGCAAGACCATAACCGGCACAGGCATGACCCCTAGAGGCGTGATGGGATTTGTAGTTTCACCACAGCTGGAGGGCCGAGGTTGCCTACCCCTGTCTTGCAACATAAAAGGTTGGATTGTCAATAACTATCATATGTATTGCTATTACAATACTGATGTGTTTAAAATTGAAGTGTGACCTGTGAGTTTAGATATCCTTTAAAGTTCTTCTCTCCACCCTCTCTAATCACAGAATGCCTAATATTCATAAACGGTGGCAGCACAGGTTTATTGCCTTTGAATGGCACCCCAACACAGTAAAGCATTTCACATGTGTTGCTAAATTTGAAAAGAAATCATGCTGAAAAGCTTCAAAGCTGCTGGCACCACATCCAATATAAATTGTGTAACAACTATGATACAAAAAAGGCTGCACTATTAAAGGCAGAATACATTATAATGACTGCTTGGACTACAACATGTTCCACCTCCAATTCTGGCTTTTGTTTATTTAAGTAATATGATGATCAAGCTTGGCTTCTGTGCCCCAATGACGTCAGGTATGACAACACGTTTAGGGAGGAGCTATTGCTTGTGACATCACCAAGCATTTTATAACCAGAAATTGGCTTGCCAAACTCATGGGACTGGCTTTTTGCAGACAAATGCTTGTGATCTTTTATATTATAAGAGGTTAGTACTTTCTTCTCAATAAATATTAATCAATACAGTGTTACGCAATGTGGCACTTTGGTTCTTTTCTTGAGGTACTGTTAAGCACCTTATGTCCACTGAAGAGACGCCTTTGAGGATATAGTGAATTACCCAGAGGAGGCATTGCATTACCAGTGGGGACCATATTAACATCCATGCACATTTGACTTTTTTAGTTAAAAAGTCCACAAGCTCTGATAAAAGTTATATTGTACATAAGGTGGAGGTGCACTCATGATGTTTTGAAATACCCTATCATCTGTGCAAGATTAAGAGTTTTCCCTTTTTGGTCTTCTTGAGACTATTTGATGTCACATTTATTGTTTGGGGACAATATCCCTTACATTTTGGAGTCTTTAAACTATTTTTATTATTATTTTTGCACTTGCAGAATATTTATTTCTACTTATGTGCATCAATGTCACTATAATGTATTCTGCCTTTAATAGCGTGGAACTTTTTGCATCATACATGTTACATGCATTACTATGTGTTACCACAACTTGTTAATGTAAATTAACTTTTAAAGATTCTCTTCATTTTCAGTGGTTATGTGGAATGTTTTTTTGTTGTTGTTTTTTTTATCTAGAGTTCTTTATAAAATCAATGTAAATTTCAAAATAAAATGTGAAAAGTCTTTAGTAAATATTTGATGTTGCTAGAACACATTTCTTTTGTTGCACCATGGCTTTGTTGTCCAGTGTATAAGCAGACTCCAGCATTTTTATGCACGCAGTGTAGCAATGGCTTTAGTTTAGAGCACCTGTCATGTTGTTTGGAGTGACTGGCATTGACTGACAAGATGAGAAAGAAGCCTGTTCAGGGCAGTTTGACCTTCAAGTAAAGACGGTGACGGCTGACCTTCTGAGCATACAACGCAGGAAACACAAAGGCTGTGCCATCAAATATTAATATCCAGCTGAACTCTACTTGTATAACTATACACATTCAATAGTTATATGTTCATTTCTACCTAGCACAATCCACAGTGAACCAGTCCGTTATGTTACTTTGTCTTTTATATATTTTTTTTCAAGTGTTTTCTGACGTTTGGTTTCATCGTTGAATTTCATGTGTCATTAGTTATTTTCTATACTGACTGTGAGTCATGAGTGTATATGTTTTGTTGATGTTAAAGTAAAACTGAACAGAATTTAGTTTGTTAAAGCTTTCCGTGTATTATATATATATATATATATATATATATATATATATATATATATATATATATATATATATATATATATATATATATATATATATATATATATATATATATATATATATATATATATATATATATATATATACATATATATATATATATATATATATATATTTTTTTTTTTTAATCATACCTGTTTTTACCTTTTTTCCATCTTTGTTGCCTCTTCATGCTGCTGTTCTTCTGCAGCTTCCTTGCAGCCACTATCAGTCTACATGCACTCTGGTGATACATGACATTTTTCACGGTGGGTTTCTTGATGGTGACAGCACACAATGGGGAAATTACTAAAAAAGTGTCTGAGATGAAGTGAGTGCAGTTGACGATAGCAGCCAATCAGCTACTATTTTTCATTTTTTCCACACAGCTTAGAAAATTTAAATCTAAAAGCTGATTGGCTGTACTCCATTTGAGAAAAAGTTTGTCTCAGACAACTTTTATTAATTTTCCAAAGTGTGTGTTGAAATGTCCTCTTGTAGACGTGAACAGAAGCCAGTGAGCCCGGATGACAATATAGAAGCACAGCTGGAAGACAGGTACAGAGTGTTCTCACCCTGTAACAGGAAATGTTTGAACATGGACCTTCATGACATGCTTATTAGGTGTTATTTTTTATGAAAGCTGCAGATTTAAAAAAAATAATATTGAAAGTGCATATTCAAATTTACATTTTTACTGAAACCACCATACATACTCTGGTGGTACCTTTGGGAGGTTTTACATACACTCTTGTTGGCTACTGGATCACTTCCACGCACTTCCGTTACTGCCAGTCCTTCCTCCTTCCCTGATGCTCCCCCAGAATACCGGGCTCTGTGAGCATAATCAGCAGACCCAGGACCAACATGACAAGTGCTACCAGGTAGAGGGGAGGGAGATCAGTGAATGGATATTCGCTGATCTCCCCACTTATTAATGACCTAGATGTGTAAAATGTCACTTATGGGTCCTGTAATCACTTCTGGGCAAATATTTAATTGAGTGTTCTCTGCACTTGTTTAGATTTATTGAAAAACAGGTAAGACTTCAGAGGTCTTTTAGACCTCTGGTGTATCGTTAAAGAGAACCTGTCACTAGAAAATGCATTGTACAGGGGACTTTTTGTCTCTTAAAGTTACACCCAAACACTTAACTCCCCCACATAAACTAATGTCCAAACAAAAATGCACACGTTGGGCGGCGCCTACATGCCATAATGTTAATTGTTGCATATAGCCACACAAGATCAATAATTCTAGGCCCATTATTCATGGTTAACTCTAAACTGATGACCTCTAGGGGCTACATACAATGTTTTGAGAATTTTGTGAAATCTTCTGGCCTAAAATCATTTTTTTAAAGTGTGTGCAAAAAATCGTCTCTGACAGTTAATGGGTTATATGAGATTTATATGAGCATTTAGTCATCAGGTTTATAATTACTTTAAATAAGGCAGATCTGTTTATGTGTCCACGCAAAGTCATACCTTGAGTTTTTCAACTAAAGAAATAATTAGTAAGATAATGGACTAATTCTGATTACTTCTCTTCTAACCACAGGGGAGTTTAAACACCCATAGTGAATATTATGTTGCTTCTTGTTCAAATCCTTTGACTATGTTCAATCTCATTTTATGAATTACGGCTTGCTTCTCTGCCTTTTAATTGCATAAAAGACAGGCCCTCTTACATAAAGGTATGTACGGTGTGTTGTCTAGCATTCCATACCTGCCTGTTCGCCTGAAATGCATTACTACAAAAACAAAAGCAATATTTCTGCTTTAATGCAGTCAATCGTCTGCTCTAGTCCACAAAGGTCTACAAACAGTGAATATTTATACTGTGCCTTGCAGTGGCACAGCTCTATTCCTTAGTAGCCTGTGTAAGGCTTGATTCACACTAGTGCAATTTCATATGCGTTTTGAGTGCCGCAGAATCAGATGGCAAGGGAAATCGCAGTGGTGTCTGTTCACATCAATTAGACTCGGCATGCAATTTTGGAACAGGTTCATGTGCAACTTTGGTGCAATAGAAAATACAAACCTTACACAACGATTTCAAATATATATTTGTATGACAATTTAAAATAGTTTATTGATAGGCATGATTTATTTTTACTCTGTATTCCAAAAACGGATTTATTTTTTAAACATGTGACCAGAAACAGGACTAGAAGCTCCTCCTGCTTATGTTTCCCTGCAGAGAAGGTCACGTGACAGCTGTATTTCGATTAGGAAAAGGGTACTTGGATGTTTTTTTTTTCTATTAAAATAATTACAATGCCACCATCGATATACAGAAATAGAAGAGACAATGTACAATGTGTGTTTAGTATCACTTTAGTATCACTTTAAATGCTAAGTTACCCTTTTAAAATAAAATAATAAATGCACATATTTTTTGCAGGTAAAAAATGTACATTTATTATTTTTCTTCAGGATCCTGCAGAGCATTGCTTATACCCACGATCAACAGATACTCCTGCAGACTCTCAGTAAAGCTATCTGCCCATATCTCCCTTTGCTCTAACATGTTACTAAATACATTTGTAACATGTAACATGTTAGTAAAGGTGAATTCATCCTTTAATAGATATATAGGGGTTGACTTACTAAAGGCAACTGGGCTGTTCATTTTGCAAGGGCTTGATAAAAGGATCGAAAATTTTGTTTGCAAAAAATATGTGCAAAAAAACCCCAAGCTAAATAACAGTATTTCCGCTTGCACATGATTGGATGACGGAAGTCAGGATAGCTTCATGTCATTTACTAAGCTAAGAGAAAATTCCCTTGCAAAGTGAACAGTCTATTTGCCTTTAGCAAATCAACCAAATATTGCTGAAAGTTCTTATAAATGTTTAAATATGCTTGATCAGTATATTCCTACTTTGAATAAAAAGGTCTCCATCATCAGTCAGCAGTCACAGGAGATCTGTCCAGGTGATTTTTCTTTTTAACATCTCTCTTGTTTTTTTTCTTTACATCTTATATGGTAGTTTGTATTTTAAAAAAGTAAAAAAAAAAAGGTCAAATACATTGAACATGTTACTACCAATTTTTATTTAGTGTTTGCATGCACTGCCCAAGATGCAGTCTGTAAGCTGTGCCTATATTGTTCTGTATGATATTTGCCAACAACTCTGTTTTTCTAGGACAGTTTCAGGTTGTGGTAGCTAAATGGTGGGGTATGTAGAATGTTTGACTTATGGCAGTTAAACGTTGTATTCCATGCAGACAACTAAATACATACTGTATATAGGAACTAAACTATCAAATTATTTCCAAATGATTCTGTCCATCGGTTTTTGTGATTTATACGCCTTTCTCAGATAGCACAACCAGGAGGATGACCCCACTTTCTCTGTTAAAGTTAAGGAAACCAGTGGTGTTACCTTCTGTGTCACAATCTGTTATATGAACAGTGAAGGAGCAGTTGATGGATCATTATCTATGTTGTCAACGGACTTGCAAACAGGCAATTGAAAAAAATAGACAAATCACTTATGTGACAAACATTGGCCAACCCCACTGAAATAGTTTCATATTCATCCTTTTTTTTTAAACTCTGTTGTGTTCTATGGTATATTCCTGACATTCTAATCTCAACCTTAGAAGGTCATCAGCTCCTTTTAAGCTTGCCCCATCACCTCTAAAGGCTTATTTGGGAAAATTGCCAGGTTTAAGTAGGCCAGTGCTGTTTCCAGGTTTATAGACTTGCAGTTGATTTGGAATGTACATGATATACCGTTTGAGATTTTTGCTTAAGATGTTCCCAGGGTGATAACATTAATGTGAGCTCATTATAATCATAACGAGTATAGCCTATGTCTGCATTTTATTATGGGGTAAAAATTAGCCGTCCGGGACAAGAAATTATACAATAGGCTGAAATTTTCCTTGTGCACCATAAAGCCCAGCTCATCAATGAATTATTTGAGCTTAACCAGGAGTAATTTGAACATGTCCTTGGTGTCTAATTTTTGCAGCTAAATTCCATCATCTGTTCACAAAGTGATGGGCTTTTGTGATATTTTTTTTAATGGTTCACAGACTTAGTTAAGCTTATAAACATATTTAGTGATGATATTAGGAGGAAGGAAAAAAAAGATTTGGGAAAGGATGGATGGAAAATTACTCACTTATCTTCAAGCACCCAGAATGTTTCACATCAGAGTTTGTATATACTATTTTAGAATATGTTAAGTTCCTTTTTTGCACTTGGTTATTGCTATATATAATGTATGTATAAAGTTTGGATAATTAACACGCTACTTGGATCATCCACCCTAATTCACCCAGAGTGGCTTAATGTGGTTTCCACTTGCTTTTTATGTTTTGTGCCCTAGGTTTTATTCTCACCAAGAACCATACCAGCATGGAGTCTGTATGTTGCATTTTGTTACTTAATCCAAAGATATGCTGGTAGATCAGTTAGCTTCCACCTACAATGAACCGATTGTGTATTTATTTGTTTAGCAGGGGTAGAGGCATTCGATTATGAGCTCTTTTATGGAAAAGAGACTCATCGGAACGGTTTAATGATCTCTTTACATTGTTAAAGAAAAAGTGTCAGTACTATATAAATGAATATAATAAACTGTGATTGTAATGTCATACCTCTTTACCTCTTAATTTAATAACTTGAAACTGAGAACATTGGTCTCCATGATTATGCAAGTGATTATGGGTTGCGTAGGGACATATGCCACATCTAAAACAGATATAAAAACTATCTTTGTTTTAAAAAAACTTGAGATTTTGCATCCAGCTATTCCCTACCCATAATCACGTTTTGCTATTGGGTTCCTCTGCCACATATTCTTGGATACACATGTTTCCACTTCCATGTTATTAAATTGGGATTTATGAAGCAATGATCTCTGTTTATTGAAAGATTTTGTCTAGTTCTCCCAGCTTCTAACCAGGGCCAGGCCTTCTCAAATATTCCAGGGTCTTGCACCTTGCATGGCACTTCGAACAGGGCACAAAATAAACTTTGATCCAGGTTGTACATACCTTAAACGATTCTAGATCTCCCTACAAATCTAAGTAAACCCAACAAATTCACTGTTAACCTTACCTAATCCCAAAGCTATTTTAACTAATATGCCATAAGGGCTCTCCCATCCCCCCACCTTTTTTCTGTCTTTTTTTTTAGGATATCCAAACAGCATTTAATAACCTGGAACAAGTATGCAAATAAGGATCTCTGACTTTGCTCTGACTTCATTAACTGCATGCATGTCCCAGGTCAGTGACTCAGTTCAGGACTGGCAGGCAATTAGCATTTTAGAAGCCAGTTAATATTGGCAGCCTCCATTTTTACCTTCACACCTGTTTAACAATAATGTCAGCTTTAAATATTTTAAAAACATATATATATATATATATATATATATATATATATTACTACCTTTTAGAGGAATGCACACTGCTGTTGTTTTATCTTAGAAAATCTAGATTTCTTAATCTGTTAAATGTGGCTTAAAATTTGTCAATTAAATCTCAAAATCTACAGAAATAGACTTAATAGATTTTTCAACCAGTGCATTCATGTTGATCACGTGGGATTCAACCCTAAGAGGAATGCACTAGTCCACATCAGAAGGGCAACGTACCTTATCTTATGATTGAACTTGGGTGGGCATAGGGACAGCAAAAGGATGCAACTATCAGGCATTTACACCCCCTTTCTGCCCAAGCCAATTTTCATCTTTCAGCGCTGTCACTGTTTAAATGACAATTGAGCGGTCATGCTACACTGTACCCAAACAGATTTTGTTATCATTTTGTTCCCACAGCGTTTTCTTTTGGTGGTATTTGATCACCTCTGGGGTTTTTATTTTTTGCTAAAGAAATAAAAAAATACCTAAAATTGTGAAAAAAGTTTTTCTTTTGTTTCTGTAAAAAAAATAGTAAATAAGTATGTTTTCTCCTTAACTTATGGGCACTGATAAGATGGCACCAATGAGGTGGCCCTGATGGGCAATGATGATGGGCACTGATAGGCAGTACTGATGGGCACTGGTAGGTGGCACTGATGGGTGGCACTGATATGCAGCACTGATGGGCATTGATAGGTGGCACTGATGGGCACTCATGGGTGGCACTGGTGGGCACTGATAGGCGACACTGATGGGCACTGAAAGGCTGAACTGATGGGTACTTATGGGGGGCACTGATAGGCAGCACTGCTGGGCACTGATAGGTGACACTGCTAGACACTGGGCACTGATATGTGGCACTGATAGACGGCATTGATAGGCATCACTGATGGCACTGGCAGGGATTTGGGATGGGCACTGATTTCCAGCTGCCTAAACAATGATACGCAGCTCCCTCAGGAACTGGTTGGCATTTCCCTGGTGGTCTAGGGTGGCATAACTGGTGGTTTAGAGGGGTGCCAATCCCTGGTGGTCCTGGTGGTATCCTGGTGGTCCTGGGGGGGCATCTGAGGGGGGGCTGCGCTGATAAACAATCAGCACAGGCCCCCCCTGTCTGGAGAGCAGCCAATTGGCTCTCTTCTACTCACGTCTTTCAGACGCGAGTGAGGAAAAGCCGATCAATGGCTCCTTCTGTTTACATAGTGATCATCCATGATTGGACATGGCTGATCATGTGGTAGAGCCTCTGTCAGAGGCTCTTTACCGAGATCGGTATAGCGGTGTATTTGACTGACACATCGCACCACTGATCGCCGTGATGTGTGCCCCCAGGGATGCATGAGAGCGGTCGTTCTGGGGGGATGTCATATGATGGCCACCCAGAATGAGAGCTGCGCTGCCTGGCTGTCATTTGACGGCCGGTGGGCGTGAGGCGGTTAAAATCTTTTAATGGCCGTACCTTTTCTACACACTTTCTAAATGGAATTTTAAGCCCAAATTTATAATTTTGCTACACCCATTATACTCTGCCCCTACTGTTCAATTCACGGAGAAGGTACATAGATCTAACCCTGTTCATATCCAATCAGGCACAAGGCAGGGATGCCCTCTATCACCTTTTTTATTTATCGTAGCTAGTGAGACTTTATTCAAGCAAACTCTGATATATGTGGTATTAAAGGAGTTGCAAAGGAAGAAGTATTTTTTCTCTTAATGCATTCAAAATGTGTTAGCCACTATATTAGAGGATGGTCTTCGAATAAAGCACTAGTGGTCAGATGAGGGCATTTCTCGGTATGAATTATGTGAGGAGTATGTCTTTATATCATTTTTATGAGTACAGTATATTTATTTTAACCAATTAAAGATTTTTTGATAATCTTACAGACTGGATAAATATTGAAGCTCAAGCGTGTGCTTTTTATTCTCTAGATCTCCTATTGAGGATTACCTTTAAGAACTGCAAAGCAATTCTATACCACATGCTATCCCATTTTTTTTTTGCATTTGTAGGACACTCCCTAGTAATCAATAGTAATCCCCACACACTCCAGTTGCTTCATTGTTCAACAATTCAGTGTTCCCACCGGTTGTGAAAACCTCAGTTGTTTTATTAGGGGATAGATAAAGGTTTATATTGAATTAGGCATTTTCTCAACTATAGAGGCATTCTAAGCCCACTCTATTTTCTTCAACAGCTCAAAATGCCTCCCTCTGCACTCTTCCACTTACATAACATTTTGCATTCCTAAAATACTTTAAAAAAGGAACATTTGATAATACCACAAGAAAACAGATTTTGAAAACAGATGCATGTGGGGCACAATGCAGAGAAGTGGAACTATGCCTACTACTTGCTTTTTCTACAAAAAAAACCTTATAAATTAGCTTGGTATAGACACACTTGACCTTAGAGTACATAGGGAAATACCTAACGCTAATTATAAAGTCCTTCCATATATATATATATATATATATATATATATATATATATATATATATATATATATATATATATAGTTTCTTTTTCTTTAATGTCACCATATTTACAGTATTTTATAAATAAATAAAAAGCTCATCAGTATATGCTTATGAAAGTTTTTAAGTTATACTGACATGGGTGTGAGACAATCCATAAATTCTCTGCACCACACATAACCAGTCCTTAAACCTTTAAAGAAATGGGCCATCATAAGGATCAATGTTGTTCTTCTACTGACAGCTGATAAGACAATGATGTATGTATTAATCTTTCAGCTGCTTCCTCAATTCAAAATGAGCTTTTGTGTGCAAAAACATTAGTTACTATAGCTGCAAATCTTTGTATTAATCATGCTGCTTAACTCTACAGCAACCCGGAGAGACTTGGATTGCAGGAAGGGGGTGGGGCTCAGCTGTACTCTTACTAGAGTAGTCAAAATGTGCATACCTTTTCTGCTGCCTATATCTCTATATCTACTGATGGTTTCAACAAGCAGTTTTCACTGAAGGTTACCTTTGCCTATTTATTTTTAATAAATAAATAATAAATATAGAATATTCACTTTAACTATTATATTCCTTTTATGGAAGACTGAGCCATAAGTTGCATACTTTTTTTTTTCTTTTTTTTTTTCGATTAACCTTCTGAGCAGTCCCTCTCATTGAGATTTTGAACTGGCAGTATTATGAATCAAGCTTCTGTTTGCACAAGATTAGATTACTGCGATTCTTTGTTTACACTCTTCCTCAGTCTAGCATAAAGCAGAATACCCACTTTAGCTTTAACCCTAATTCAGTTAAGCTTTTAGTGGATACATGTTTGTTTTCTATGGGAATTCACTTTTCAATGACACATACTTTACAGTCTTCAAGGTAAATGCTTGGACTCTAGTGTTCACTTTTGATTTAATTATTTATCTAATTCCGCTCTTGCTCTCTCATTGAGCTGAATTGCAGTGCCGGCTTTGCTCTTTCCTTTTAAGAATTTGCATCAATCATAAAATGCTTATTATGCTGATTGATTAAAAGGTTTGACTTTTAGCTTTCAGGCATATGGTGTGCCAGTATTACTGTCCTCAAGAAAATCTCTTTAAAGGAATAATTTCCAATATTAAAGGTTTTTCTGGTTTTTAAATTGGTTGTAAAGGCAGAAGGTTTTTTATCGTAATACATTCTACGCATTCTCTCCATCCAGCGATGTTGTACAAGAGACTCGGTTGTCTGGGACTCTCCCTCCTCATTGACTGAGATGGAAGTAAAGCATCATTTGCTCCCACTGCTGTCATTCAAAGTCAGTAAGCCAATGAGGAGAGTGAGGGGATGAGGCCGAACCGTGGCTCTGTGTCTCAATGGACACAGGGACACAGGGAGCTGTGGCCCGGTGACCCCATAGCTTGCTGTGAGGGCACTCGGCAGGATGGAGGGGCCAAGAGCACCAAAGAGGGACCCAAGAAGAGGAGGATCTGGGCTGCTCTGTGCAAAACCACTTCACAGAGGAGGTAAGTATAACTTGTTTGTTATTTTTAAACAAAACTGTACAGCTAATTATATATGTACAAAAATGTGGGTGATTCAGCAGGAATCGCCTGAATTTCAGTACAAGTGTACCACTGTCTCATCTTGGGATATGTGTATATATATATATATATATATATATATATATATATATATATATATATATATATATATATAGATAGATAGATTTTTTTTTTAAATCTTTTAAATGTATATTAAAATCCTTATACTGTTAAACATATACAGTAGGTGACCGCGATATTGTGTCAATCTCGTTGCTTTTATCGGCGAGATTGACACCCTGCGAGCCCCGTTGCGGGAGCCAGCGCCGAGCTGGCTTGCATCGGGAAAGAAAAAATGTTTATTTTCCTTTCCCGATAAGCGACAAGCATCGCTGGCCGAGTTCACACTGATGCGGGGATCCGAATTGGATTCCCGCCAATTTGGTATGGATCCTAAGGGAAAGCTCTACGCCAAATTTAAAAAAAAAAACGGCGTGGGTTCCCCCTCCGGAGGCATACCAGGCCCTTAGATCCGGTAGGCTTCATTAGTGTGGCATTATCATCACTCGCTCGCTACTATAGGAAAATTACATTTTCCTATTGCATCCAGCACGAGAACCAGCGCAACGGGATCGCGCTGGTTAGAGAAGCCTCTCGCCGGGAACAGGATCAGGACAGGATCGTGCTGGAAACACAATATCAGCGGCACCTACTATATACAATAATGTGAGATTTTCAAACTCAATTTTGGTGAGCATTTCTCCTGAGTGTGAGAGTAGCCTTGGTCCTCATAGTTGCAATTGTTACAACCAATCTGAGCATTGATTCAATTGGGGGACCCTTATGAGCTAGCTAAATGGTGGTTTCAGGCTCTTGAAAATGTGGGGAATACTTAGTAATACAGGCAGCACACTCCAAATATTTGAAAAAACTCTATGATAACAATCAAATAATATTATATTTCTGTAGAATAAACAGAACAAAAGTGTTCACCATGCACTGCTTGTATGTGTTGGCTGAACTGGGGAAAAATGGTGTGCCAGATTCTTCAGTGATGTGAGAGCATAGGGAGATGTGCCACTCTCTGCAAGACAGCTGATCTTCTTTGGTTGGATTTAGTAGACCATCAATAATTAGCTGTCATCCATAACTGCGCCATTGTTATTTTGTCCTCAGACTGCCATGAAAATATTAAAGTTGTTTCCTAATACATGCTTCAGTGCTCTCCCAGACATCAGGACTCTACTACATGGGCAATTTCTCTCAAGCCATGCCGCAGCTGGTGGGAATTATTTCAGGTACCTAGGATTCAAATGACAGGTCATTTTCACTTTCCAGTTGCTGTAGAATCCATTAGCATTACATTTAGACCATGTAGTACAATAAAGAGATGCCTATTTGTACAGAGACCTTAGTTTTGCAGAGGACATTATATGTAAAAGCCAGAGAAAAAGAAAGTCTCACTTGTGTTCTTAGCAACAGGTGAAATTTCCTTTGCATTATATAAACTGCTTTGTAAAAAATAAAAGCTGGAATTTGATTTCTCTAGGCAAGACATATTTTTGTTCTTCCACTGTAGACTGGAGTCATCTTATATCTGAAAATCTCATCTTGGGATCTATTGTGCGTAAAGCAGGATATACATGGGGATTTTAATTTTTTTTGGTTTTCATTAACCACTTACGGACCGCCCACCGCAGTTTTATGGCGGCTGTTTGAAGAGGAATATCGTTATTATGGCAGCAGCTAGCTGCCATAACCCCAGTATCCCCTTCTTCAGTGGGCGGTCCGCTACAAAATAAAAGTAGTCCCTGTGGTTGATTCACTGTGAGATCACTTTTATCGGTGGTGGGAGAGGGCCCCCCCGTCGCGATCTGGTGCCTTCCGCCGCTTACCAGAGCTGTTGGCAGCTGCGGGGGGCGATTGCATCCTACTGCTGGCTCAGTATGGAGACAAGTGAGGGGAAGATGGCCCCCGTCCATCTCCATACAATTGCTTGGCGGAAGCAACGTCAAAATGTCACTTCCACCCATAGCTCTTAAAGGGACAATTTTTTTAAACAATTTTTAAATTACAATTTTTTTTTATTTTTTTTTTATTGCATTCTAGTCTAAATATGAGATCTGAGGACTTTTTGACCCCAGATCTCATATTTAAGAGGACCTGCCATGTTTTTTTCTATTACAAGGGATGTTTACATTCCTTGTAATAGGAATAAAAGTGATTTTTTTTTTTAAACAGTGTAAAAATAAAAAAATAAAAGGTAAAAAATAATAATAATACAAAAATGTAAACGTGCTCCGTCCCGCCGAGCTCACGCGCAGAAGCGAGCGCATATGTGAGTAGCGCCCGCATATGAAAATGGTGTTCAAACCATGCATGTGAGGTATCGCCACGATCGGTAGAGCGAGAGCAATAGCCCCAGACCTCATCTGCAATGCAAAACATGCAACCTGTACAATTTTTTAAACGTCGCCTATGGAGATTTTTAAGGGTAAACGTTTGTCGCCATTCCACGAGCGGGCGGAATTTTGAAGCATTACACGTTGGATATCAATTTACTCGGCGTAACATTATCTTTCACAATATAAAAAAAATGGGCTAATTTTACTGCTGTCTTATTTTATATTATTATTATTGTTATTTTTTATTCAGAAAAGTGATTTTTTTCCAAAAAAAGTGCACTTGTAAGACAGCTGCGCAAATACGGTGTGAAAAAAGTATTGCAACAACCGCCATTTTATTCTCTAGGGTATTAGAAATAAAACAATATATAATGTTTGGGAGTTCTAAGTAATTTTCTATCAAAAAAAAAACAGTTTTAAACATGTAAACACCTAAATCTCAAAACGAGCATGGTCCTTAAGTGGTTAAACCAGTGGTTTAAACAGAAAGCTGACAGATCCCTGCATCCACACAAGTCATCCACACAAATACAGCAATCTCCCCTGCTGCAATTTTGTATTTCGACCCCCCCCCCCCATCCAAATACACATTGTCTGCAAGCGCTCATCCAATGCTGGTTTTCCACCATAACTGTTTAACAGACAGTGGTACACTTTACAGTTTTTCTTTTTGTTTGATCATAGCTATCATTCATAATAATTAATATATTATGTAATAACTTTGACATGACTTGTAAGTCAGAGCCACCACCAATCTTCTTGCTTTTTTGGTGTTTTGTCACTTTTTTTTTTTTTTTTAAGGTTGCAATACTGTTTAACCACTTCAGCCCCAGACCATTTTGCTGGTCAAAGACCAGACCACTTTTTGCGATTCGGCACTGTGTCGCTTTAACTGACAATTGTGCGGTTGTGCGACGTGGCTCCCATACAAAATTTACGTCCTTTTTTTCCCACAAATAGAGCTTTCTTTTGGTGGTATTTGATCACCCCTGCGTTTTTTATTTTTTGCGCTATAAACAAAAATAGAGTGACAATTTTGAAAAAAACGCATTATTTTTTACTTTTTGTTATAATAAATATATCCCAAAAATATATATATAAAAAATGTTTCCCTCAGTTTAGGCTGATACGTGTTCTTCTACATATTTTTGGTAAAAAAAATCGCAATAAGCGATTATTGATTGGTTTGGGCAAAAGTTATAGCGTTTACAAAATAGGGGATAGTTTTATGGCATTTTTATTAATATTTTTTTTTTTTACTAGTAATGGCGGTGATCAGCGATTTTTATTGTGACTGCGACATTATGGCGGACACATCGGACATTTTTGACACATTTTTGGGACCATTGTCATTTATACAGCAATCACTGCTATATAAATGCAGTAATTCCTGTGTAAATGACACTGGCAGTAATGGGGTTAACCAGTGGGTGGCGGTGCAGGGGTTAAGTGTTCCTAGGGGCGTGTTAATAACTGTTGGGGGCTGGGCTTTAATTTAGTGAACACTGATCTGTGCTCCAATCACATGGAGCAGAGATCAGAGTCACTAGTTGCTAGGCAGAATGGGGAAATTATGTTTACAAAGGCATTTCCTTGTTCAGCCGCTCCGTGAGATGATCGCGGGTATGCCCACGGCGATCAAGTCCGCGGGACCCGCGACCGGACTAACGGGGGTCCCGACCAGCACACGAGCGTGCCGCCGGAGGCATGCTCATGATGGCAGGGCGGCATTAAAGATTGGACGTACCTGTACGCCAATATGCCTGCCTGTGCCATTCTGCTGACGTACATCTGCGTGCGCTGGTCGGGAACCGGTTAAAATCCATTTTTCTTTTAATATGCCTATTGTAATTCCTGGATAGTAGTTTTGCCCAGTAATTATGCATTATCATTTTTCTCTAATTTGGCACCGACAGTGAAAACAGTAAATTCTTCACATGGCTTATCCTCTAAAACTGGTCAGCCACAAATATTCTATTGCACAACAAAATAGAAAAGTCACATAAACCTTTTGTCTAGATAATCCATTCAAAAAATTCACTTTTTGAAAAGTAAAAATGCTCTTTTAAAATAAACTACAATTTTACAAGTATCTGTTTCCCTGATAATTCATCACTATTTGGTGTTAAATGTGTGCAGAGTCGCTGGTTGGATTCTTGGAAAATCCAAGTTTAAGTTACAATCACTGTATTTATAATATGGTAAATTTTACTTTTACTGGCTCCAATCACTTTTAAACATTCATTATTTCCAAATGGGGAAACATTTTATGTGGAATTTAGCAATGATTCCCTAAGGATAGACCTCCTTAGGGAATCATTGCTAAATTCCATCCTTGTGTAGGAGTGTATGCTCCTTCTTGATTCAGTGCACTGCAAATAAAGATCATTGGCTTGTAGTCCTCATCTGCATAGACTGGAGACATTTACTGCTGTAGATTTATGGAATAATTGATGGGAATTTTGAGGGACAATTTAAGCATGTGAGAGTACTTGTTCAAAATGTGTTCCTATGTCAGTGTAGAAATACCTAGTAAAATGCATATATTGTAATATGATTGGATCACAGATTATGATACATAGATATGTATCCCGCTTCAGTTTGTGGTTGCTGGGTGACCCTATATATCAAGCCACCGGCACCCATCTCCGGTGAATGAAGATCTCTGTTATAGAATCATAAAATGGCATCTTAAGTCTCATTGATTGCCAGTTCTGTTTAGTTTAAAGTGACTTTGTCATTAAAACAAACCATATAGTAGGTACGAAATGTAGGCAACTAGGGGTGCCTGGTACATACCTACATCAACTTGCATTGCCTCCTCTACATTCTGCTTGGCAAAGCTCCAACAGTTATCAGAAGTAAGGGAGCTTGCATGCTGCCTCCTGCCTTCAACACATTGCTATACATCAATGAAGCAGCCCAAAAAGCCAGTAGGAATGTGTTGGGGCAGGAGGTAACACTTTGACTTGATCTATTTCATATTTGTTGTCATTTGGGAATAAAGGGGGCAATGAAAGCTGCTGCAGGTATGTGCAGGCACCTCTAGATGCCTACACTTTATAGTTTACTACTTGCTCACCTGAACGGTTTGACTTATCAGAAAACAGGTGATCTGCTATCAAACTGCATTTACTTGGTATACATTGAAGTAATACACTGTTTTTAATTATTAGGATAATCCTTTAGAATGGAGAAGTAAAATCACATGTGGATTGCAGGACACTCAGTTCCCAATCAATAACAACACATTAGGAGTGAAAATTGATGTCTGTGGTGGCCACAGCGACAGAAATTCAGCAACGGCCTTGGAGAAGATTGGTCTCTGCAATAACCTCATACTCTGAGACATCCTACGTGACTCATTAATTTGATTGAATTTCCACTGGGATAATCCACTGGCACATTCTTATTTCGATAATACAAGTATCCACAACTCTGTACTTATGCAGGATTCAGATGTGTGAACCAGCTTAACATTTTCTTTAAAGGGTTACTCATATTTTGGGAATTCCACTGAAAATATTTATTTTTTTGTTAAAAAATGTCCCAATACTGCCAGTATGTTGTGGTCATTAAAGGATTCAGTAATGATGTTACATTCTCACATTCCCAATGCAGAATAAATACATGAGTGAAGAACCCAGCTCTGATTGACAGCTTCATTATTGCTTTGTGAATGGGATAGTGAAACAGACAGCTCCAAAGTTGTAACTTTTCTAAATTTGAAAGATAAAGCAAGCAGTGACCCAACTTAATGGCACCCAACCAAAACCAAAATATTAGTTTTAGCCAGAGTCAACTTATTATATATAATTTAGGCATCCATGCACCTTAGACCAGGGTCTCTCAACATATATTTAGTTACAGAGACCACTTGACAGCATTTTGAAGTTGTAGAGGCCGCAACATTTTTTTCTGTCTATTAAATTATATAAAATGCGTACAAAGAACACAGTCTAATTGACCAAAGACAATAGACACAAAGAAAATACTGCATTGCTTGAGCCTTTTCCTCTGGCCCCCGCCACACTGGATACTGACTTTAGGAGCTCATCCCATTTGGCACATTTGGCAAAAACTAAAGGCAAAGCCCCATTTCCTTCAGATCTCACCGTGAAGTTTAATAAAGGCATTTGGCTTCTGACATAGTCCCTGCCCTAAACCTTGCCCTGCTGATGCGTCTCACCACAATTGGGCTTAGTTATATACAAATAAGCCCTATTAGGGTGAAACACATCAGTGGGGTTTGGCATGGCTTACAGCAGGGACTGTATGAAAAGCTAACTTCTTTGTCTTTTGTTTTTGCCATAAATGGCAGAAGTGTTTTTCATTGGTGTCATATACCAGAAGTCTTCATAACTTTAAATCACATGATTGATTTGGGAAGTTGCTGCACTCTCACCCAAAAGCTTGGGAGCTTCAGTTAATGCCTTGAAATCCAGGTTGTAGTAAAGGGAATGGAGATTCTGACTTTAGAACATGTTCACTGCATAGCATTAGTGGTTCATTTATTTGTTTAACTTGTTATCTTAATATATAACCTTATAATATAATACCCAATCAGTGGTACTTGGGCTGGTAGGTAAGAACACATAGTCTATTTTAACTAGCTTACCCACGCCCATATGAGGTCAACACAACTAAAATGTCCTTGCAGTTGACTTTTTTAGGTTTCCTTGTTTCACCATTCTGTTGCATTAGTAAATTATCCTATATAAAGACAACTATTTTTAAATGAAGTACATATCTCTTTATAATCAACTTTGAAGAATTGTTTGTATTTGTGAGTAGTGACATACTTAGCACAGAAATGGACTGTGATTACAAAGCACAACTTCAATTCCAAAAAGCTTGGGAAGCTGTGAAAAATGTTCTTCCAGCTCTTCCTGTTAGCACCACTTACTTTGCCAGCTGTTTGTTGTCCTGTCCCAGCTTTTTAAGATGTGTTGCTGACATCAATTTCACAATGACCTTGTTTCTTTTTTTGTTTGTTTTTTAAATGGTTAAATGGTAAATTTTCTCAGTTTAAACATTTGATATGTTTTCTATTTTCTGTTGTGGATAAAATATGGGTTTATGAGATTTTTAGATTATTGTATTCCGTTTATGCGCATTTTTCACAATGTCCACATTTTTTTTGGAACTGGGTTTGTATTAAAATGTTACAATAGCCCAAAAAAGTTGATCTTAAAACTGGAACCATGGCAAATACAACGGTAGTCTCTATTCCAGTCTGAAATGGCATGTATAATTGGTGGAATGCATGGTGGGTTTCCCATTGCAGTCTCTGAAGCATCTTGAAATGAACAATCTTGTTCATTGTGTCAAATGGTTCAATAGATTGAACTATATCTGTGTAATCCAATCATTGCTGGTTCACAAGTTCAGTCTTTAAATTTTCTGAACGAAATATAGACTGGCATCAAAGTCACAACCTCAGAATTTTATGTGCGTACCCATTGTGATTTTTTTTCTCTTTTAACATTGGTAGCATTCTTGCCTTTGCCTTTATTGTTGTATTATTTACTACCAATCCCACTTACCTATTGCTACTCTGTCTGAGAACTCATGTACTTGGCTCTGCAATTTATACATTTTCCTATGCATATAAAAGAACAAAGAAGGGACACAGGGTTTTGCATCATACATTATAGTGACATTGTTGTAGCCTGTTTTATATTTACTGTTTGGAATGGCCTATGGTTGTAAATTAAAGAACCAGAAGATGTGACTTTCAACTTGGTTTATATAAACACATTTTTGGTTCAACTCTTATAGTTTAAAATCAAAAGTCAACTTAACACACAGTGATCGGAATAGGAAAAAAAATAGCATAAGCTTTTATAATAACCCACTGTATACTTACTAAGAAATTGCTCAGTTCATGAGTTTGTGGGTTAAAATGAAAAAACAAAAACAAAAAAAAAAATTAAAAATGAAATTGCAGCTTACCGTTTTTTAGATGTGGTGGCTGCATTTGTTTTCTTTTGGCATGTTGTTTTTTATTTTACCTGGTGATCCAGCCAGTAATTCTGTTTATTTTCAACTCTCTTTAACAGACCAAGCTGTCCAGCAAAAGGATCAGAGAGTTGAGCAAACACTAACAAGGGAGCTTACAATAGTTAGCTTTCCTTCATGTAAAACCTTTATCTCAAGTGAAAAAAATAGTGTTAAAGCTAGAGTTTTTCTTCAATTTGTTTGTCAAATCCATCTAAATCTGCTAGTGCATCTAACACCACTTTTTCCCCAAACTGACAATGCTGCTTATGGCTGGATATCAAGGTAAAAATAAAGGTAAAAGGCTTAAAAAAAATAGATTGAATGTAGCCATAACATTTAGGGGCTGGTAAGCTACAATAAATTACATTTTGTTCTAGATTTAAAACCTGCTTTAAGCGCATCTGTATGGAGAGATTGTATGACCTGTACTGTCCAGTATCTAGTTTTGCCAGAAGAGGGATTGATCAAAAGTCTGATTATTTAATAAAGTAATTGGAAGCATTTATCTACCTATAGTCCACTGTAAATAAATAAAAAAATGTTTAGGTGGATGCAAATAGAATCATGCGATGGCAGACTAGTAAACTAGAACTAAAGTTGGCCATTGATACTTCGATCTTCTTTACTGCAACACTGACTGTGTTGATGGGGGAATCCCTCCCGTGGTGCTATTGTGTTCTTCCAGTGGGGGTGTGCATCCTAACCGGAAGAACACATAGTAATTTTTGCTAGCGGCTATAACCTCTGACAATAATTGCATGAAAAATCAGACAGGCTGATTGTGCCCAAGTTGATCAATCGATTAACCTGGGTACAATCAGTCTGCCCGTACAGTACATTGTTTGAATCTCAGCCAGTCCCACCTGCTGAACCAGATGAGATTTGAATCATCTGTGGCCAGATTAAAGGCAAAACTTTTTTTTTTTTATAAGGTAAGGTAGAGGTAAGGTAGAGTTACAACCCCCGTCAGTTCCCATTGGATGGATTTCTCTTTACTTCCTGTCCCTTAGCCAAAACACAAAATAGGGGGAATATCCTTAAAAATTAGGAAATCCCAGGTTGTCACAAAGCTTACCAGAACTGGAAGATGTACCCTCTTCCTGTTCTGGTGACAACCCAAAATGTAGCTTTTTTCTTTTATATACACTCTTGGCAATAATGGCAAACAGAACTAATGGAGAGAGTGAATCTCCTCAACAGACTGCAATAAAAACATGATAGGTGTTACACCCTATCCAAAACAAAAAAAAAACAGTAGTGGGGGGATGCAGGAAGCTTCATGCATCACTCCTGTACAACCCATTCTAACTGAGGCTGCATATTTGTATATGGTTGGTGTGAAGGGGTTAAAGTTGACCTGTACTGTGAAAATAACACTAAAACTATTACAGACAGTAAGACATCCTATGATTATTGGAATCCCAAACCCCTCAGGTGCTGTTTGATGGACTAATGCCATGTCATTGCTCATGTAGTCTCTTTAAAAAAGGCTGGTGATAATCACAATTAGGCAAATACTGTTAGTGGGGTGCTTAGATCCTCCAGGGCCTGGGCCTTGGCATTTGTCATTTGGCTCCTATTTAAAAAAAAATAAAAAATCAAGCTTTCCTGATCTGTTCGTACCATTTTTGTTATCCTAGGTAAAGGGTGAGGGATTATATAATTTGGCTTAAAATGCTCTGTTATGAACATAAATCCCTTTAATGTGAGCTTTTACTTTGAACATACAGGGAAAAGTAAAAGGGCCACTTAACACTCCCTGTATCCAGCAGTATATACTCAACTTTTCCTCATCCATTTCCTACGTGCCATTTTGCAGCCAGGATTGGAGAAAGCATGTTGTGTGTAAGCCTCAGAACAGAGCTATGGACTTCCTAACTCCTTGTGACAGTGGTGGGCCAGTCACTAGGCCCTCAGCACTGTTGCGTGCTTACCCATACCCATATTTCACTTTGCTCCTGGACAAACAGAATAGCAAAATATTGAGTAAAAGTGGGCATGTGCTGCTGGGGAAAGGTCATATTTAAATGGCCCATTTACTTTACCCTGAACGGGCAAATTAAAGTCTTTTCTACCTAAGCCCTGAATAAATGCTTTAAAATTCCAAAACATATATTTTTAAATAATTCATAGATACATACAGTAAATAGTTACTTTGTGGGTTTTTTTTTTTTCATTTAGAATTTTTGAGAAACATTTCTGAGCTTCTGTCCTTGTAACATATGTAAACTTTGCTTGCCAGATTGAAAATCACCTGTTGAACAGCACTAATAATATTCCAGCATTGTTTCCAACCATCCTTTTAAAGCAGCATCCTTCAGAGCCTTACCCAGAGGATCATAACCAAGCCTTATTAAAACACGAATGATAATTTCCTTATTTATAATGCATTGACTTTGCATTCCATTTGAATATTTTAAAAACTATTTATCATAAATCCAAGAGAATTATGTTTCAAAGCGTAGTCTGCTTGGATCTGTTTAAAATTAAAGCTTTACCCTCTTTTTTTTGCTATATAATGCACATAATTGCCATAGAAATCAATTTCTAATTTAATAGTATTAAAATATTATGTCTATGTGTCAATCTATAGCTGTATACAGTTTTCTATGACTGCCAAAGTAACATTTTATTACCGTATTTATCAGTGTATAACACGCACATTCATTTTAAGAGGGAAGTTTCAGGAAAAATACTAAAATTTTAAATAAGGAATTTTGAAGCAAAATAAGAGTCAATGCCCATCTACAGCCTCCCCATTGTCATCAATACAACCTGATCAATGCCCATCTATAGCCTCCCCTTTGGCATCAATGCAGCTTGATCAATGCCCATCTTCAGCCTTACAAGTGCCACCAATGAAGCCTCATCAGTCCACATCAATGCAGAGGCCTCACCACTGCCTTCAAAGCAGCAGCCTCACCATTGCCTTCAATGCCGCAGCCTCAACATTGCCATGAGTGCAGTCTGATTGATGCCCATCTGCAGCCTAAAAGGGACAGGGAGGAGGGCAGGATGAGCACCAACAGATCACATACAGTGAGAATCTCCCATGATAGACAGAACAGTGGTCCAATGGCAGCCCAGGAGACGGTACTTCCTATTACAGAGGCCACCAAGTAGACAGGAGATTCTCACTGTATGTAATCTGATGGCGCTCGTCCCATATCCCCTCCCTGTCCAATCCGAGGCAGCTAAAATTGAAGTATATTTGCACCTGATTTTCAGGGTGAAGAAGTGCGTGTTATACTACAATAAATACAGTAATTGCTGCATCATTTATGTAGCTAGCATTCTCAATACTCTTGTTGTTGGCTTGTTGGCTCATGGTCAGTTTTTGCATTTTTGTTTTGTCTGCTTTTCGTGCTTTTTTAACATGCATTGTAGCACATTTACATGTATTTTCTTTTTTGCTGAGTTTTTGCTTAATAATGCTTCTTATGATACATCTGATCCAATAGCTAAGTGAACATTATTTAAATAAGATGTATGTATGTCTACTCTGACTACCCAATCACTTTGAAGGGAAATATAAAAAACACTAAAGAATTTACAAAAAAAGACTGGAAACTTTCAAGCATTGGTTGATTGAAGAGAACACCGCCTTGTCCTATTTACTAAATTCAGTAAAAATTTAGCTTGCCAACAAATAATAAATGAACCCCATTTAGCTTGTGTATTACAGAAGTCTATAATGTAGTTATTCAAACAGATGTAGCGGAGTGAGCCTTTACTTACCATGATTGGGTTTAGCCTCAAACTTCTTTAACTCTATTTTTGATAGCGGTGGAGCAGTGCGCTGGCAGGATGGTAAAAAAAGACCTGCTAGCAGCATCTTTGGAGCGGTGAAGGAGTGGTATATACACCACTCCTTCAGCACTCCTGCCCATTGAAATGAATGGGGCAGCGCAACTATACTCCCGGCATAGCACTGCTGCATTAGCACTTTGCAATGGTTTTAACCCTTTCTTGGCTGCTAGCGGGGGGGGTAAAAGTGCCCTGGTAGCGGCTGAATAGCGATGTGACATTGGCGGTAAAGCGCGGCTAAAAATAGATGCCGACCCACCCCAGTGTGAAAGGGGTCTAATTGAACATTACAGGTCGGAGGTTACATTTGACCTATTTTGTGTTCTGCTGCATTTCTTTGGGTGCAGAATGCCCCACTGAGGTAAGTTTAAAGGCTAAGTTTATCTTTGTTTTCAAAATTTAATCTCCCCAATATATGTACCAATATAGCATTAATGTACTGTACTTCTTTTGCAAAAACAAAAAACAAAACAGCTTTCCATTTATTTTACACACGTTTACCTCACTGACTTCTTGGCTGTTTCAAAACATGTATCCATTACTTCTGTCTTACTTCCTGGAAAAACTATAGGTCAGGATACAGGAAGGAGTTGAGCAGCTGAGGGTAGATGTGTGCTAATGAGATCAGCTGGTCAACTGCTTCCTGTGTCATGACCTAAAGTCTTTAAGGAAGTAATGCAGAAATAATGGAGCAGTGTTTTTAAACATTCATGAAGCCAATGAGGTAAGCGTGCATAGAATAAATTAAAAGATGTTTTATTATAGCAAAAGAAGTACATTAATGCTATACTGGTACATAGGGGAGCTGGAATTTAGGAAAAAAAGGCAAATAAAGGTGAACGTATCCTTTAAACTGCAAGCAAATTAGCCTGTGTTACCAAACACTGTGTTCCCATTCAAACACATTTACATGAATAGCACACACAGTGTTTATAAAAATGACCATTAATATGAGTCATTAGCCTTTTTTAACAAAGGTGTTTCTTTTTTTTTAATCATTGCATTCACAGCTGAAATCACCCCAAATCACAAGAAAATCTGTTACCATAATGGAGGGCAGTGTCCTGGTGAGGATGTTGAAATTAGGGCACAACAATGTAATTAAGGCAAACAATGTCTGATTGCCATTTTTTGGCTTTTTCTTCACTTTCAGCCTTCGCTCTTGTCAGTCTTGCCTTGTTGAATGAGCAACTTTTCTGTTTCATTATCCGAAATGTCTAGAAATCATTAGCATTAACATGTTTCAGTATGTGCCATAATGAACAAATGAAACATAAAAAGGGGGAATATTGAATGCTGCATTGCTCGGATAGCATAAGTCTTAATATTCTTACTGTTATTTGTATGAATGGTTTCTTTTTGCTTGTCCCAGCTATTTTAAACATTAGTTCTTCAGAAAGAAATGCAGCTTCGACATGAAGTTTTAGTGGAATAATGATGGGCTTTAAAATGACTTTAATTTGAATGGCAAATAACGTTTCCCAGTTCGCAGTTAAATACAGGAATGGGCATTGTTATGCTGCTTGAACAGAATATTCTGAAGGTAAAAATACATCTTTTAACGGCTGGCCGACCAGCCGCTGGCATTATAAGCTGGATAGCAGGCCTCTGCGCACCGCCGGAGGCGTGCACCCGCTGCTCTGCGGGGGTGCCAATGTGCATGGCCCGGGAGTCGCGATGACTGCCGGCATTGCGTGATCACGGGCACGAGAGCCAGAACAGGGGTGCATGTGTGTAAACACACAAATCTCTGTTCTCTGAGGAGAGGAGAGGCAGATCATGAGTTCCTACTAGCTAGGAACAACGATCTGTCATTCCCTCCAGTCACTCTCCCTTCAGTTAGAACACACACTAGGGAACACAGTTAACCCCTTGCTCGCCCCCTAGTGTTAACCCCTTCCCTGCTAGTGACATTTACACATTAATCAGTGCATTTAAAAAAAAACAATCTTAACTTGTCAGTTTTATTGAAATATAAAGGTTTACAAGTGGCAAAATAATCATACATATAATGCAATAAGAGTCTAACAGGTGAGTTCTTTGTTTCTGTACTTGTTTACATAAAGAAAAACATATTATTTGTTATACATGACAGCAAAGTAGTTGGTATGGACCAATTTGGTAAATATCAAGTCCCTTTAGAGGGGGTTCAAAGTACACAAAACAAGATTTTGATGAGTTTTAAACACAAACAATAACACTGGGTATATAACCCTAATGTCAGCAAGATAAATAAGATGAAGCATGAGTACTAAGGTAGTTATAGCTTAGGTAACATAGTGATAAAAAAGCATCTATTTGTTTAACAAAAGGCTTTGTCATATCCCAGGGCAGGAGGGCATAAGGACCCGAGAGAGGGCCCTATGAGAGAACAACACGGGCCAGACAATATCCTAAAAATGTAAGGTGGGCAATTAGTACTATAGAGCATAGAGTTCGTACTGAGCTTTGCTGGGAGTAAGACCTAGTGGCTTATAGGTGGAAACACGTCTAATTTTATGTGATAACAAACTGACATCTGGGGTCTCGTAACCAAGGGGCCCAATGAGCAAGACCTTTTTGTATGGTATAATGTGCTCTAGCATACATATATTTCATATGTAGATTTTGGTTAAGAATGGATATACAGAGCTGAAAGGATGGAGGGGTGACTAGATTTCCAGTTTCAGAACATGTGTGATCATAGGATGGAGTTGTACATGCCATGCTTGTAACCCTAATCCCAGAGAAGTGATTTGAGGGGTTAATGATACATGTGATTTTGTGAGTTGAGATAATAGGGTATTCACATCTTTCTAGAATAGGGTGATTATAGGGCAGTACCACCATACGTGCGGGGATGTGCCTGGAAGACCACCATTTCTCAAACAGCAGTTTGAGTGTGATGGATACATATGAGACAACTTGGCTGGAGTGTAGTGTCATAGGTGAAGAATTTTTACATTTGAAAAATTTTAGAGGTTAGGTCATGGCGCAATGCCAACTTTTAGGTTCCTCTGAGAAGTGGAGGTAATGTTCCCATTTTTCCATAGAAAGGAGTTTTTGATGCTTTTTGTTGGATGCTAATCTTTTGTAGATAGTGGAGATCCTCTTGCAAGAGCTGGAGTGATATTCGTAAGATTGAATGAGCTGTTGGGGCGGGTGGAAGTGGACCAGAGAGTGTCATGTAGGGCATGTCTGATGCATAGGTATTTGTAAAAGTCTTTATGACTGATGTGTGACTTGGCCTGTAGTATATGGAAGGGAGATAAGACTTTGTTTTCAAATAAGTCTCCAATGGTTTGGATCCCAGCCACAACCCAGGAGTTGATCCCCAGATCCTGACACAAGAGATTCATTGCAGTTAGGGGAAGCAGTTTGAGTAGTGCTTTTGGTATTCCTTGGGATGCTTGCAAGATGGAGTCCCACACTCTTATCGTAGCAGTGACTGAGTCAAGATAAAGTTGTGGGGGAGTTAAGTGAAACCATAAGGCTTCTAGTAGTTGCTTAGGTAAACATCCAATTACACTTTCCTCTATTTGTAGCCACAGATTCTGCTACGATGAGGCCCACCATCTCCTCAATTGATCCAGCAGTATAGCTTTGTAGTATTTTTTGACTTCAGGAGCACTAAGGCCAGCTGCGCCTGTCGGAGTGTATAAGGTGGAGCGGTGGACTTGAGGGTGTTTACCATTTCAGATAAACAAGTTGGGTATCCTCTAAAGCTTGGCCAGTTGATCTTGCAGAAAAGTCATAGGGATGGAGTGGAACAAGTAAAGGATATGAGGCATGAGAAACATCTTGACTAGGGCAATTTTCCCAGTCCAGGGTGTTTCTATAGAGCGTAAGCTAAGGGATAAATCCTGCAGTTTCTTAACTACTCTATCCAAATTAATCCTTACTATTCAGCCCCTTCACATTGATAGTGGTAATAGTATGTGGCATTGTGAGTAGGAACTGGGCTACTAGGCCAGGGAAGGAGCTCTAAAAGTGCAGAATAAGATAACAAATATCAACTGAGCAACCTGAACAGTTCTGTAGGTTAAGAATAAAAAGTATAAACTGTGTATGATATGTGCAGTATAACAGTAAACTGAACAATATTTTAGCACACTTCGTAATTGGGGTGTGAGAAGAAATGCTTGGGATGGCCAGGCTTCCAGGGTGAATTAATGGAAGACAAATTTCCCATTGTGGTAAGCCCGCTAGAATAGCTAATAATAGAGTCTATGGCAGGGAAGATCTTTGGTTTCTGCGTTCAGGCATCTCTCGAGCATGTTGTGGGTTATGCGGTGTGTTATGTCGGGTGACATTCAGTGAGGGGGTAGGAACAAGTCCCCAGTTGTGGAGCTGTTGATATCCCTCTTTCCGGGAGGTGATAGCCACCTGTTGGCCTTGATGCATGACAAGTAACTTGGTAGAGAAGCCCCATCTATAGAGCAACATATTTCTCATTTCTTCAGGTAGGGAAGCCCATTGAAAGGGATGGGTTGCCCTGCATGCTGCACACAGCTACATGTATGCAAACCAAGGGCTCATTCACATGTGAGGTTGGGGGCTGGTAAAACATACATACATACATACATATGTGTATATATATATATATATATATATATATATATATATATATATATATATATATAGTATGTAATTAAACACACACATGTATGAACACACACAGCCTTTTTAAAAATTGCAGTACTGTAGCTGCACTCTTCCAGGTACTGCATTGTAGGGGGAGGCAGAGAGCACAACACACACTTGGCAAGACACCTCCCTTTGCTTTCACCTTTCTAAGTGCATTTATTGTCTGACCAAGCTCCCGCTGTGCCGATGTACAGTTCAGATGAGGAGCAGAAGCTTGGTCTCATCTAAATGCCTTACTCTACCATGATGTCACCAGACCCCTGACAACCTCAGATGACACACCAGGGCTGAGAAAGCTGTGCTAGACACTCCATTTCTCCAGACTCGTAATATAGACCACCTAGCCGGGTACTTCACCCTTCTGTCAGTGCTCTGACAAACATAGAAATTATATAAGATACATGATACCAAATTTCTATTTTGTTCTGAAAGTTATACTAGAAAGTTGAATGAGAGGACCACTGTTGAAATTTTATAAAGATACAAAAATGTTCAGTATAAGAATCACTATTTTGTAAATGTCATGAAGGCTTTCAAAAGATTAAAAAGTCAGCATGGTATTGGATGAGGCAGAGTGGCAGAAAGGGAAAAAAAGTTTTAGTCTGAAGGTTATGAAGACGAAGGAAGTCATTACCAATACCACGATCAATAAAACAGCCTTCTAGCAAATATGGTAGCTCTGTGTACACTTATTGACTTGGAAAATGTTTGAAAGAGACTCTGGGGTATTCTAAAGTCTGAACCATGATTTGAAGCTATGAGGGTCAGAGGGTTTTCTGCAAATAGAAAGAAAAGATGTCTGTGGGCTACTTCCTGTCTCCCCTGAATAATAATAATAAAAAAAAATGTAAGTTAGCGGATAGCAAACTGGTGGATCTCCTTTGGGCTGCGTTGTTATTCCACTGGAGCAGTGAAATGGATATCTGTATTGTACAAAACATAGCATCCAGTGAAATCCCCACTGTCTTTTTCATAGTTATTTATTCATTCAGTTTCATCCTTCAGAAAAATTTCTGATGGGTTCTTATGGTTAGTCAATTAATATGTAGATTGTATTATGTTGCTTATTTATTAATTAAGCATATAGTCCTAGAAAAGCCATTTGGCAAATCAAAATTAAATTTTGGATCCCAAGGTGAGGTCTACTTCCATGGGTTCTCGTGAACGTGGGTGTATTGGTGTGCTCTAGACCCTGAACAAGGGACTTCCTTGTGCTGAAAGCTTTTTTGGAATGCTTGAATGTTCAAGACCTGTTTATTACATTAAAAATGTAGATGTACATACATGTAGCCAGTGTGTTTCCTGAGGATTAATATCTATGCGAATGGCTACCTTTGGATGCTGTACCTATTTCAGTCTCTCTGATATGATATCTGGCTATTCAGCTCTATGTTATTGCAATAGCAAAATCAGAGCAGATTATGCACATCCTGCAGTCAGTCCCCTTTACAGATTGCAGTTGGATGTAGTTGTTATACATGCATATGGTTTTATCTTACCAGACTTTGTAAACATTGCTTCTAAACACATATGTGGGCTAATGTGTTTTATGTGCAAAGATCATTTCTAAAACTCAGTTCAGTCCTGTAATGATACCACCAAAGACATTAATTAATTCTGAACTCCAGGAATGATTGTAATTGCATACTTTTATTTGTCCAGCTCCGCACAATGTAAGTATGCTTATCTCATACTTGACGGGCCACTGTACATGCTGACAATCGCTGTAGCAGTCAGCACTCTTACAGAGCCTACAGGGGCTCAAGTCTTCCCTACCCCACACTGACCACAAGGGGTTTCTCATTCAGCTCTGCTGTCATTCATAGCACACCTTGTATTTTTTCAATGAATACAAGGCTTTCTGTGATTGAATGAGCTGGAAATCAGGACTTTACCATCTCACTTCTCTTAAAGATGAAGTAAACCCTGATGAGTTTACTTCCTCTTTCATTCCCTGCAAAGGTAAAGCATAATGGACTACTATGCATCGCATAGTAGTCCATTATGTGTCACTTACCTGACACAGGAGCCAGCGAAGTCACCGCTGTCTCCTGTAGTCCGGCGCATCCATCTTCTCGGTGGGTCTCGCTGCTCCACCGCTGTCATTTGACGTCACTCCCATGCATGAACACGGGATCCGCCACGCATGGCATATCGCTGTTGAAGGCGGCGCGCTCAGTGCGCCTGCGCGCCGCTGTCTACGGTGCAAATATCTACCTAAACCTTGTAGGTTTAGGAGATATTTCTTGGACCTACAGGTAAGCCTTAATCTAGGCTTACCTGTAGGTCTAAGTGTGTTGTAAGGGTTTACAACCACTTTAACTGACAATAGAACTACATTATGGGATTTAAAAAAAGTGTATGTTATTTATTTTTGTGAATGAGTAGGGGTAGTATGTGCCCTTTATTCATACACATTGGTGGTATCTAGGAGCCCCTTTATTGTTAAAGGGGCTTCCAGATTTCAATAGTCTTCCCTGTCTGCAGATCTTCACAACCACTGTGTCAGAGTTGTGAGGAATAGGCCCTTGTCCTCATCAATATGAGGAAATTGTGTTTTTTAATGGTGGGAATGCCCTGTGTTGAGGGCATGTGACCTGACAGTAATACCATTGCGGTAATTCACTTCACACCACAGCCAGAAGTTAGACTCGACTGAACACCAATTTAGTTTGGCCATTTGCAAAACCTCAGAATGAACAACATTCAACCTGAACCGGAAGCTCATCTCTAATAAAGATCATTCCAAACGTTCAGATTTAAATAAAATGAATTTGAATGTTTTGCATCTTGTTATCTATATAATACAGTAATAAGGTTGGTGTCCCTCATGTCTCCTTTTGTCTCTGATATATTGAACTAGTTTAAAATTACTGTGATGTCTGATTTAAGTTACTAGAGAAAAGGGAAAATGGAGGCTTTGCCTGTAGGAACCAGTCCAGTCCCTCATTTTCCTACTAGAACAACAAGATCTGTAAACATCCATGTGGGTGCACAGCCCTAAATGCAGACAATAAAACTAAGCAATAAAATGTCCATGCACAAAGTATATCAAAAGATATAAACAAATAAAAAAAAACTGTAAGACTTGCACTCGGAGGAAAAGGAAAGTGGAAGCTTTGCCTGTAGGACCAGTCTAGTCCCTCATTTTCCTATAAGAACAACAAGGTCTTTGAACATCCATGTGCATACACAACCATAAAAGCAGGCAATAAAACTATGCAATAAAATGTCCATGCACAAAGTATGTCAACAGGTAAAAAAAAAATGTACATCTTGCTTTTGGAGAAAAGGGAAAGTGGAGGCTTTGCCTATAGGAACCATTCCAGTCTCTCATTTTCATTTAGAACAACAAGGGCTGTAACACAATTTTTTTTCCTCCAGCTGTTATAAATCCCCCCAATAAATTAGGGAGCAGTAAAGTGTTTTTCAAAAGAAGAATAAATAAACAAAATAGCATTTGTCTTTATTAAAATTCAGAATAAACATGTTAAGTAAGCTGAAGTTTCTGGCCTGCCGCTGCCTGTTCAATAGCTCATCTGCTTTCGGATAAGCAGAATTATTTTTCGAGGATAGAGTCTCTTTAAGTAGATAACAATAAGTATCTTAAAGGATGTTCTCTTAATCCTCGAATTAAAGTGAAGCTTTAATGCATGCAATGAAAAAACTTTATTCAGGAATTTGCATCATTCCTGTTTTCAAAAAACGCAAATGACCATTTGTCTGCACGCAAGCCAGATTATACACAGACATATTACATGGCAGGGACTGTTGTGGCATGCAAGGGAGGCCTCAAAAGCATGCTCAATCTTAGGGCAGCAAGACAGGAAAGAGCCATATCTCATAAATAATACTGTAGATGAACTGACAATAAGGCCTCATTGACACAGAGTATGCTACAGTGTACATATTTACCAGCCCAAGGATGTACAGGTGTTTCGTGCATCCCCATGCAGGGAATCCCACTGGTGTTATTTGGGACTCAGCGGCCATACGGAGATAGCCACTGCTCCCAATTTCACATCCATGTCGGAGCACAGCCCTGAACGCAGAAAATAAAAGTAAGCAATAATATGTCCATGCACAAAGTATATCAACAGGCCAAAAAGAAAACTATATGTCTTGTTTTTGGAGAAAAGGGGTAGGTTATATATGGGTATTTATCATTGGAATCACCTTTTCAAGCCACATTTCTGGCCACGCTTGATTGAACTAGCCCCCTTTGTTGATATTAGTGCACACTTCATGTAGATTGGTTCCAATATGACAGGGGTCTCCAGATGTTTTAAGAAAATGGCCAGTTTAATGGCCTTAAGAATTGGGGGGGGGGGGGGGGCAGACTGTAGCCAGTGGGAGTAGAAAATGCCAAAGCATCACTACATCATCATTGGTTTTTAATGAGAGAAATAGTGCCCCGTTGTTGGTATTAATGGAAGAATAGTGCCCAATTGATGATGTCACTAAAGGGAATGGTGCCCCATTATTAATCTCAGTTGATGAAATAGTGCCCCAATGGCCAGAAAAAGGCAAGCAAAGGGCCATATCTGGTCCCCAGGCCACAGTTTGGAGACTACTGCTATATGAGGCGAGTGTGTAATATCACTCAGTCATATATTAGAATATTAGATGAAATTACATTTTTATTTTAGGCACGTTATTACTTGATTGATCTTCTTTGGGACACTGGAGTGCACACTGCATAGCAAACCACATTTTTAAGTAGATTTTCCATCTGTTTACAAGGACTTATACATGTATATACTGTATGTATATTGCAGTCACATAGTAAGTTGTAGGGATACAATTTGAGCAACCACGTACGCTTAATGTGTTGGAAAACACACATACGTTTTTAGTAAATCTGTCATATTGAACCAACCAAGTATGGAGAGCCAAATAGCTTTACATTTTTATTATAAAGGTACAAAGGTACTTTGATTTATGACGACTTATTCTTCAAATCATATCCTAAAATGCAAATATGTAAATTAAAACCTTTTCTGGCATAATCCTTTGTGACCGTCACTGCTGTGTGCCTTGATAGCATGTGTTTATGACATGTAATTAATGAATACATTTTCTACAGATGTTGCTTAGGTTAGAGTAACTTGATCATGGAAAAGGTCATTATACACCTTTAATTTCTCCAGATGCTGGTGGGAATGAATAGGCAGGAGCTGATAGCACCTCTTAAATGTCCCTGTCAAATGTTTGGGCTTGGCATGATCACAGACCCAGGACAAATGTAATTAATTTATACATTGATTAATAGTTAATTAAGAGACATAGCAGCTGTATGTAGTAAATCATCTACACTCCTGGTACCAGGGAGTGATTACAGCTCTGAAGCTGTATTGGTTAAAAATATAAAATATGTTTATTGAAAATATTCTTGCACAAGACCATGGCCATAAAGACTCAGACATAGGAGGACTTGTAGTATAACAAATTGCAAAGCACATAGTTTGCCATGCTGACTGGTGGGGGTGGTCAATATACTGTATGAGTGTGGTTTAATTGGGTCATAAATATCAGCGGCGGCCGGTCCATAAGGGGCGCAGGGGCGCCACCCCCCCTAATTTCCATTCGGGGTGCCGGACTCATAGGTGTTGCCCCGAACCCATCCATTTGTGACATTAATCAATATTCACTATTGTCTTCCGGCTTTGGCTCCCAGCCAATCAGGGCAGTAGGGGGATCTTAAGACCAGATTAGCTGGATATTATGGAGAATTTACATATGTGCCCATAATCCAAACATATATATAGGTGATATAATGTAAGGCAAGGTGGTTGAGGGATGGTATGTTTCACCTCGCAGGCTTTCTTATGTGGGAGACTAAAGTGGAACCCGATCAACGTTTTCCTTGCCACCTTGACAGTGTGGAATTGGAGCTGGGTTTTGCTTCCCACTTTTGAACAGCAGCAGATGGAATAAAGAAGGAAGGGCTGGAGCAAGGGGGTGCTCTGGACTGACATTTAGGAAACCTACTTGAGGAAGAGTTCCATGTGAATATCACACTGTGACAGAAAGACTTGCAAATCCCTTGTTTTGTTGATGACTGGGAGAAGCCCTTCAGCTGTCAGAGGAGAATCTGCTCTGCTTAGTTGGTACCTGGATGGTGAGGATTTTATATATATACAATGTATGTATATATATCTATATATATATATTTATTTATTTATTTATGTATTTACTAAATGTTTGACTAAAAGTCAGACTTTTAAGAAACACCTGCCATTTGGACTGCCTTTTTCTCAGGGAAGGTGATCTTCACTTAAGCAAACCCTCAATATATATAATGCACCACAACACATGGTAAGACACTACACTACTGTGTGTTTTGGTGCTCTCTTCGACATTCTCGGGGATATGGGAAATTGACTTCTGATGGGTATAAAATGACCTCATATTTAGGTGTACATTTGAAGACTAATTGTATTGGCTAAAATACACCATTGGTGGGTCAATTACACAATTTTAAAGGCAATTGCACTGCAGGGCCATCATAACATCAGTATCCCAGTGGCAAACTGGAAATAAAGATTAAGACCAATGTGGTATGCGTAAACACAGCATTCCATGTTTCTGGCATGCCCCTCTCCTATCCTTGTTATAGATATGGCTCTCCGTGATGCAACAGGGTGGATCACTTTGCTCAAACAGATCACAGTAGTCTTTATCTACAGCCTTCAACCAGGATCCTAAGGTTTAGGGTGACTCTGCAGCACACACAATTACAGGAAATATGTTATGGCTTAACACACCCACCATGGGTCTATTTTAGTATACAAGAAAGTACAATTGGGTATTACTCTACAGTACATTCTATAACATGCCTGTTTGTTGTTTTCACATGGTATGATTGAATCCATGGCATATGTTTTCCTTCAAGTTTTTCAAACTTGTGGTTTTCCTTTCAGTGGTAATCACTATTGTACTTGAAGATACACAAGTTAAAATATCATTACCTTTCTTTATCGCCTTATTTTTCATGTCGGGGCACTTGTAGAATGATTCACTGTAGAAGAAGTTGTTTCTATGTCTTAACCTCTAGTGTCCAGCAAGAAATTTCTCATAAAAGTACCACCTAACAATAGTTGTTCAACGGCACACAAGGAGACTCTTTCCCACAATAAATGCTTTCCTATGTTGCCATTAAGAGAAAATCAATTATGGCGTATGCCTTGTGCCAGAAGTGCTAAAACAATGAGCACTATGCACTTGACCAAAACATGTGCAGTATTGCACTACAGGTAGTTCTTTAGTTTACAACATCAAGAAATAAACACAAAAAATGCAAAATTCACATGACTTGAAATTACAGTTTTACTGACAATCGAGTTCTCTATTAAGAAATATTTTTTGCTAAAATGTGCGTGTTTTCTTGTAGTCTGCTGGTACCCTTGTGTATCTTCTGCTATTTATCTGATAAACTTCTAACATAAACTGAAAAAGTAACAAATGTAGAAGAGTGAATTGAATGAAGTATAATGTCCTAGCAGTGATTAGAGCAGCCAGCGTAATGCAGCTGATTAACTATCCATTGAAAATGAAATATTGTATTTTTTTTATCCACTTACTTTTTAAATTGCATCTTGTTAAACAAAATTACATGGTTCATTTCAAAGCTATTTTCTGTTTTGATAGATAATATGGGTTGCCCTTGTTTAATTTGCCTAGTTTTTATGGGTTCTGAAAGGTAGAATGAATTATACTAATAGAACGTTTCACAAAAACATAACTGATCACTGAGCTGCTTGTTTTTTGCTTAAAGGTGATCTATGATCACAGCATACACTTTCATTTTATAACATTAGCATTGCAATAGTAAAACAATTTTTTTTTCACAATCCAGTATACATTTACTTTCATTCGTTAAGTTCTGCCTGCCTGTTGGTCATCTCTTTCCACAACTTCCTGGATTCCCTGCATGTTTTGCAGCTTCTCCTCTGCTGGGTACTTTCAGTTTCTAAGAACTACATATCCCATGGTATCTTGCTGCCTCCTCCTCTCAGCAGCTCTGTGGTTCAGAAAGCAAGCTCTGTGAAATGTGACATAGCAGTGCCTAAAAACAGGGCATAGTGAATATGTGTCATGGACTTCAAGGAAATAAAAGCATGCAGATGTTCACAAAGCAAGTTTACAAACTCAGAATAAAAAGAGTAGGCTAGAAACAATTGTAGCATTAGTAAAAAATGCACCAGGGGAGGGTTCGACTAACCTCAGTTAAAATGGAGATTTTTTTTATTCATATCTTGATCTTACCTGTAGAACAATCTACACATGAACTGGGCAATGGTCAACTTTTATGACGGTACCTCAATGTATTCCTTCGCTTATCGCACATCTTTGTTGTGAGATTTATTCCGAAAATGTGTGATAGACCATGTAACAGATGCTGCTATTTTATTTAACCACTGAGCGACAGCCGACTGTAGATATACTGCAGCAGGGTGGCCGCTCTGCGCCAGATCACGTGCCTGATACGTGATCTGTCACTTTTGGGTTTGGGGCACGCGTGCTGCCAGCATCCCGCTCCTGCTGTGATTGGACACAGCAGAAGCCGATCAGCAGGTCCAGCAGATGCGATGGCGCAGATCGTTCAGGAGAAAGACAGAACGGCAGTCTGCCTAAGCAGATTGCTGTTCTGTGAGAGGGGAATGTGCTGATCCTGTGTTCCTGCTAAGCAAGAACACAAATCTTTACATTTCCCCAGTCAAAGCACCTCCCCAACAGTTCTTAATCACTCCTAGGGAACACATTTAACCCTTTGATCGCCCCTGATGTTAACCCCATTCCCTGCCAGTGTCATTAGTACAGTACAGTAAAACTTTCCGGCAGACTAGGTCCAACGGTCTTCCCGACAGACTTTTGGCGGAGTTTCGATGGACTTTCTGAACGAATGAACTTGGCCATGCGAACGGACTAAGTCCGCTCGAAAGTCCGTTTGTTTTGAGCGTGATGATGTAGATGGGACTAAACAAGGAAGTTCAATAGCCAGTAGCCAATAGCTGCCCTTGAGTTGTATTTGGTCCTTCGGACTAGCACACAGACAAACGGTTTTCCCAATTTTAGTCCGTCAAAATTGAGCCCGTCGGATAGATTTAAAACATGTTCTGTTTCTAGGTCCATCTGATTTTTTTTCCAAAAAATGATCAGACTAGCCCATCGGATTGTCTGACGGACTGATCCAGTTGGACCTAGTCTGCCAGAAAGTCCAGTCGTGTGTACATAACAGTACATAACAGTGCATCATTTTTTAGCACTGATCAGTGTATTAGTGTCATTGGTCCCCAAAAAGTGCCAGTTAGATGTCCGACTTGTCCACCGCAATGTCGCAGTCCCGCTAAAAGTTGCTGATCGCCGCTATTACTAGTAAATAAATAAATAAATAAATATCCTATAGTTTGTAGATGCTGTAACTTTTGAGCAAACCAATCAATATACACTTATTGGGATTTTTTTATTTTTTATTTTTTTACCAAAAATATGTAGCAGAATACATATTGACCTAAATTGATGAAGAAATTAGATTTTTTTTTTTTTTTATTGGGAATATTTTATAACAGAAAGTAAAAAATTTTGTTTTTTTAAAAATTGTCAGGCTTTTTTTGTGTATAGTGCAAAAAATAAAAACTGCAGGGTAAAGCATTGCATGACATCACAATTATCAGTTAAAATAACACAGTGCCATATTGCAAAAAAATGGCCTAGTCATGAAGGGGGTACACCTTCTGGAGCTGAAGTGCTTAAAAAAAAGGCAAAAACTTTAATCTAGCCCCTAACTGAAATGTAAAGTATATCAAATCCCAAGAACACATTTGTAATATATTGTGCTTACCATTCCTTAGGCTTCTTGTACACATAGCCTACTTTGACCGCCGGCCATGGGAAAGTGCAAAATTGTGCCAGACGGTGATTTTACCATGTTTTGCAGCCGGGGGTCAAAATGTTCCTATCCTGAACGCAATTCTTCCTCATTCAGGAGAGGGCGGTTGAAGCTCCCCTAACCACAGCAGCTCTTAAACTTTGGTAAAACCTATGTGTACATGCTTTGATGGAGTTGAGTTTATGAGCTTTGGCTAACTCAAGTTTAGGAATTGTAGTGTACATGAAGCCTTAGATGTGGTGCTTGCATTTGTTTTATTTTTTTTTCTTGTATTTTCAGAAAGTACAGAAAAACACCTGTCTAGCCCAGTGTTTTTACTGTGTACTAAACGTATATATCAATGTTATCAGTTTTCACAGCCATCTTCTTAAAACTACAAAATAATGCCTCCTTATGTGATGGTAAGTACGTCTGCAGTTATATGGCTTATGTAGTAAGTGAGTGGAAGAGTGAAGTCCAGTAACCTATTGCAACAAGAAATTATATTAAAATAAATAAATAAAAATGTATTTTGACATCAGTTTCTCTGAGGCCCCTTTCACACTTGTGCAACTTGTCCTGCGATTTGGGACTGCAAAGTCGCATGGCAAGTTGTACCCCATGATTTCCAATGAGTACCCTTCATATCTGTGCGACTTTAAGTCACACCAACTTCAAAGTAGTACCTGTACTACTTTGGTCCGACTTTGATGCAAGATGAGGTCCATAGAACTCAAGTTTCCACAGGCATTCCCTGAAATCGTCGCAAAATCACGCCCGCAGTAAAATTGCTGCAAAATCACACGACTTTCAAGTCATAGCAGTGTGAAAAGGGCCTGACCCATCCTCTCTCAATATGTTATATAGTGTACATTTTAGCTGTTTTTAATAAAAGAATTTGTTTTTAACTGCTATGGAAGAACAAGAAACTATCTACTCCATCTCCGTTCTTTTTATTTTTTTAATTTCATTTCCTTCTCTGACCTTTAGTTACCTAGAACTAATGAATGAATGAATTAATTAATGAATGACTTGTATAGCGCTACCTATATGAACTGAATCGCCTCAGGGCGCTTTTCTTGCTAAAAGTATCCCTTTCTAATGTATCACCATAAGTCACTAAAAAAAGTGAATACAATATTATTATAAGATTTAGCAAGAGCTAGCCTGCCAGGAATCACATGCCTGACTTTTAGTGTATAACAAAAATAGTAACAGCTGCTGTAATAAAAAGCTATTGATATACCATGGTTGGTTGTGAGCCAGAACAAGTTGAAGGAGCTACTACGGCACCAAGATGTGTTTAGGACAAAGTAAAATGTTCTTTTTATAGCTCACATCTTCTGCCACCAATACTTATTGCTTACTCCTCAGTTATGCCATTTGATACCTGGAGATTTTAGAAAGACTCTATGCCTCTGGGTACAGGGGAGCAGGTGACCTATTTCAGTGTCCTTCCATGATGCAGTGCAATGCGCTAGTCACCATGGTTGTGTCACATGTTGCCAGGGGAAAGCTTCTGTGTAATCTGTGATTCAGACCTACACAGGGCTTCACCAGTCAAGTCAACAAGGTAGTGAAGGGCAGAGCCCGAAAGGCAAGTATTAGAAGTTGATCATGATGGCTATAATGAGAATCTTGTGCTTTGCCCTGAATGGGAATAATGACAAGTTCACTTTAAATTGGTGAAATTGGTAGGTTATGTGGACATGACCAGAAACTACTCATAGCCCCAACATCCAAAAGTTTTGAAGATTCAAAACAGAATGCAAGATTGTGGACCTTTTGGGTGCTTCATTGAATAAAAAACAAATAAATTCTTAAAAGCAATAATATTTATTTAATTAAACATAATTAGGCTAAAAAACATCTGTACAACCATTCGACTCCTTTAATCACTTAACCGCTTGCCGACCAGCGCACACCAATTTATGTCGGCAGAATGGCACTGGAAGGCAAAAGGGCGTACAGGTATGTCCCCTTTGCGTTGCGAGTGCCGGGTGGCGGCGCCGAGTGCCCGCTATCACGAGAGGAAGAACAGGGAGATGCTTTTGTGAACAAAGCATTTCCCCGTTCTTCCTATTGACAAGACAGTGATCTGTGTGTTGCATTCCAGTCCCCTCACAGTTAGACTCACTCCCTAGGACACACTTAACCCCTTCACTGCCCCCTAGTGGTTAACCCCTTCACTGCCTGTGTCATTTACACATTAATCAATGCATTTTAATAGCATTGATCGCTGTATAAATGCCAATGGCCCAAAAAATGTGTCAACATTGTCCGCTGTGTCCGTCATAATGACGCAGTCCTGATAAAAATCACAAAATGCCGCAATTACTAAAAAATAAATAAAATAAAAAATAATAAAAATGCTACAAATCGATCCCCTATTTTGTAGACATACCTAGCATATTAACTACCCAAGGTAGATCATTTTTCCTCACACTTCTGTCCTGTAAAACAGTGTTTTAAGTAAGAATCTTACAATTAAAAGAATAATAATAGAAAAGAAAGCCAGACAATAGAAGTTGTGGTGCCACCTCATTTTAGTGATCTGTATAGAAGTGACCCCATACATTGGTGATTAGTATATGTAGAAGATTAATTCTTCTTTGCTTTCTGCTCAAGGAACTCCTAGCAACCCCAGGAGGAACCCTAGGGTTCCAGAGAACCCTGGTTGAGAAAGGTTTGATTTTGGTACAGTTAATGGTATTACTTCAGCTATTAAGGAGGTGCTCCAGTCTGGGCATAAAATAAAATAAAAGTCAGCAGCTACAAATACTGTAGCTGCTGACTTTTAATATAAGGACACTTACCTGTCCAAGGACCCAGCAATGTTGGCACCCATGACAATTATTCAATCGGCTTCGGGGGTAGGTGCTGGCATCTTAGGTAAGGAAAACCAGCAGTGAAGCCTTTCTGGCTTTGCAGCTGGTTTCTTACTGCGCATGCTTGAGTCACTTGAGTGTGCTTTGTGAATGGTCCGGCAGTCTTCTGGGACCTGTGTCTGTCCCAGAAGGCTGCCTGGGGAAGGAGGAGGGGCCGAAGATCCTCATAGATTGCCACAGCGATCTGACCCGGAAGTTGGAGCAGGTACCTGTCAAAAGCAGGTACCCACTCCCCTCTCCCCCCAAAAAAGTGCTTGCAAACAAGCAAAGCTCTGCCTTTTGGGTGGAGCTCCACTTTAAACAACTGGGTTACTTAGGTGAACTGAGAATAGCTGCACATATTCCTTTTCTTGATAAAAACTGTGAATTAGAGCTCTTCACAAGCCACCACTAACAAATGAGGTCCAAGAATATCCACCCAGAATTTGAAATCATTTGTCACTAGGGATCATCACAAACATAGTGTAGCACAGGAGGCTTTCTCAGGCATGCACTGATCACAACAGCTTGGGTCCCAATAGTATCATCTTGAGGCAGTATACTGTACAACACTTTACAGAGATCAAACTATTTTCAAAACTTCTGCAAAAAAGCTTGCACAAAAAGCTTATACAGGGTGGAGGACAGATATTTAACTAGAGAGAAAATCCAGTCTTCATGTTGATATCCCTTGTGGGATTTGAAGCCAGTACCCCAGCACTGTAAAAAAAACAAAAACAAATGCTAACCTATGTTTCAATCTCTAGCCTTGACCCTCATTCCCTCCACCCACCACTGAGAGCTAAGCATGCAATAGCTTAGCAATGAACTCTGCGGTTTAATGAGAAATTCTTTATTTCACATTTTATAAAGCAGTCTTTAATTGTCTATTTAATGTTTATGAATTCAGTAAAATACATGCTAACTATGACCATCCTTGATCCTTATAACACAAGACTTCTATGTCTACAAAAGTCATTTTGCTGCATATTTATGAGACAGTGTAATAGTGGTCCCAGAAAATAATAAATTGGTAGGATGCATGAAGCATTAGAGGTTCACTGAAAATAATTAGATTCCTTTGTGGAGCATTAAAATCATGCATTGTAACTTAATTGAGAAATGTGTTCGTATGGCTGTATTGCAGTGCTGAAATTAACTTAGTAGGCGCAGGAGGAATTAGACACTTTCTGGAAACTGAGATGCATGAAAAATCAGAACTGGCAAATTGCTAATAAGCCTTTGTGTATCTGGCTTTCAAAAAAGCCCATAAAGGCCTTTATTTTACCAGATATATTTCTTTCCTGGGAATTGTCCCAGTCTGAGATTTCTCAGTACAGGAGCCTAGACCGTGTGCAGTCTGCTTCTTTGGAGTGCTTGAATTACTGATGTCATTAAGTAATATGGACACAAGAGATAGGGATAGTCAGCTCTGATTTTGGCCTAAATCCATATGGGTCTATATTAGCTTGAGCACATAATACATAACTTAAAGAGATCAAGTGAGACTGGCAAGAATGACAGTTCTCTTGAGGACAGTAATATATGCCAGCCTATTGACAACAATTCAGCAGTGGTGAGATAATTTGTGGACGGGGACTTGAAATGTTAAAATGAACCGTAAGTAAGAGAGAGGAGGGGATGGGCGACTTTATTGTTACACTGGTTATTGAAAACCATTGCAAATAGAGACTTATGTCTATGAAAATTATATTTTTAAGGGAAATGATAATATGTTATAGTGATTATCCACTTTGAGCTATTCTTGTTAAGTAATTTTTTCATTAGTGTTCTTCATATACAGGAAATACAATCAGTGTCCTTGCTAGACAAGCACTATGAGCATTTCATAGATAACACTCCTTGAAAATATTATTAAATTCTAGTGGCATATTTGTTCTTGGCATAAAGGACCTGTAAAGCACAATACAAATACTGAAATTTCAGCCTATATGCTATTTCAGCATATCTATAGGCTTCCCCGTGTTTGAATTATATTAAAAAATGTCAATTAAATTATACTTTTTGAAAATTAGTGAATGTTGCTGACTTTATTTTAGTTAAACTAATTTTATTTTGAAAATATAATAAACCAATATAAACTGGCAACATGCATGAAGTACAGACTAGTATATGTACCTTTTAATGTCCTTAAAAGCAACCCGAGAGTCCTAAATTTTGGAGCACTCTAATATGCAATATTTTACATTTTATACTGCTCAGCTCTACTCTGCCCTCACCCCCTCTTGTTTCCTGCATCCCTCTATATTCACCCATCAGTATGATGGATGGCCTTGATGGCTAGATAGACTTAACCACTACAAGGTTGTTTTGAAAATTGCATATTAGCTTCCATGAAGGGTTAGCTTCTCTGCCAAAAGGGGTTTCAGGGCACCTGGGATGCTAGTGAAGATATTTACAGATGTTCGGATTTGTGCATAGAATCATATACGAGTGTTGGCAGAGACAAAGACAAAGTCCATTTTATTTTACAAGGCTGTCCATTTTATTTTACATTTTGTGTATAGAGTATAGATCATAGATCTACATTTGTCCCAAGCATGTTTAAATTCACTTACTGTTGGCTGACTCGCTACCTCTGCTGGAAGTCTGTTCCTACTCTTTTGGTAAAATAATAGATTCTAAGCCTAGATTTGAACTTTACTCCTGCTAGTTTGAGGTCATAGGCCTGTGTTCTTGATCTTAGCTTTTAATTGAAAATACTGTCCATCTAAACTTTATTCACTCTCTAATGTGTTTAATGGTTTTATTCATGTCCCCCTTTCCATTCTTTCTCCTAGACTTTACATATTTAGTTTCCGCAGCTTCTCTTGATATGTTTTCCCTTATACTTTGCAACATAACTATCCCTGGACTTGCCCTGTCATATCAATATCTTTTTAAAGGGAGGTCTCCAGAACTGGACACAGCATTATAAAAGAGATCTAAGTAAATATCTACATAGGGGAATCAAGACCTCTTTCTTCCTGCTGAGAAAATCTCTATTGAAACACCCTAGAATTCTATTCACTTACCCTATTGCCTGGCCTATCTAATTGCGCATTTTGCAATCATCTAAAATAAACACCCTCACATCCTTTTCCACCATTGTTTTGGCCAGCACTGTACCTCACATATTGTACTCTTTCAAATAATTATTTTTTTCTTTCCTTTTTTCCCTCTGATATTATACATAAGGCCTAGTGTACAAATATTTTTGGTACCCCACCATGACATCTATAACAGTATGGCTGTGAATAGCAGTTCACCTGTGAGCTCAGTAGAAATCAGTGGCTAGGATGATGTATAGGTTCCAGGAAAACTCCCTGGGCTTTAAATTCTTCCCTTTCTTTTCTGATTGTTGTAATCTGTTCCATCAACCTCTCTATTTCATTCTATTTAAAAGAGGATTGAGTGAGATTTTAAATGAGGTAATGACACAGTCATTAACCTCCATCCCGGTATTTGTATATTAAAAAAGAGAACAGAAAAACTCTCTACTTCATTTTTTTTTTAACCATAGTTTTATAGGACAAAGTTGCAATCCTCCCCTTAAATAAATATCTTGAAAGGTATGTCTTCCCCATTGATAAACTGTATCTGGTGAACCACTTGTTCCAAGGTCTCAACTGTTTCTTCCATTGGGTCACTTTTTATAGAACCTATTTTTCTCTCATGTGCCAGGCATCAACACTTCCTCACTGTTAGAGCACTCCTGAGTTTTGGTTCTTTAAACATTTTCAGTCTCAGATCATAGTCAATCATCCACTGTAGAGCCGGGTTCAGTCAATTCTGCATAACCATCACTTTTTATTTATGTGGCAGACCCTGAAGAGTTCCAGGACTTTTTCTCTTGCTCTAATTCACCAATGATTACCTTGTCAGTTGCTCATGTATCTCTTCATCCATCTCATCCTTTTGTTCCAGCAAGGTATGGAGCTGTCCTAATCACAGTACTGATCCCTATGGCTTTCTGAAATGTTGAAGTCCTTCAGCTTCTCCCCCTACCCTTTCTACAGCACATGCATCTCTGCCTGCTGTCTTCTTATTTGTTAAATTTTCCCAAAATCGGGTGCTTGACACTGCCCTTCCTTCAGGTGAAACAAAAAAGCTCAATAAATGCCATTCCTTCAATATCCACTTTACTCCCAACTGGGAAAAAGTTAGAAGGCGATTTCTCATAGCAGTTCCATTTAAAAAAAAATAGTTTGCATATTTCTAGCCTTTTTCATGCTTGGTGGTCACATGTTGACAACAGTGTCATTCTATCCTCCAATTTCTTTTAAGATAGAAACATGGTTTCTTAAAAGTGAATGATGCAGATAAAGAATCCAATCATGTTAAAAGCCAATTTCTGTTAATTTTAAACACCCATTATTGTACAGATGAAATGTATTGAGTAAATAGTCTCAGCTCCTTTAGTAAATTAGCATCAATGTCTCTGTCTCATGTCTGTGGATATCAGTCAGGCTTCTTTAAGAAAAGGAACAAACTGAAAATTGGTTGCTATGCCCAACTGCACTGTGTACATCATTACTATTTGCATGGTCTTACTGAATAAGCTCCAGTGAGCTGTAATTTACTAATACGGCTCTTAGCTTTCCTAATTGACTTAAGATTTTTAAACAAAAAGTTTGTCCATTTAAATGAACTGTGCTAATTGTCGGCTAACATTGTGTAGTATATATAGGACCGAAGTGGTCTTCTGCCATTAATGACAAAGATTAATGTAATGTGTATGTATACAACACTATATTACAAATAAACTCATGCCCTGCCTAATTCTTCCGTTATCTCAGACAATTTGGCAGGCATAGTACGTATGAGAGCAGCTTTCTCGCATAATACTTTTACACAATTTCTTAAATCAACTCTTCATTGTAGACTCATTATATACTTTGTTTGCCTATCAGAGTAATCCTACAGATTACAGATTTGAATGCATTACAATACCCCATTAGGCAAGCTCAATACATTAATTTGCTGCTGATAAAAGCAGATGCATAATATAAAGATGCATACATTGCATTCATATGAAGCTATACCAGATTTCTTTTCTGTGAGTTAGGGCCGATTCACACCGGGTGTGGTAGGACTGTGTTGGGATTCTATTCCAGCTCAGTCCTACCACAAGACAAGGTAAAATGCTTTGTCTCCTATCTTGCGGGTTCACATCACTGTGTTGCGGTAGTGTGCACTGAAAGAAGTGCCGGATGATCTACTCTTTACAGCAGGGGGTCCAACCTTTTTAAGAGCGAGTGCCACCTAAGCAACTTGGTAACCGGCTGTGGGCTGCAATGAGTGGAGCAGGTGCATGCCAGTCGACTCTACTTTTTTTTTTTTTTCGGATCGGATTGGAGGTAGGCATTTGTAAATGGACACAAGTCCATTTACATCTGCTACTCTTTAGAGGTGAATGGAGGGTCAGACTGACCGTGTTAAAGGGGCCTATGACTCAGTGCAGGTAACCCTCAGGTGCATTGCTCTGCACCTGCGGATCAGTTTGAAAGCAGCCCAGTAACCACTGCAGAACAGATATGCCCATATATACACTGTGATTTTAGTAATAAACTTACTATTAATAACTGTATTCTATTCCATCCCAGAGCAGGAGGTCGCAGGCCACATCAGAGGGCTCCGTGGGCCAAATGTGGACCCCGGACCACTGGTTGGGCACACCTGCTTTACAGCGTAGCACAGTGAGATGCAATCGTACAGACTAGGGATGAGCTTCGTGTTCGAGTCGAGTGTTCGTCCGTTCGGCGAAATCCGAACACTTTGGTCCGTTCGCGTCAAATTCGCGTGGCGCTCACGGCCCACAATGCACTGCGATGGCGCAGTGCATTGCTGGCTCATGATTGGCCAAGCATGCACTGTGACCCCGCATGCTTGGCCAATCGCAGCGCCAGCAGCGAGGAGAGCCATGATTGGCCACAGGCAAGATGCCTGTAGCCAATCATAGCTCAGGCTGTGTAGTGCACGCCCCACACTATATAAGGCCGCCATTGCGGCGGCCTCGTGTAGTGTGTTGGCGTCTGAAGCAGTGGGTGTTCTGTGTATCTTCAACACAGTACACACCGATCGTTTTCGGCCGATTTTCTATCTTGCTGTTGTGTAGTGGTTATTGTCTGCGTGCCCTGACCGCAGTATACACCGCTATATTCACCTCACCTATATAGCTAGTGATCTATCTTTAATAATAGAGCTTGCAGTCAGTAGTGTTAGGAGATAGTGCGTGCTGTCTGCGTGCTCTGTACCCAGTACATACCGCTTTATCCACCTACATAGCTGTTCTCTATTTGAGCCCAATTGCCATCTGCAGGAGTTATTGGAAGTTGTGTGTGCCTCCAGCACAGCACAGTATACATCTGTATATAGCCCTTTATCTCTGCTGTTTTCTGGTTATTGTCTGCATGCCCTGACCGCAGTATACACCGCGATATTCACTTCACCTATATAGCTAGTGATCTATCTTTAATAATAGAGCTTGCAGTCAGTAGTGTTAGGAGATAGTGCGTGCTGTCTGCGTGCTCTGTACCCAGTACATACCGCTACATCCACCTACATAGCTGTTCTCTATTTGAGCCCACTTGCCATCTGCAGGAGTTATTGGAAGTTGTGTGTGCCTCCAGCACAGCACAGTATACATCTGTATATACCCCTTTATCTCTGGTGTTCTCTGGTTATTGTCTGCGTGCCCTGACCGCAGTATACACCGCTATATTCACCTCACCTATATAGCTAGTGATCTATCTTTAATAATAGAGCTTGCAGTCAGTAGTGTTAGGAGATAGTGAGTGCTGTCTGCGTGCTCTGTACCCAGTACATACCGCTATATCCACCTACATAGCTGTTCTCTATTTGAGCCCACTTGCCGTCTGCAGGAGTTATTGGAAGTTGTGTGTGCCTCCAGCACAGCACAGTATACATCTGTATATACCCCTTTATCTCTGGTGTTCTATAAAAAAGGCATCTGCAGGAGTTAGTGGGTGTTGTGTGCCTCCAGCACAATATAAACTACCCAACTGCTGTTTTACCCAACTCCCTTCAGGCCATTACCATGTCTGGAAGGCCAGCAAGGAGAGGCAGACAGGCGCGAGCCGATAAAAGAGGGCAAGCAGGCTCTGTGTCTAGAGACAACAGTGCTGGTCGTGGATGCGGTGCATTGTCATCAGCACGTGGCCATGGGACATGCTTGTCCTTCTTTTCGGCAGCTGGACATGTTGAACCGCAACATGCCAACGACTTGGTAGAGTGGATGACCAAGCCCTCTTCATCCTCCTCATCCTCTCTCACCCAGTCTCAGGGTAGTAGCAAAGCAGATGCCAACGCATCGTCTTCCCTCCTCTCAATGTCATCATCAGTGACTCCTTCCCTAGACCCACCACGTCCTCCTGAGGAGTCTCCTGAACTCTTTGAGCACAGTGTTGGGTACATGCTCCAGGAGGATGCCCAGTGTTTTGTGGGCTCTGATGATGACACTCAGCTAGAGGAAGGCAGTAGCGTGAGCGCAGAGAGAGGGGATGCTCAAGAAGGACAGCAATCTGGCAGTCATGTTCCACAAGCTGCAGCATACTGCCAGGTTTGCTACAGCGATGAAGAGGGAGGGGATGATGAGGGCACTGACTCCACGTGGGTGCCTGGAAGGAGGGAGGAGGAGGAGGAGGAGGAGGAGGCACATGTCCAATGAGGCAGGATGCCCTCCGGGGGCCAGCTTAGGGGCAGCACACCGACTGAATCACACCGCAGAGCTCCGCCTATGCAGAGCGCTGCCTCTGCCCGTTATTCTAAAAGTTCTTTGGTGTGGGCCTTTTTTGAGACGAGTGCATCAGATCGCACCGCTGCTATTTGCAACATATGTCTCAAGCGTGTCTCACGTGGCCAAAACATCAGCCGCTTAGGCACCACATGCTTGACCAGACATATGTTGACCTGCCATGCAGCTCGTTGGCAAGCGTACTTCAAAGACCCACACCAAAGAACAAAGCGGACCTCTCCTTGCTCCTCATCAGCTGGCATCTCCAACCCCACTAGACCTTCAGTCCTCTCTGAAACCTGCTCTGAGAGGAATGAAGGTGTAGAATTAGGTGTGTCACAGCCAAGTGCTTCCGGGAACTCTGCTAGCGGTACACCCACGTCTGATTATAGCAGGCAAATGTCCCTGCCCCAGCTGCTGGACCGGCGGAAGAAGTTTACTCCCAGCCATCCACATGCCCAGCGGTTGAACGCTAGCTTGGCTAAATTGCTAGCACTTCAACTGCTGCCTTTTCAGTTGGTAGACTCGGCCCCCTTCCGTGAGTTTGTACAATGTGCGGTTCCTCAGTGGCAGGTCCCCAAATGCCACTTTTTCTCACGGAAGGCGATTCCGGCTCTCTACCGGCATGTGGAAGGCAATGTCCTTGCCTCGCTGGACAGGGTGGTCAGCGGTAAGGTGCATATTACCGCTGACTCATGGTCCAGCAGGCATGGACAGGGACGTTACCTGTCTTTCACGGCCCATTGGGTCACTCTTCTGGCTGCTGGGAAGGATGCAGGACAAGGTGCAGTAGTGTTGGAGGTTGTTCCGCCACCACGCCTCCAAAATGCTACTATTGGTTGTGACACACCTCTCTCCTCCACCCCCTCCTCTTCTTCTTCCTCCATGGCCTCTTCCAGTGCTCTGTCCTCAGAACCAGCGGTGCTCCGTAAGCGTTCCAGGGGCTACGCAAGTACGCAGGCAAAACGATGCCATGCCGTGCTTGCGCTGGTTTGTTTGGGGGACAGGAGCCACACTGGGGCGGATGTTTTGTCAACTCTGCCGGGGCAGGCCGAGAGGTGGTTGACGCCATGCCAGCTTAAGACAGGAATGGTGGTTTGTGACAATGGCACCAACCTCCTCTCCGCCCTCCGACAGGGACAACTGACCCATGTGCCCTGTGTAGCTCACGTCCTTAACCTGGTGGTGCAGCGGTTCTTGGGCAGGTACCCCGGCTTACAGGATGTCCTGAAGCAGGCCAGGAAAGTCTGTGTGCATTTCCGCCGATCATTTAATGCCTGTGCTCGGCTGGCTGAGCTCCAAAAGGAGTTGAACCTGCCCAAGAATCGCCTTATATGTGACATGCCCACCAGATGGAACTCAACATTGGCCATGCTGCAGCGGCTGCACACGCAGCAGAGGGCCATCAATGAGTACCTGTGCGACTACGGCACCAGGACAGGGTCAGGGGAGCTCGGTTTTTTCTCACCACGCCAGTGGAGCATGATCAGGGATGCATGCACTGTCCTGTCACCGTTTGAGGAGGCCACAAGGATGGTGAGCAGTGACAGTGCATGCATCAGTGACACTGTACCTCTTGTCCACCTCTTGGAGCATACGCTGCGTGGAATAATGGACAGGGCACTTGAGGCAGAACAGAGGCAGGAAGAGGAGAACTTCCTTGCCTCTCAAGGCCCCCTTTATCCAGACAGTGTTCCTGCTGTGCCACCCATCACACAGGAAGAGGATAAGGAGGAGGAAGAGGAGGAGGAGGATGATTGTGTCAGCATGGAGGTGGAGGCTGGCACTCAGCATCAGCAGCAGCAGTCTTGTAGGGATGATTTACAGTCCCAAGAAACACGTGGACTTGTACGTGGCTGGGAGGAGGTAGCTGTGGATCATGTTGCCCTTAGTGACCCAGAGGACTCCGGACCGAATGCCTCAGCTAACCTACGCTGCATGGCCTCCCTGATCCTGCAAAGCCTGCGGAAGGATCCTCGTTTTCTTCGGATCAAGGAGAGGGACCATTACTGGCTGGCCACTCTCCTTGATCCACGGTACAAGGGTAAGGTTGCCGACCTTATCTTGCCATCGCAGAGGGAGCAGAGGATGAGACATCTCCGGGAGGCCTTGCAGAAAGGTCTGTGCAATGCGTTCCCAGAGACTGGGAGGTTACAAACTCCTGGTCCTGGACAACGTGTTGCTGAGGCATCGGTCAGAAGGAGCGGTGGAGAAGGTGGCTGCCTGACTGATGCTTTCAGACAATTTTTTAGTCCGCAGCCCCAAGGTATGATCGGTTCCAGCACCCATCGCCAGCGTCTGATTTACATGGTGCAGGAATACCTAGGGGCAAGGTCAGACTTGGACACCTTTCCCACCGAAAATCCTCTGGCTTACTGGGTCTTGAGGATGGATCACTGGCCAGAGCTTGCACAGTATGCAATTGAGCTACTGGCCTGTCCTGCATCCAGCGTTCTTTCGGAACGCACCTTCAGTGCTGCTGGTGGCTTTGTTACCGATCACAGGGTGCGCCTGTCCACTGAATCAGTTGATCGACTGACCTTCATCAAGATGAATCAGTCTTGGATCACCCACAGCTACCAAGCACCTGAAGCTGATGTAACCGAATAATTCAAGACTGCCTATGCTGATGCTGAGTGACTGTCCTGTTATGTTGATTGTCTATCCTCTTCCTCCTCCGCTGATATGTTGGAAGAACATTTTTGGTTCTGGTTGATGCCATCAGCCCAATTTTTCTGCCCCTGTTTAACAGGGGCGTTTAAGTACAATTTTTGATGCAGGGTTGCAGTGTGGTGGCACCAGCACCAGTGCCTAAGGCCCAATTTTTCTGCCCCTGTTTAACAGGGGCATTTAAGTACAATTTTTGATGCAATGCTTTGCAGCAGGGCTAATTCCTGCAATAAAACTAGAGTATATGGCAGAGGTTGCAGTGTGGTGGCACCAGCACCAGTGCCTAAGGCCCAATTTTTCTGCCCCTGTTTAACAGGGGCGTTTAAGTACAATTTTTGATGCAATGCTTTGCAGCAGGGCTAATTCCAGCAAAAAAACTAGAGTATATGGAAGAGGTTGCAGTGTGGTGGCACCAGCAGCAGTGCCTAAGGCCAAATTTTTCTGCCCCTGTTTAACAGGGACATGTAATTACAATTCTTGATATAATATTTCACAGGAGGGCCCCTTCCTGTGCCCACCCAGAGTAACGGTGAGGACTTATAGTGTTGTGGCACCAGCACCACAACCACCAAAGGTCAATTTTTCTACCACTGTTCAACAATGGCATGTAATTACAATTCTTGATATAATCGTTCACAGCAGGGCTCTCCAGCACCCACCAAGAGTCACTTTGAGGGCTTACAATGTTGTGGCAAAACCAACACCTTGTTCCGCCATTTCTGCAGAGCATATAGGGCAGGCCCTTACTTTCAAACATCCAACTTACAAACATCTCCTACTTGCAAACGGAAGGAGACAACAGCAAGTGAGATGAAAAAAGATGGACGACAAAACAAATTATACAGGGGTGATAACCCTTCCCTATGTTTTCCAAAAAGCTTAAAAATAGTTTTTTTGACTGGAGCTACACTTTAAAAATGTACCAGTTGAAAATTACAAACAGATTCAACTTAACACAGCAAACCTACACAGTCCCTGTCTTGTTTGCACCGCCTGTATACTGCTGTTCTGAGTATATAGGGCCTGGGAGCCACACGCATTTCCTTTTTTTAATATGGGTACAGGGTTCCCCTTAATATGCGTACAAGACCCAAATAGGCTGGTAATGGGCAGGGAGGGCTACCCATGCCATTTTTCTCAATGATTTTCAACCATATTGCAGGAACCAGATATAACATTAAAACCGCAAGCAGTTTTAAATGGTGTTATTTCCGTTTAATGTCATTTTGTGCAGGGACTGTTCTAAACACGGGAAAGACGTGGCACTTCACAGGCATACTACAGACACCCCCCAGGCACCATATTTAAAGGAATATTTCACTTTTTTTTCACTTTAATCGTCATTAAAATCAGTGCTCCCGCCCAAACTGCCATTTTTAAAAACATTTTAGGCATTGACCCATGTCCCCTGGGGCAGGAGCCAGGTCCCCAAACCCTTTTTAGGACAGTATCTTGCATATTAGCCGTTAAAATTAGCACTTTTCATTTCGAACGTTCGAGTCCCATAGACTTCAATGGGGTTCTAACGTTCGTAACGAACGTGGGGTCCGTTCGAAAGTTCTGGTGCGAACCGAACCGGGGGGTGTTCGGCTCATCCCTAGTACAGACCTGCAGCTAGTTGAAATGAAAGAAATGTGTTTGTTTGACATTTCAATAAAGTTCCTTCGGCCCGAACCTTAGCTTATTTTTAGTGACAGAATTGTTCATGAAACAAGAAGTGAAGAGAAATGCTTTAGTGGGAACTTAGGCAGCAATAAAATCCTGACAGAGATTCTAATCTTTCTACACTCTCAAAAAATAATAATAAAAACGTTTTAGTTAGTTACACTTTAATATCTTGCCCAGGTTATGTTAACCCTTTCCCGCCGAGCGTACGCACATCTGCGTACTCGGCTTCCGGGGGTTATACCGGGATGATGCCCGCACCTGCAGGCATCATCCCGGTACCGTTTTTTACAGCAGGCGATTGGCTATCCAGGCATAACAACCGATGCGGCTAAAAGCCGCTCGGCTGTTATGCCGGAGGAGCGGGAGGGGACGTCCCCCCTCCCGCCGCCTCTCGCCGCTGTTACCGGTGCTCCCGCTCGATCGGGAGCACCGATTAAAGATCCGTCGGCTCTGGCTGCTGGGGAGGAACTGGTCTCCTCATCGTAAACACGGAAGCGACGTCATGACGTCACTTCCCGTTTACTCGGCTGCCAATGGCGCCGGTTTTAAAAAAATATCCGGTATTCAGAATCGCCGTTTTCGGCGATCTGAATACATTGAAGTGTAAAGGAGGGGTGGGGGGTCTTTTAGACCCCCGATCCCTCCATAAAGAGGACCTGTCACCACCTATTACTGTCACAAGGGATGTTTACATTCCTTGTGACAGCAATAAAAGTGATCAAATTTTTATTTTTTTTTTAAACAATTTAGTCATTTAAAAATAAATAAAATAAAAAAAAAAATAAAAAAAAAAATTTCAAAGCGCCCGCCGTCCCCGCGAGCTCGCGAAGCAAAGAAAACGCATGCGGAAGTCGCGCCCGCGTACGTAAACGGTGTTCAAGTCACACATGTGAGGTATCGCCGCGATCGTCAGAGCGAGAGCAATAATTCTAGCAGTAGACCTCTTCTGTAACGCTAACCTGGTAACCGTAAAAAATGTTTAAAGCGTCGCCTATTGAGATTTTTAGGTACCGTACTTTGTCGTCAATCTACAAGTGCGCGCAATTATAAAGTGTGACATGTTTGGTATCTATTTACTCGGCGTAACATTATCTTTCACATTTCGCAAAAAAATTGGGCTAATTTTACTGTTTTTTTTTTTTTTATTCATGAAAGTGTCCCTTTTCCCAAAAAGTTGCGTTTAAAACACCACTGCGCAAATACCGTGTGACATAAAATATTGCAACAATCGCCGTTTTATTCTCTAGAGCCTCTGCTAAAAAAATATATATAATGTTTGGGGGTTCCAAGTAATTTTCTAGCAAAAAATATGGATTTTAACTTGTAAACACCAAATTCCAAAAATAGGCTTAGTCATGAAAGGGTTAAAGAATAACTGTTATCCCTCACTGCTTCCATTATATAGATATATATGTCTATATATAGATATATCTATCTATACATATCTATATACATACACTACATTGTCAAAAGTATTGCAATGCCTGCCTTTACACATACAACTTTGATGGCACCCCAGTCTTCGTCTGTTGAGTTCAATATTGAGTTTGGTAGGCAACCTTTGAGAGATGAAGATCTACTTGAACAACACTAATGAAGTCAAATATCACTGCCCCCCCCCCAAAAAAAAAAAAAAAAAAGAAGACAGTAGGCTCAACCTTTTTTTGATAAAATATTTTTACTCAGAACTAAAATAAAAAAGTATTACAAGAGAGTGCAGGCTTTATGAGTGCATTATGCAGAGAATGCAAGGTTCACCACTGCATTAGTATCAGAAGTGATCATGAGTGTGTTGCGCTCAGAATGCAGAGTTAAGGAGTGCATTACCCTCAGAATGCATAGTTCAGGAGTGTGTTACTCAGAATGCATGGTTAAGGAGTGCATTGCACTCAGAATGCAGGGTTAATGTGTGTGTTGTGCTCAGAATTCAGGATTAAGGAGTGTATGAGGCTCAGAATGCAGGGTTCAGTGGTGGTGGGGGTGATATGAAGTGTGGGAGAGGACACTGCTATGGGCGTGACCCTGCTTAGTGTCCTCTGCCCCTTCACATTACCTCCCCCTCATATGCACACACAGTGGTGTCCTGTGCCTTCCTCTCCCCCCTTTCCCCTGCAACAGTAACCTCTGGCACCCTTCCCTCCCTTAGCAGTGTCTTTCCTTTTTACACAGCAGAGACCGGGAAGCAGCACAGTTCTGGACAGGGGGAGGGAGTACATTTTCATATTAGCAAGCTGGTGATTGGTTGCTTAGGACTACCTTAGGTCCTAGCAACCAATCGCCAGTGGTTTAACTTAAAAAGCTCCTCCCCCCACCCTCAGTCCTGAGCTGTGCTTCCACCTGGTCTCCGCTGTTCACTGATAACAGCAGCAGAGCAGGCTGGGGGTAGGATGGAGAGAGAGAGACTGGGACATAGACATAGAAAGCCCAGTGGAGCTGTGGAAGAGGCGGGAGGGAGAGAGAGACCTGGATGATATGGTGCAGTGCAGCCGGCTGGAAGGAAAGGCAAGGACCGGCACTTAGAAAGTGGGGTTCGGTCGATCGCAGTCCACCTGTCGACCGCCGCAGGTTCCTGTTCATGGTCCACCTGTCACCTGCAGGCGGTCGACAGGTGAACTGTGATCGATGGGTCACCGACCCCCGCTGTGCAGCTATAACAGCTTAAACTCTTCTGGGAAGGCTGTCCACAAGGTTTAGGATTGTGTCTATGGGAATATTTGACCATTCTTCCTGAAGCGCATTTGTGAGTTCCAGTTTAGGGATGTTCCCTTCCTGTTCCAACATGACTGCATACCAGTGCACAAAAAAGGTCCATAAAGACATGGATGAGCAAGTTTGGGGTGGAGGAACTTACTGGCCTGCAGAGAGTTCTGACCTCAACCAGTTAGAACACCTTTGGGATTGATTAGAGAGGAGACTACAAGCCAGGCCTTCTCATCCAACATCAGTGCCTGACCTCACAAATGTGCTTCTGGAAGAATGGTCAAACAGTCCCACAGGCACACTCCTAAACTTTGTGGACATCATTCCCAGAATTGGGTTGAAGCTATTATAGCTGCAAAGTGTGGGACAACTCAATATTGAACCCTACGGGCTAAGACTTGAATGCCATTAAAGTTCATGTGCGTGTAAAGGCAGGTGTCCCAATACTTTTGACAATATAGTGTGTATAGAGTCCTATTTTTGGAATACTGGTTATATACAGCATATGTGTGTTTTTTTTTTTTTTTATGGCATAAGAGAGCATAAACCCTAAATAATTTTTCTTAACAGTAAAATATATTACATTGTCAAAAATTATGGTTATGCTTAAAAAAAAAAATCCAGTCCTGCTGCTAGAACATAAATAAAGCATGCTCACATTTAATTCATTGCTGTTTTCTCCGTTAGTTTTTACAAACTCTCATAAAATGCTGAATGTTTAATAGGGCTTTTTGGTGAAAGACAGCTGTAATCAGAACGGAGAGTGGTTGACCGAGAGTTCACGTTATATATTATTTAGAAGCAGTTTTAACTTAAATGTTAATATTGTAACACTAAAGGGATGTTGTTATCCTTTATTTTGACAGTTTTTTCTCATTAGGGGACTCTAATAAACATGTTTTAGGGTTTGAAAAGCAATACAAAAATGAAAAAATACTCAGAAGGCTCACTTTTCAAAGCAGAAATGTTTTCAGTTCTGATTAAAATTAAAATTAAAAAAAAAAAACCAGACTTGTAAAATAGAGTTTATAAAACTGAAAAAAAAAGACCTCATGTTAAACTGCCCATAGATGGATCGGAATTTGCCCAGTTCAGCGGGACTGGCCAAATTTCGCCAGCTGGCGAAAGATTTTTTACAGATGCTTGCTTTTATTGAACACATGTAAGTGCAATTTTATTACTTATTAAATGTTATCCTACGGATTCACACTATGGCTAGCCTCTTTTCATCTCTATGAATCTATGACTGATGCGTGTTCCGTGCGGCTGCTGCTGTCACTGGTTTACCACTGAGGCTTGGTCAAGGAGAGGTGACGCTATTGATTTAATACCCGGAAGGGCTCCTGCTACACAGGCTATACCAAGGTGGTCCGCGGAGGTGCCGTTGCTGGGTTGATACCTGGATAGGTATCTACTATACAGGCTGTAACAAAGCTTGCCCTCTGGTAAGCGTGACATCTATGTGGTGGTGGATCACGCGTTGGTGGTGTTTGTGCACTCTGTTTCCATTCACTCCTTACTTATTTGGACTTCATTGGACTTTATTTTTTATTATTTATTAATATATATATTATGCATTGTCTTTTTGTTAAATTTATGCATGACTAATAGGGGTTATATATATATCATCACATATATATATATATATATATATATATATATATATATATATATATATATATATATATATATATATATATATATATATATATATATATATATAATTTAGCGCAGCTTTTTTCTGTTACTATATTCTGTTTTGTCCATATCTCACAATTTAGAGCTGCTCCTGGTAGGGGTTATTTTGTATTGTTAATTTCATTTTATTTTTTTATTTTATAGTGCAGTATTTTTTGTCTTTTTCCATTGTGTAATATTATCCAAAAAAAGACAAGATTTTATCTCATAGATAAATGTTTTATACAATATCCAGAAATAAATACATCCAACATTTTGTGTTTTTATAGATACTATCTTTTAGTTTACAATTTCTGGAACTAGTTGTAGTCATTTTGTTTTAGCTTTGGAGTACAATGATGGCAACATTTTCAAGGACAGTTCTGAAAGTTGAGGATTTGTTTCTTTATATAGTGTCAGTTTAATCTGTTCAGTCTCTTGAATTGGACTTCCTTTTCCAATTCACTTTAATGTCAAATAGTGAGAGGTAATATAGTTTATTAGTAAGAAAGACTATAAAGGGAATGCGTAAAATAAGGCAAGAAAGGAAACATTAAAGGTTACTTACAAAAGTTGATCAACACAGAAAGGCTGGACAAATTTGGTCTCCTAATTTATTACTTTATAAATAGATATCGTTATAATACCAAAGAGTGTGGACATAGATTGTTCCTTTACACGCCATTTCAGTTGAAGCTAATCTCCAGGCAAATAGCTACATACACAGATGAAATGCACTTCCGTTTTACCTGCCAAATTATTTGTATTTCCATCTGCCCAGTTCTGAAATGTACACAGATTTGTCAGACAGCACAGTCCTACCTGGCAGGGAAGGTGACCTGATCGTTGTCTGCTGCCGTTTCACTTTCACTTACAGATCATCACCCCCCACATCCAACCTGTGACTGGACAGTGAAAGGAGGAGCAGCACACCTATGGGTTCTTCTCTATATCACTCTGTTCTCTCCTCCCATCAACATGTCCCTTTTACTGCTCTTATACTGGCCCTTTGGGACAAAAGCACTGCAACACAGCTAACTGTTTTTTGTGCTCCTTCTTTTGCCCTTTGGCTGTACAGGAACTGCAAAAGGCTGATTCCAAGTCAAATTCAGCTTGCTTGCGGTTCAAAGAAAATATTTAAAGATGTATTCACGAGTACAGAGCTGCATTAATGTGTGCGTTTTATATCTTTCTGAAGTTCAGGTTTGAAGTAAAACCTTTCATGAAGGAAACCGGGAGGCTGCGTTTACTCACCTCTTGTTTTTGATGTTAGTAGCCTGGCTGTTACGCTGGCCTCTGTTTTACTGACCAGGAGCAAATATATACGGCTCAGTAAATCATTTATATGTATACTGATTCCAGGGCAATGAGTCATTCAACTATTGAAGCAAGAGAGTCAAAATGGCAGTTGTATGTTGATAAAGTTCAACAGTGGTGTTCTCATGGCAAATACGGGCATATACAAAGAAACAACACCAATGAATGTATTTGTTTTTTTGTGAAATGTTTTTCAGTATAACTTGTAAAAATACCTGAATTGGTTTTATTTCAGCTTTTAACATGTATAGAGCAGCACACAAATTGGGGGAGCGAGGGGCAGTACTTGGGGATAATCAGGTGTATGCATTTGCATCTGAGGAGGATGCTGAGAGAGAGATCTCCAGAAGGGCATAGTCTTAAGCCCCGTACACGCTATCAGATTTGTCTGCAGATTTTTTCCTTCAGATTTACCAAAACCATATAATATGAGGTCAAACCTTAGTAGTTTCAATTTGTATGCAATCAGACAGGCTCTTGCACTACATGGTTTTGGTAAATCTGAAGACAAAAATCAGCAGAAAATCTGTGTGTATGGGACTTTAGAGGCGCTGGGAACTTTTAGACTTGCATGTGCATTCAAATGAAGGACAATTTAATACGCTCAATAGCTCTGGTGAGGCGGCTCCCGCACAGCAAGGCTTTCTTGATTGGCACCCATAGGTCAAACAATAGAAACACAGAAAGGCGCATCGGACCAAATACAGATGAAAGAGTCCAAGATCATTTTAATTATTGGTAAAATAAGTTGTAGAAAAACAGCCAACGCTTTTTGGGTGCAACACCATTCCCCCTTCATCAGAGATTAAAGAGAAAGTAAACCCTAATGGGTTTACTTCCTCTTTCATTCCCTGCAAAGGCAAAGCATAATGGACTACTATGCATCGCATAGTAGCCCATTATGTGTCACTTACCTGACACAGGAGCCAGCGAAGTCACCGCTGTCCCCTGTAGTCCGCCGCATCCATCTTGCTGGTGGCGTCTCGCAGCTCCGCCGTTGTCATTCGGCGAAGCCGCGATGAGGTCACTCCCGCGCATGCGCACGGGAGTCAACACGCGCGGCAGCTCCATTTTTGGAAATGCCGCGCTCAGTGCGCCTGCGCGCCGCTGTCTGCGGCGCATGCGCCGTAGACAGTGGTGCCCGTTTTCGGGCAAATATCTCCTAAACCATATAGGTTTAGGAGATATTGCTTGGACCTACAGGTAAGCCTTAATCTAGGCTTACCTGTAGGTCAAAGTGGTTTGTAAGGGTTTACAACCACTTTAACACAGGATAAAACTTGACTTGACAAATCTATATTAGTTTGAAGTTGTTGAGCGACAAGTTCTGTTAAGTTTCTACTCCATGTGGAGCGTTCATTACTGGTTCTAAGGAAGATGTGTGAGGTCACTGTTTTCTTTGAGTTCATCCAAATGTCATGCTGTGCTAAGTTCTAATAAAGGGGAAGTAGTGCTGCCCCCGAAACATGTTGGCTGTTTTTATATGACTTTTTTTACTAACAATTAAAATAATCTTAGACTCTTTCATCCAATTTTGGTTTTTGCCATTCTGTATTTTCATGGTAGGAATAGAGAGGCGACATGATCAGTTCATTGCTGTTTCTTCAATATACAGTCAGAGGGTGGGGCAGAAAGATGACTTTTCTGTCTGCCATTGCTGTGTACATCTTGGGGCTGAATGGACAGAAATACTAATTAATTAGAAGGTGTGTCAGATCTTTTAAGGGTATTTCCACTGTGCATTGAGATGTATGCCTGGAATTCAGGTTTAATGTGCTGTACAGCTGTGCACAGGTTAAAGCAGAGATCATCAAAATACGGCCCTCCAGCTGTTGCGAAACTACACATCCCATGAGACATTGTAAAACTCTGATATTCACAGACACGTCTAGGCATGATGGGAATTGTAGTTCCTGAACAACTGGAGGGCCATAGTTTGAAGACCCAAGCCTTAACCTTTCCTGCAGTAGACAATTATTAATAATGATGTTGTTGTTTTTTTTTTTTTCTGTTCAAATATTCTATTGAAGTTACATGAAAAGAATCAATGATATTGTTTTACTGCTACTCGTTGAAAAAAGAAATTGCTCATATAGATTATATTGCTATTATTATTAGTAGTAGTAGTATTACTATTAATATTATATGTTGCTACATGTTCTTTGCTGTTTATCTGTATGCACATCATATACAAACAAATGCTAACATGTGCTTGCTACATCTATAATCTAATTTGCATCTGTTTATATTTTCTTACATGTCAGACAGCTTGGAAAAGACAGTAAGATAGAAATGTGAATGTGCTGACATCTGTTAGCTCTCACTTGCATGCCATGGGTATTGTGACTTGCGCCTTGCAAACCTAGTTATGTTTCCAAGCAAACAGGTTATTGTAGATGAAGTCCTGTGGCTAGTTTATGAAACAATTAGAATAACCTTAAAAGACTCATAAAGACTCATATATGCAGTGTATATATATATATATATATATATATATATATATATATATATATACCGTATTTATCGGCGTATAACACGTTCCAACTGCTAAGGAGTCACACATGTGTGCACTGCCTAACCAAACAGTGTGTGTCCATAGACACACACAGTTCCGTCAAGCCATGGTCCCTGCTCTCTCCTCACCAGTTTTCATGTCAGCAGTAGGAGCCTAGCCATGGGAGTTGGTGGGATAGATAGTGGGTGTTTTTACCTTAATGCAGAGAATGCATCAAGATTAAAAAACATTTTGAATTTACAACCATTTTGAGCTTTAACCCACCTTCAGGATTGCTAACACATTTTTTTCTAATTAGTCGCTCTTTCACTGGCTGTACCAGTGTTATATTGCTCCCTCACTAGTAGGTTGAATTATGTAGGATTCTGGCACAGCAGGGGAGTAACTCAGTACAGTAAATGGAAGTCTCTATTTGGTGATTCTTCTCCTAACAATGCCACCAGCTGCAGATTCACCCTGTGATAATAAGCTGACCAAGTTGATGTGTATACCTCTAAAAATATAAAAAGACTTTAATGCTTTTATTGAGTAATTTTAGATGAATATGTGTATTGGAATATGTTTAAACTGCACACTATATAAGTTAGGCAGACAGTGCTAGTATGTATTTTCTGTTATATGATTGAAAATTTAGGACATTTTTTATTTGATTTGGCTCAGACGTATGCCAAGATACTTAATAATTATCTAATAAAAACAGTCTTATTTATATTCAGCAAAAGACCATAGTCTAATTCTGCCTAATCATGCACCAGCTGCTATAGTTTCTTGTAAAGGCTCTAGAGGGGTAATTTAGGCAGCCTAGACTTACACTGCTGACTTCAGGGGAAACTATTGTTTTAGACTAAGGGAGGGGTTAGCAGATCCAAAACCCTTTAATCTAAAATTATAAATCATCACTGTCATCATTTCATATTACGCACTCGCTCGGTGTTCATGTTTTACAAATACATTAAAGAGATGCATTTAACCATGTTACTGCACAAACACTCCAGAAATAGAACAAGTCCCAAAATTGGGATATGTTCTATCAGGAAAGGAACATAAACATTTTCTGTAAATAGTGTGAATGTTATATATGACTTCCAGCTAAGCAGTCATCATTAAACCTCCTTCTGTGTAGCTAAAGACCAGAAACAAGACAAAAATACATGTCAAGTTATGTGTACATGCCGTTTCTTAAAGTAGAACTTTCCCAAGAGAAACATGTAAGCCGCCATTGCTGACCTCATTTTGAAAATCTTAGTTGCTTGGCTATTAAGCTGACCATCTGGCTTCACTATTTCGAGTCACTGAACAAGAACAAGTATTTCAGGAAAGTCAGAATAAAGTCATAAGTCCTTATCTTCACTCTTGTTCTGAGTTAGTAAGTTAAAGTATTGAGTCCACCGACAGCCAAGCAACTAGTGTTTGCAGAATTGGATGTTTGTAAAAGGGACCTGTGTATTACTTGCAGGGAAACTCCATAGTTGATAAATGGAGAGCAGGCAGGCGTGGTGCTAGTGTGCTGGGGTGAATGACTCCCGCACATATGCGGGAGTGGCATTATCCCTCACTGACCGATCAAGACGATTGAAGACCAGCACCCAGAATGCGCAAGGGAGACAATTTTGGCACCGTCAAGGGATTTTGCGAGCACACACTGTTGATGCAGAGGAAAGTATCTCTGACTTTAGTTCCTCTTTAAATCCATGATAATGTAATGCACCCGTGTTGCATTGTCCGTTTACTGGTTTGGTCCTCACAGGTACTTTTTGTGACATCACAATGGGAGACAACAACAAGATGATTGTTGGCAGGCCTGTACGTAGCTTGAATCACTAGTCTTCAGTAGTAGAAAAACTTTGTGCTGATGAGGGATACAAAAATGTCAGATTAGAAAAGAAGCTTTGGGTGGCTTTAAAAAAAAAAAAACATTTGGGGTGGGAGGAAAAGACATGGGAGAAGAACTTTATATCTGTCTGGAGATTGGAGCTAAGTTATTTTAGGCAGCAAATCTTAGACAGGATCTTATTGGCTGATGCATGTACAGTTTGTCCTTCAGACACTGTATCGATATGTCTCTATTAATTTAGTGGTGTTTTACAGGCTGAAGTAACATTTTATGCTTGTCTACACTATTCTAATGGCTGTTCAAAGTAGTGTGATTACCTTCCGCTTTTTTAAGTGCCAAAAAACACTTGACAGTTGGAGCCAATGGAAATCAATGGCTCACTAATGAAAAGCGGATGAAAGACTGATTAAAAATAGATAAAGACCTGATGGAAAGCAGGTAAAAAGTGAAACCTGCTGTGGACACACCCTTAAGGTGTAATGAAGTATAACATTAAAAAGTCTCAATTTTTAAATGTTTACTCCAGTTTCATTTAATCTGTATGAAATGTCAGGTATTATACCATTTTGTGATGCCATGCTATTAAATCATGTCTAATCCCAAAAATATATTTTTTTCAGTTTTTGTTCCTTTATTTTCACCTGGTAATCCTGCTAGTAACATACTCCCTGTCCTAGAAAAACAAAGCTCACTCACTGTACTATATCTATTGAAGAGCAGTGTTGTAATCTGAGCTTCAAAACCCTTCCTCTTCTAATCTCCATTACATAGAGAGCATGTGTTTTGTAGTTAACAGGGGCAGCTGATCAAGCTGCTAATATTGTTTAGGATATCAGTTCTAGGCTCAGGAAGTTACAAGGACACCTTTTGAAGCTTTGGCAAGATCAATGGGTATTCTTCTGTACTCAAAGAAAATGTTCCTGAAAAAAAAAAAAACTAATGGCAGCCATCAACACCTTAGAACAGGTACACTGAAACATACTACATTTTTTTTCTTGGGTTAAAATATCCAAAAATTGTATTCTGTTTTAGTTTGCATCCAGTGATGATTTTCAAAATGATCCTACAAATGATATCTACAGTGTCTTTCTTGTAACTATTGCAACAGTATTTTGTAGACAGAATTTCCAGAATTCCCCTGCTACAGTTGCTACAAACATCTACACACAACCTGAGGGGGGCATCTGCTTGGTTCTGTTTCAGGAGACCCATACCCAACTTATGCATTTAACCCAGGCCTGGAATTATTATAAGTCTCAAGTCTAAACACATAACCCTACGGAAATTTAAATGTTACCAGGCATCTTATAGCTTTTGCCATTCCTAATTTCCAAGAATCAGGTTCAAAACATTCCCTGAATTACCCAATAGGATCATCAGGGTTTTTCTACTCCTTCTACACCACCCAGCGCAAGCTGGGAGTGGGGGCTAAATAATTTGTCACTCCAATCCTTTCTCAAACTGCCAACAGTGGACTATCACTGCAACCCAACCGACAAGCCAGCCAAGTCATGCCAATCTCACCAATAACCATATTATTTGTTGAGTACCTTATCCAGTGCAAGACATTTGCTTCAGATGAGTTTAAAGGCACCCACTTGAGATTTGTCAGTGGTGAAAGACTGTTTGCCCAAAGGAATGCCAGGGTTGAACACCTTAATAAAACATTGGGACCCATTTAAGGCAGAACTTTCCACTTAGCCATGTTGAATGGCCTATGTCTATTTTTAAAGAACAGAAGCAGGCAGGGAGGTCTAGAAAATAACTGATTCGGAGAACATGTTTTTTTTTTCTTTTTCAACAAAAGGAAATTTCATTTTATAGGGTCATTTAACAAAATATGCTGGTATTATTTAACATTAGAGGCACAACTATCCCCCTTTTTAGCTCCCAATTTCATTACACTACTTGTGATTTGTCACAACCTTGTTTTTTAATTAAACTTTTAGTTTTGTTTTCCACTTATGCAAGTCTTTGCAGTTCATTGCAGAGTTGCCTCACCTGTTAATGGTGTTTCATTACGGCAGCTCGTTCATTATGAACAGACTGCCAGAGCACCATAACAGACAGAAAAAATGCACATAACCCCTTTTTTTTTTTTTTACAATGCAGCATACCACGATGGTGCTCTGCAGTGCGTTGTCCATTGCTCCCCCATGCTACAGAGAGTTACGTTACCATTTACAATAAATAGGATTGCCACCCAAACCAGTTGGCCAGATGCACTGATGTGCATTGTAGTAATTCATGCCAAAACATGCATTTTAATGTTAGATGCTGTGACACAGAAATCTAAACCCTAAATGTAAGCTGTAGTAGATAATTATTAGAAAAAAAATAAGACTAATGTTGCAGAGCAGGCATTTTATTGAGAGTCCCAGAAAAAACTAAACTTGCTGTATGGAAATAACACAGTCGTTATGCTCCCTGTACTGATTAGTACTAGAGCAACAAGTCAGTAGGCCTTCGCAAAACATAGATATCTGCCTATGAATTTTAGAATCGACACTATTTCGGGGTGGTGCCTCACTTTTAATTATGTTTTCCCAGTACAAATGTACATTAATATGCTTGAAATTGGGAAATCCACTCTAAAATAAAACAATTCCGAAGCTAATATAATAGAATCCATGGCTCTTCATTGTTTAGTACTTCATATTCTTACTCCAAAGATATAAAGTGCATAGTAGTTTATTTAAGGAAATGTACACCATCTGGGAATTCATCAGACTTCACATTTAAATAACTGTTACCAGATGGAAGAAAAAATACAACTGATTCATTGGGACTTACTGGTTAATAAGATGCTGATAATGAGCACTTAGCTTTTATTAACGCTTCTGTTGCGATTCCTCGTAAATGGAAAACTTCTATCCTAAACAACAAAACTAGAAGCACGTGGTCTGTGATGTTTGCCCAAAAAATCCTGAAATGAAAAGACTATGAAATTGGTGATGTAAATGCAGTGTTTATATAGGAGCTGACACATGTTTTGGATAGATTTTATCTTTTTTTTTTTTTATGGTTTATGTTTTATGTTAATAGTCCTTATGGGTAAATCCTATTAGTCTTTTTTTCATTGCATTGCAGTCTTTTACTCTAAGTCTGTTTACAAAATATCTACTAACATCATTAGAAAGCAAAGTATTTGACAGAAAATTATAAGGGCTTATTCACATTAATGCAAGACAATAACACATGATAAACCACACATTTTACCTAAAAAATTAACCACAGTGCATTGAGGTGCCATTAATTTTGGGTGGTCCCCCAACCTTCTGCTACAGAAGCAAGCAATGCATTTAGACTGCAGTGCACCACAATGCACAACTCATCAATTGTGCTTTTCTGCATTAAAAAAAAAGGGTTGTGTCCATTTTTTGTATATTAAGGTGTACTGCCAGCCCATTCCAGGGAATTTTCTTTAAACTTTACGAAATGTAATTGCCCTTACTGAACAAAATTAGCAATTCTCATTAAAAATATAAAAAATACAAACTGTATTTGTACCACCAAAGTCAGGGACAGCTAGTACATGTCATGTAGATACATATCTCCTGATTTTAAACCACTTCTTGATACTTGTGTGATCGAATCTGAAGCACCCAGCGAAGTTGACCTCAAAGAGAATGATAACAACTAAAAAAAAGAAAATGTGGTTATTGTAGTATGTTTTTGTTACTGCTTGTACTCTAATAAGTAGATATTAAAGAGGGAGTCCCGCAAAAAAAAATTAAAAATTAAAGTCAGCAGCTACAAATACTACAGCTGCTGACTTTTAAAATAAGGACCCTCACCTGTCCCAGGGTTCAGCGATGTCGGCACCCGAGGACGAACCGCCCCTCGATCCTTGGATGCTGCCATCGCCATCTTCGGTATGGGAATCAGGAAATGAAGCCTTGCTTCCCGGTTCCCTACTGCACAGGCACAAGTCACACAGCACAATGAGAATGGTCCGCGCTGTCTCTGGGACCCGTGTGTGTCCAAGCAGACAGCGTGGCAGGACAGGAAGAGGCATAGACTCCCGTGGGAGTCTATACCCGGATGTGAGTGCAAAAACCTGTTATGGACCACCCCACACAGATATACTGTGGCAGTGCAGCCTTCCTGCGTGAAATCACATACCTGTACATGTTTTCGTGGTCAGGGACATGCACACCACTGTGATTGGACACAGTGGGAGCCAATCAGTGGGTCCAGAGGATGCATTGTCCACTGGGACACACTGATTGTTCTCAGGAGAGGCAAAATGGTGGTCTGTCTAAGTAAACAAGGCAGACCGTCGTTCTGCGAGAGGGGAAGATGGAGATCTTGTGTTCCTGCTAAGCAGGAACACTGATCCCTGCGTTCCCTCAATAAAAGCATCCCCCACACAGAAAGCATTGCCCCTGATGTTAACCCCTTCCCTGCCAGTGTCAGTACAGTGACAGTGCGTTTTAGCACTGATGACTGTATTAGTGTCACTGGTCCACAAAAAGTGACACTTGGTGTCAGATTTGTCCGCCGCAATGTCACAGCCCTGCTAAAATTGCTGATCGCCATCATTACTAGTAAAAAAATGTAATTAAATAAAAATTAAATAAATATATCCCATATTTTTTAGATGCAATACCTTTTGTGCAAACCAATTAATATAGGCTTATTGGTTTTTTTTTTACCAAAAATATATAGCAGAATACATATTGGCCTAAATTGATGAAGAAATTAGATTTTTTTTATACATTTTTTTATTGGGTATGTTTTATAGCAAAAAAGTAAAAAATATTGTTGTTTTTTTCAAAATCGTCACCTTTTTTTGTTTATAGCGCAAAAAATAAAAACTGCAGAGGTGATCAAATACCATCAAAAGAAAGCTCTAGTTGTGGGAAAAAAAGAACACCAATTTTATTTGTATACTGCGTCACACGACCATGCAATTGTCAGTTAAAATAACACAGTACTGTATCACAAAAAAATGGCCTGGTCATAAAGGGGGTAAACCTTCCGAGGATGAAGTGGTTAAAGTACATAGATCATAGACATCAGGTTCTCATTACAGTTTGTCTTGTTAAAAGCTAATTTTCCAGTTTGTATAAAAATATTGGTGCAGCCTATCTACATGTAATGTACAGTAATGATGGTCATACCCATCTAGTGGCTAACGTGCACACTACTTAGTTCAATGTTATCCCACTAGAGCGCACACACGAGAAACCTCCAGAAACCTGCAAGGGGGACCCAAGATTTTGACTGCCTAGGGGCATGCACAATCCGGCACTGCAAGTGCTCATAAATTACAAAAGAAAATCTCTGGACTTTATTTTCCAAAAGTACAGCATTTGAGTTCATATACATATTTCACATTTTTATGATTCTTATTTTTTTCCAGTCTCCCGCAACTAAAATTGAGAGAATAGTTTTTGTATGATATTAAAAAGACATTACAGTCTACTTTGGAGCTCTGACTACTGAGACTATTAATATGCAAAAGGTTATCCAATTATTATTTGCCCCGCTGTTTTCTGGCAGATTGTTAATGCTGGGATATGAAACAACGCTCACAATGTGAAAGGTCGCCATCTTTGTGGCGAGCTGTTGTGAGGTGATGCACCTGTCATCTTTTTACATTTATTGTGGCTCGAGCATCAGATACACAAACTCTTTCCTGGCACAGACACAAATGTTGATAGTTTGAGATGGCTGGGAAAAGGTAAAGACTAACGTAAGCTGCATCTCCTTCATTTAAAAGGTTTTGTTTTATAAAAAACATGTTGTATTCGTTTAAAGGGTAATCTCGGATGACAAGTGTCAGCTATAACTGGTTTACAAAAAAATAGGAAACATTTTTACGTGTACATGATAGTCTGCTTGATTTACCTTAACCACTTCACCCCTGGAAGGAGTTACCCCCTTCCTGACCGTGCAATTTTTTGCTATACGGCACTGAGTCACTTTAACTGAAAATTGCTCAGTCGTGCAATGCTGTACCCAAACAAAATTGTCCTTTTTCCTCACAAATAGAGCTTTCTTTTGGTGGTATATGATCACCTCTGCGGTTTTAATTTTTTGTGCTATAAACAAAAACAGCGCCAATTGTGAGATAACACAATATTTTTTACTTTTTGCTATAATAAATATCCCCAATTTAAAAAAACACAAAACAAATAACTTCATCAGTACTACATATTTTTGGTAAAAAAAATTTCAATAAGTATATATTGATTAGTTTGCACAAAAGTTCTAGCATCTACAAAATAAGGAATAGGTTTATGGCATTTTTTTTTACTAGTAATGGCTGTGATCTGCAATTTTTTTTGTTTCTGTTGCAAAACTTTGTAAATAAGTAAGTTTTCTTCTTCACTAATGGGCACTGATGGGGCTGTACTGACGGGCACTGATAAGGTGGCACTGGGCACCAATGAGGTGGCACTGATAAGGCGACACTGGGCACCGATGAGGTGGCACCAATGATGGTGGCACTGATAAGGTGGCACTGATGATGCACACTAATATGCGGTACTGATAGGCAGCACTGATGGGTACACATAGGTGGCACTAATGGACACTGAAATGTGGCACTGATGGGAACTGATAGGCGGCACAGATGGGTACTGATAGGAGGTACGGATGGGCACTAATAGATAGCTCTGATGTACACTAATAGATGGTACTGATGGGCATCACTGATTGGCAGGCATTATTGTTTGGCACCGATTGGCATCCATTGTGGGCACTGATTGGCATCCCTGGTGGCCATGGGTGGCATACCTGGTAGTGACTAGTGGTGTGCATCCCTGATGGTCCTGGTGATGCTCCTGGTGGTCCTGTGTGGTCCCCCTAGGGGGGGCTGCACTGATAATCAGCACAGACCCCCCATCAGAAGATAAGCTGATTGGCTCTCCTCTACTTGCTTTTGACAGACGCAAGTAAGGAAAAGCCAATAAATGGCTTTTCCTGTTTACACTGTGATCAGCCGTGATTGGACATGGCTGATCATGTGATAAAGAGTCTCCATCAGAGACTCTTTACCCCCAGGGTCGCACAGTGGCTTGTTATCCTGAAAGACATCATATGATGTCCGGTCATGATAACGCAACCACTTTGCTAATGTCATTTTGCTATATGGCAGGCGGCAAATGGTTAATGTTTGGGGGTTCTAAGTAATTTTCTAGCAAAAAATACAGATTTTAACTTTTAAGCAACACGTGTCAGAAATAGGCTTGGTCCTTAAGTGGTTAATGAAAGTATTTTGTGAAAAAATATTATGAAAAGCTGTTCCTCACTGTAAGGGTGATGAAATGATGTAATGCTTCTACAAGGAAGATGGTGGGAAAAGTGTATGTTAGAAATTACATCTCCAGTTATAATTAGTTGGATTCGTTAGTGGAGTGTTTGATCTAGTTTGACATCATTTTTGACAGGGTCAAGAAGGTTTTTTTTTTCTTTTTTCCTCCAGAGTGAGGATAAAATGTCAGCTGCCTCATAGGGGTACATTATATCTTGACCAAAACAATTAGTTTTGACTAACTGACATGTTTCGTTCCAAGACCTACATGATAAGACAGTTAAACAGTTTAGCAAATTCTATGTATTTCCATTTTCGTGTACATTTGTTGGCTTATTGTCCAAAAGAGAATTGAAATATTTTTCATGTTACCATAGAAACAGTGCACACCCAGCTGTCAGTAATGTTCTGTCTGTGGAAAAACTTATAAAGGGAGACTTCTTTTGAGCATTCTGCTGTGGAACTATGATTTAAACGTATAAAAATAAGCATTCTGCCAAAGAGAATACTCCATAAGAAGTTAAATATCATTACCCAAAAAAAGGCACTTCTGTGCCCTCCTCTTATTACTTTTAATTTATTTCTGATGTCTGATTTTGCCTATTTTGATGGCTAAGCACCACTGGCTGCCATCCACTTGGTATAGTGAGAGGCTTTACCGTGGCCATTGGACACTGCAAACCAAATCATTGAGGGGCATAGACATTTTGTGTTGTATGTTCTTTCTTTTTCAAAAGAAGTAGGAAATGCTTAAAATCCCTGTAATTTGTTTCTGTGTCCCATTCAAGAGCTTTAGCTCAAGAGCATAGAAATATGACCAGATCTTATCAGAAAAAAAAGGGAAAATCCTAAGTGACAAGAATGACATTAAGAACAATAATAGGTTGCAACAAGAACAATAACATTGAGTAATATTTCAGTGGTTCCAATAGGGAAGGGTAATTATATATGTAGAGCGTATAATGATCAGAGTATATATGTTGCTACCATTACTCCATTCCTTTCCTAATTTATAGCCATTATATATCTAGGTTAGTGTATAGCGATTTGGAGAGTAGAATTTGCATTGTAGTTGTTTACTTGTACGTGTATACGTGTGTCCAGCACACCATTCAGATCTGGTCTAGTATAAGGACTTAATAGGGGGCGAGGGTAGTATTTGACAAGGGGGGACTACATGGGAGTGGGTGTGGTTGATAGGAAAGGAGTTAAGAGGTGTGTTGTGGTGGTTATGTACGTTATCATTCTTAACTCTGCATGTTTATTTATATTTGTATGTGATCAGTTAGGGAGGACTGAGTAGGTTTGCCATAATGAGGTATTTATATATTGTCTGCATGACAGATTGCTTCTACAGGTATAATGTTTATCGTCTGGTAAATTATTCATGTATCTTAGATTCATTTGTGTGTAAAGGGTGTTTTTTAAAGGGTAGGAAAGTTCATAGTTTGGAGGTAGTCTTTGGAGGATTTGAAATGGGTCCAGCAAGCTCATAAAGTAGTGAATTTATGCGTAGAATTCTGAGAAATTGAGATGAGTTCCTCCATTTCTGCATTTCTATGTATTCTTTTGTAGCAGTCTGAGAGGGAGGGTACTCTGATTGTGCCCCAGAGTTTTTATCTTTAAACTTGCAAAACGTGTTAAGCATACAATCCCCTTTAGACTTATTGAACTATGTATTGGGGGATTGATTTGACTGGATATGAAGTTGACTACATCGTTTTTGGTAAACTAGGGATTCTACAAAGCATTTGCAATCAGATGGTAATGGATTTAGCCAGTTCCTTGTTCCCTCATCAGAATATAACATATATATTGCAGCTTATTCATAATGCAGTACGATGAGCCAGAAGGGATTATCATGGTGGTTTTAAAATCACCTAACTTGATAGGGAACCATCGTGCCTCCACAAAGGGTTAAATGAGAATTGTACAGCCTTACCTTATATGCCTTTCCATAATTCCTTTGCTAGACTGTCAATGCTAAACCTTACTATAGAGCCATCTGTTCCTGCTCCACAGGAGGTGGAGATGTCAGGCATTAAAGCACAGTCAGAATTAGAGTCCCAGAAGAGGAGATAGAGTCTCGGGGGGATATCCATTGTAAGAGTTATAGATTTAGGAGAAAACAGTGAGTGGCAAAAGAAGTTAAAATCCCTAAGCTGCCGAAATATAAGACATATTGTACATATTGAAACTGGAGGGAAAGAGTGATAGCAAATTCCAGATATTTATTTATTGTAACAAATAAACTAGAAACATTATGGGATTGATTTACTTAAGTGGAGACTATTCAAAGTGAATGCTCACAGAGCTTTAATAAATAAGGTGAATCTGTGGTCACTTTAACCAATCACAAGCCAAGAATAATGCTGTTTTTTTTTTCTTATCCCCATGATTGGGTTTCAAAGCGAACACTAATTTTTAAAGGTGAACTGCCTCTACATCATTGTGTTTTGGAATGTTTCTTTCTACACATACATAGGGTTAAGGGTTTGGCCCTGGTATTGTGTTCAAAATATCTTTCTTTATCTCACAATGGTGTCTACATTCAAAGAGTATTTATTATTTGGTGGCAGGTATGCTACAGTGCCTTGCAAAAGTATTCTCCCCCCTTGGAGTTTTACCAATTTTGTTACATTACAGCCTTTAGTTCAATGTTTTTTTTTTTTTTTTTTTATTATATGTGATGGATCAGAACACAATAGTCTAAGTTGGTGAAGTAAAATTAGAAAAATATATACATAAAACTATTTTTCAGAAATAAAAAACTGATAATTGCCATGTGCGTATGTATTCACCCCCTTTGTTAGGAAGCCCATGAAAAGCTCTGGTGCAACCAATTACCTTCAGAAGTCACATAATTAGTGAAATGATGTCCACCTGTGTGAAATCTATTTGTCACATGATCTGTCATTACATATACACACCTTTTTTAAGGCCCCAGAGGCTGCAACACCTAAGCAAGAGGCACCAATAACCAACCACTGCCATGAAGACCAAGGAACTCTCCAAACAAGTAAGGGACAATGTTGTTGAGAAGTACAAGCCAGGGTTAGGTTTTAAAAAAATATCCAAATCTTTGATGATCCCTAGGAACACCATTAAATCTATCATAACCAAATGGAAACAACATGGCACAACAGCAAACCTGGCAAGAGACAGCCACACACAAAAACGCAAGGAGGGCATTAATCAGAGAGGCAGCACAGAGACCTAAGGTAACCCTGGAGAAGCTGCAGAGTTCCACAGCAGAGACTGGAGTATCTGTACATAGGACGACAATAAGACATACACTCCACAGAGTTGGGCTTTATGGCAGAGTGGCCAGAAGCAAGCCATTACTTACAGAAAAAACAAAATGGCACATTCTGGTTTTGTGAAAAGGCATGTGGGAGTGTCCCAAAATTTATGGAGGAGGAGGCTCTGGTCTGATGAGAATACAATGTAACTTTTTGGCCATCAAAGAAAACTATGTCGGGCGCAAACCCAGCATATCACATCACTCAAAGAACACCATCCCCACAGTGAAACGTGGTGGCAGCATCATGCTGTGGGGATTTTTTTCAGCAGTCAGGACTGGGAAACTGGTTGAAGTTGAGGGAAAGATGGATGGTGCTAAATACAGGGATATTCTTGAGCAAAACCCATACCACTCTGTGTGTGATTTGAGGCTAGGACAGATGTTAATTTTCCAACAGGATAATGACCCCCAAACCCACTACTAAAGCAATACTTGAGTGGTTTAAGGTAAAACATGTAAATGTGTTGGAATGGCCTAGTCAAAGTCCAGACCTAAATCCAATAGAAAATCTGTGGTTAGACTTAAAGATTGCTGTTCACAAGCGCAAACCATCCAACTTGAAGGAGCTGGAGTAGTTTTGCAAGGAGGAATGGGCAAAAATCCCAGTGTTAAGATATGGCAAGCTCATAGAGACTTATCTAAAGTGACTTGAAGCTGTGATAGCGGCAAAAGGTGGCTCTACAAAGTATTGAGTTTAGAGGGGTGAATAGTTATGCACATTGACTTTTTCTGTTATTTTGTCTTATTTGTTGTTTGCTTCACAATATAAAAAAAATGTCCAAAGTTGTGGGCATGTTCTCTAAATTAAATTATGCAAATCTTCAAACAATCCATGTTAATTCCAGGTTGTGATGCAACAAAACACGAAAAATGCCAAGGGGGGTGAATACTTTTGCAAGGCACTGTATATGTCCAGATCTGTGTAGTTTTCCTTTACATGGAATGGGGAGAGCTATAGAAACTTTGTACAGTATAATTGTAAAAAACATTAACAATATAGTTGTATGAAAAGATAATGATGTTTTCAAGCAGACCTTTAGCCGTGATTCAAAGTTATGCATTTTTCTGCTCATTTCCCAACACCTGACTATTCCTTACTAAATGCGACTATTCTTTCCAGTTGTGTCTGTTTATACGTGTTTGCTTTATACCGTATGTTTAAAAAAAGTGCATGCATTTTCTTTTAAAGCATATTCATGTATTTATAAACCTAAAGACTTCAATGGGAACACCTGTAAATGCAGTCCTCCTATTGAGCTGCTCTTCTCTCCTTGACAAACATGCCTGTAATACAACTGAAAAAACACCTGAAAAAAAGCTTCAAAATCACCAGGAATACACTCTGCATACATTCTTCTCAGATGCGAATACAGGCTTACTGTCAGCATAGAACTGCTTTTCATTTCCACCCCAAGTGATGCTAAAAGCTTGGTCAGTGTTCAGTCAAAGCCCTCGGCAGATTGGCTGTGATTGTGCACAAGGTTCCGAGGCCTTATTCTTATTTTTTAGAATCTAGGTCAAAAAAAACACTAGATCACCGTAAAGAGCAGTATTCTTTTTTTCTTTTTCTTTTTTAACATTACAATAAAAGACTTTAAGTATTACATATTTAACTGTGATGAAGTATGATATGTATTTTTATTAACTTTTTAAGCAGTTTTAAGTGGAACTCAAGGAATTAGAGCATGTTTTATGAAATATTCTAGTTTTTAAGGGGTTTAGTCCAATGAGATGTATGCCACCTTGTGGACATAACTCTTTTATTTACTCGGTCACTGACAGCCCCTCCCTTCACTATCCATTCATACAAAACTTTGTATTTTGTTTCAGCCTTTAGTAAACATGGAAATAGTAAATACAAGAGTTAAGTTCACAAAGTCGTCTCTATGACTAAGCTATAAGGGTGAAACGCATTAGTAAGCTGGTATGAAAGGCGCAATGTAACAGTGTGGATTGTGTGACCTGATTAAATTGGTTTTAAGCCCAGCGGTGAGCATCCTTTTCTCCTTTTGACATCTGGCATTTTCCTTTCATGGACTTAACCCCGTATAAGCCAGCACATTTTAAAAAATGCAACAATCTCTGGATCTTAGTTACTAGAGCATTCGGGTGTTCGTGTTATCACTTTTAGCCCCCATAGATGACTTGAATTTCATCCATTCTGCCTGTGAGAGAGGAACAAACGAATGGATTCCCCCATATATGCTAACAGTGTGGATGCAGGAATGTCTAAATCCTTGTACACACTACTATTTTTTTTTTTTTTCGTTCAACCCAGCTGTTTGAATGGGAAAAAAAATGACAGCTCAGGTCAGAGCTGCTGTACTAACAATCCAATGTGCTATTGTGCCCAGAACAGTCTGGTCAGCGCTCTCAGGCATTGGAACCCGGGCGACGGACCTTTTTCGGTCATGATCCTCCGACAGAAGCCAGCCAAATGGCTGGCTTGTGTTGGACCAGCTGCCATACACACGGGCTGAACGTCAGCTGGTTTCTATTGAACCGGCCGATGCCACCTGACATTTGGCTTGTGTGTACTAGGCTTAACACTAGCTATTGTAGTTGGTCAATTGTGGCAACTGAAGCCGTGGTGATGTTAAACAGTGACTTGCATCTCATAGGATGTGGTCACTAGTGATGGCCGAACGGTTCGCCCGGCGGTCGTTTCGCGGCGAATTTCCGACTTTCGCCGTCCGCGGGTTCGAACGCCTTTTTCCGTCGTTCGCCCCGGCGGACTTACGTGTTTAATGTATACAAGAACTTTAACCTTTCGTGACACGTTTATCATGTGTTACAGGACAACCAATTGAGACATGACAGCTCATGGACACTTGGACATTCCCCCTAACCTATAAATACACCCGATCCGGTGGCCATTTTACATTCTTTCTTCTGTCACTGTAGGGAAAGGATCCTGTGTGGAGTAGGGACAGAGAAAACGCTAGCTATTTGGTACACAAAAGTTCTTTTCAGGACTGGTATAGGTGTTAGGTCAGCAGCCTGAGTTTCTTTTGTCAGTTTAGATAAAGGGACAGAGCGCTGTATGCTGCTATTTTAGGGACAGCTCAGCCAGATTAGTCTTTCTTCATCATCATCATCATCATCATCATTAGCTGTTACTATCAGGTCCACAAAAGAGCTGTTCCAGCTAATCGTTCCAGCCTACTCTTTTTTGCCAATTTGTATAGGGACAGGCAGGAAGCAGTGTGTCAGGCAGTGAGGATAATTTTAAAGACTTGCTGTTACTATTAGTTCCACAAAGGTTCTTTTCAGGACTGGTATCAGTGGTACGGTAATAGGCTTGTACACGTATAATATTCTTTCTTCCAAATATAGAAAGAATATTATACTTGACTGCTGCCCTTCTGCTGCAGTCTGCTAATCATTCACAACTCACTTGTTCCACAAAGCTCTTTATCAGGACTGGTAACTTGGTCTGTCTAGGGTGCTACGGTACATAGGCTTGGGTGCGGTACAGTCTGCTGTTCTGTAAGGACCGCTATCGGTCCACAATACATAGGGTTGCCGTGCACTACTGCTGACCGCTGCCCTATACTGCAGCAGTCCTTCATTGGTATAGGGACTGACGTACAGTCTGCTAATCACTAACACACAACCTGCTTGGTCCACAAAAGTTCTTATAAGGACTGGTAACTTGGTATAGGGTGCTACGGTACATAGGCCTGAGTGCGTTACAGTCTGCTGTTCTGTAAGGACCGCTATCGGTCCACAATACATAGGGTTGCCGTGCACTACTGCTGACCGCTGCCCTATACTGCAGCAGTCCTTCAGCGGTATAGGGACTGACGCACAGTCTGCTAAACACTAACACACAACCTGCTTGGTCCACAAAAGTTTTTATAAGGACTGGTAACTTGGTATAGGGTGCTACGGTACATAGGCCTGAGTGCAGTACAGTCTGCTGTTCTGTAAGGACCGCTATCGGTCCACAATACATAGGGTTGCCGTGCACTACTGCTGACCGCTGCCCTATACTGCAGCAGTCCTTCATTGGTATAGGGACTGACGTACAGTCTGCTAATCACTAACACACAACCTGCTTGGTCCACAAAAGTTCTTATAAGGACTGGTAACTTGGTATAGGGTGCTACGGTACATAGGCCTGAGTGCGTTACAGTCTGCTGTTCTGTAAGGACCGCTATCGGTCCACAATACATAGGGTTGCCGTGCACTACTGCTGACCGCTGCCCTATACTGCAGCAGTCCTTCATTGGTATAGGGACTGACGTACAGTCTGCTAATCACTAACACACAACCTGCTTGTTCCACAAAAGTTCTTATAAGGACTGGTAACTTGGTATAGGGTGCTACGGTACATAGGCTTGAGTGCGGTACAGTCTGCTGTTCTGTAAGGACCGCTATCGGTCCACAATAGATAGGGTTGACGTGCACCACTGCTGACCGCTGCCCTATACTGCAGCAGTCCTTCAGCGGTATAGGGACTGACGTACAGTCTGCTAAACACTAATACACAACCTGCTTGGTCCACAAAAGTTCTTATAAGGACTGGTAACTTGGTATAGGGTGCTACGGTACATAGGCTTGAGTGCGGTACAGTCTGCTGTTCTGTAAGGACCGCTATCGGTCCACAATAGATAGGGTTGACGTGCACCACTGCTGACCGCTGCCCTATACTGCAGCAGTCCTTCAGCGGTATAGGGACTGACGCACAGTCTGCTAAACACTAACACACAACCTGCTTGGTCCACAAAAGTTTTTATAAGGACTGGTAACTTGGTATAGGGTGCTACGGTACATAGGCCTGAGTGCGTTACAGTCTGCTGTTCTGTAAGGACCGCTATCGGTCCACAATACATAGGGTTGCCGTGCACTACTGCTGACCGCTGCCCTATACTGCAGCAGTCCTTCATTGGTATAGGGACTGACGTACAGTCTGCTAATCACTAACACACAACCTGCTTGGTCCACAAAAGTTCTTATAAGGACTGGTAACTTGGTATAGGGTGCTACGGTACATAGGCCTGAGTGCGTTACAGTCTGCTGTTCTGTAAGGACCGCTATCGGTCCACAATACATAGGGTTGCCGTGCACTACTGCTGACCGCTGCCCTATACTGCAGCAGTCCTTCAGCGGTATAGGGACTGACGCACAGTCTGCTAAACACTAACACACAACCTGCTTGGTCCACAAAAGTTCTTATAAGGACTGGTAACTTGGTATAGGGTGCTACGGTACATAGGCCTGAGTGCAGTACAGTCTGCTGTTCTGTAAGGACCGCTATCGGTCCACAATACATAGGGTTGCCGTGCACTACTGCTGACCGCTGCCCTATACTGCAGCAGTCCTTCATTGGTATAGGGACTGACGTACAGTCTGCTAATCACTAACACACAACCTGCTTGTTCCACAAAAGTTCTTATAAGGACTGGTAACTTGGTATAGGGTGCTACGGTACATAGGCTTGAGTGCGGTACAGTCTGCTGTTCTGTAAGGACCGCTATCGGTCCACAATAGATAGGGTTGACGTGCACCACTGCTGACCGCTGCCCTATACTGCAGCAGTCCTTCAGCGGTATAGGGACTGACGTACAGTCTGCTAAACACTAATACACAACCTGCTTGGTCCACAAAAGTTCTTATAAGGACTGGTAACTTGGTATAGGGTGCTACGGTACATAGGCTTGAGTGCGGTACAGTCTGCTGTTCTGTAAGGACCGCTATCGGTCCACAATAGATAGGGTTGACGTGCACCACTGCTGACCGCTGCCCTATACTGCAGCAGTCCTTCAGCGGTATAGGGACTGACGTACAGTCTGCTAAACACTAATACACAACCTGCTTGGTCCACAAAAGTTCTTATAAGGACTGGTAACTTGGTATAGGGTGCTACGGTACATAGGCTTGAGTGCGGTACAGTCTGCTGTTCTGTAAGGACCGCTATAGGTCCACAATAGATAGGGTTGACGTGCACCACTGCTGACCGCTCACCTATACTGCAGCAGTCCTTCAGCGGTATAGGGACTAAGAGTTTTGTCACAGGGTCATTTAAAAAATGACATGCAGAGGAAGAGGCAGGCCCTTCCGCAGGGGTGGTAGGGGTAGGGCAGGAGCAACAGGCTTGAGCCAAAGTGGGAAGTTGCAGAAGGTGCGTTCAATTACTTTAAAGGATGCACCAGACTTGGTTGAGTGGCTCGCTCAGCCTTACTCTTCTGCACCCTCCTCATCCTCTCGATCTGCACCCTCTTCTTCACTCTCTGCTATGTGCACCCCCAAAGACACTACCACCAACAACACGACCACCACCACCACCACCACATACCTTCCGCTTGAGTCACTGGAATTATTTTCCGATCCATATCAAGAGGACATTTCTGATGCGCAGCCACTCTTGGTATTGGATCAGGAAGAGGAGGTAGCAACAAGCGCTACTCAGCAGTCTGACGCCAGTACCCAGATCAGCCCAAGGAGGAGGTTGGTCCCCGGTGTTGCTGCCTACTCTACTTATAGCGGTGGGGAAGGTGACGTTGATGATGACGTGTCTAGTGATGTCACGTGGGTGCCCACAAGAGAGGAAGAGGAGGGGAGTTCAGAGGGAGATATGGACCAGCAGATAGGGAGGAGAAGCAGCAATGACTTACATTGCACAGCAGGGACAAAGCAGACTGCAAATGTATCAGGAGCGAGTCATCGACCATGTACGGTCACATCTGGCGCTCCCAGGACACCGGCACATGGCTCCGCAGTGTGGGCTTTTTTTAACGTGTCCGCTGCTGACAATAGCGTTGCCATCTGCAATCTTTGCAGTCAACGCGTTAGTCGCGGTAAGCCCAATACTCACCTAGGGACGACCGCCTTAAGAAGGCACATGAGCAGCCATCACCGAGCCCAGTGGGAGCAACGGAACACACAAAGCCACACTGCAGGCTCTCACCGTCCAGCCTCGTCTTCTACTTCTCCTTCTCCTCTCTCCTCACAATTGTCCTCCACTCCACCTTCCATCACGCCAAGCTCACATTTTTCTGCAAAAAGGCAGGCTTCCGTGGGCCTAATGTTTGAGCGTAAAAAAATGATGACGCCGGATAACCCTCTTGCCCAACGGTTGGCGGCTGGCTTGTCAGAACTCATAGCCCGCCAACTACTGCCATATAAACTGGTGGACTCGGAGGCCTTTCGCAAATTTGTGGCCATTGGAACACCACAATGGAAGGTCCCAGGAAGGAAGTATTTCTCAGAGAAGGGCATCCCAGAGCTATATGGCCATGTTCAGCGGCAAGTGAATGTATCTCTGGCACACAGTGTCGGTGCCAAGATACATCTGACCACAGACACGTGGTCTAGCAAACACGGGCAGGGAAGGTATATCAGTTTTACTGCCCACTGGGTGAACCTTCTGACGGCCGTCAAGCATGTAACCCGTGGCACCCGTGTAGATTTGGTTTTACCGCCACGGATTGCATGCAGGCCTGACTCTTCTTCTCCTCCTCCTACTCCATCCTCCTCCCTCTCCTCCTCAGCTGCCTCCTCCTTTTCCGCTGCTAGCGTCTCTTCCACTGCACCGCCCAAGCTCCCCAGAACCTATTCCACATGCCAGGTGAGACGTTGCCATGCCGTGCTGCGTCTGTTGTGCCTGGAAGCAAAGAGCCACACTGGCCCGGCACTCCTTTCAGCTTTGCGTTCACAGGCAGATGAGTGGCTAACACCGCTCAATTTGACAGTTGGTAAAGTGGTGTGTGACAACGGTGCCAATCTGCTTAGCGCATTGAAACAGGGCAAAATCACGCACGTGCCGTGCATGGCACACGTCTTAAACTTGGTCGTGCAGCGATTCCTTGTCAAATACCCTGGGGTCCAGGACATCTTGCGGCAGGCAAGGAAAATCTCGGCCCATTTCAGAAGATCTTACACGGCCATGGCTCGCCTTGCTGACATTCAGCGGCGACACCATCTGCCGGTCAGACGTCTTATTTGCGATTGCCCGACGCGATGGAACTCAACCTTCTATATGCTTGATAGGCTGCTCCAGCAGAAACGTGCAGTTAACGTCTACCTGTATGAACTCTGCGAAAGAAACGGTTCTGGGGAGCTGGGTTTTTTTTCACCGCGCCAGTGGCTGCTCATGCGCGACACATGCAGACTTCTGCGGCCATTTGAGGAGATCACCAAACTGGTCAGTCGCAGCCATGGCGCCATCAGTGACATGGTACCTTATGCCTTCTTTCTGGAGCGTGCATTGCGTCGTGTCATTGATCAGGCTGTGGAGGAGCAGGAGCGGGAAGATGAGGAAGTCGCAATGCTGGATGAATTCCCAGGGGGGGCTACTCTATCTGAGACAAGTCAACAACAGGAGTCTGATGAGGAGTCAGAGGAGGATGGTGCCGGGGCGGATGAGCAGGAGCAAGAAGAGCATGCTTTAAACCTTTCTGGGATCCCTGTTGTGCGAGGATGGGGAGAGGAGAATGAAGAGGACGACATTATCCTGGATGATGAGCAGGAGCCAGGCCACCACACCGCTTCCACTTTAGTGCAAATGGGGGCCTTCATGCTCCAGTGTTTTAATAGGGACCCCCGTATAAAAAGCATGAGGGTCAAGGACCAGTACTGGGTGGCAACGTACTTAGACCCCCGGTACAAACACAAAATGGCGGAAATGTTACCGCCGTCGCAGAGGGCTGTCAGAATGCAGCACTTCCAGGCCTTGCTTCGAGAAATGCTGCATTCTGCTTTTGCGTGCGCTGGCAGAGGAGCAATTCCCACTCCCAGAGAAGGATTTGCGGGTACCAATCCAACAGCGCCTGCAAGAAGAGGCCGGTTTGAAGATGTGTTGGTGACTTCGGATATGAGGTCATTCTTTCAGCCGACCCATCGACAGGTGTCATCCGGATCCAGCATCAGGGAACGCCTAGACCGTCAGGTGTCCGACTACATTGGGTTAACGGCCGATGTGGACGCTCTGAGGAGTGATGAACCCCTAGACTACTGGGTGGGCAGGCTTGACCTCTGGCCAGAGCTTGCCCAATTTGCAATCGAACTGTTGGCTTGCCCCTCATCCAGTGTCCTGTCCGAAAGGACGTTCAGCGCAGCAGGGGGGATTGTGACCGATAAGCGTACTCGCCTAGCTCACCACAGTGTTAACTACCTCACATTTCTAAAAATGAATGAGGCATGGATCTCGGAGGAATTCAACACATGTGATCAGTAGACCATGTATATGTCTATAAACAATTTTTGGAATCAAGCACACAGACCTTCTTAATTCATTTGGCTCACTTCCCTGACCCAAAAAAGCACACCGTACTATATGCCCCTACCCTCCTCTTTGAAGAGGTTGAGCGGTGTCATATTTCTACTGGGGCTGCTTATTATGAGGGGTTCCCACCATCCCTGTGCTGTGCTGACTTCCTCCTGGGTGTTCTTATTATGAGGGGCTCCCACCATCCCTGTGCTGTGCTGACTTCCTCCTGGGGGTTCTTATTATGAGGGGATCACACCATCCCTGTGCTGTGCTGACTTCCTCCTGGGGCTGCTTACGGTGCTGCTGTCAGCGCTGTATGTCACGGAGCTGCTGTCAGCGCTGTATGTCACGGAGCTGCTGTCAGCGCTGTATGTCACGGAGCTGCTGTCAGCGCTGTATGTCACGGAGCTGCTGTCAGCGCTGTATGTCACGGAGCTGCTGTCAGCGCTGTATGTCACGGAGCTGCTGTCAGCGCTGTATGTCACGGAGCTGCTGTCAGCGCTGTATGTCACGGTGCTGCTGTCAGCGCTGTATGTCACGGAGCTGCTGTCAGCGCTGTATGTCACGGAGCTGCTGTCAGCGCTGTATGTCACGGAGCTGCTGTCAGCGCTGTATGTCACGGAGCTGCTGTCAGCGCTGTATGTCACGGAGCTGCTGTCAGCGCTGTATGTCACGGTGCTGATGTCAGTGCTCTGTATTACGGTGCTGCTGTCAGTGCTCTGTATCTCCTGCACCCTCTTGTTTGCCTACCCTGGTCCCTGACCTTCCCTCTCCTCCATTGCCTTCATTAGCTCCATAGTCCTGAATTGTCAGAACAATTTCCCAAATAAAAAAAAAATGCTTGTAGTTATCGATCCCAAATTCACCTCATACATGTATTATGCTATTGTCCAGGTGGTGGGACTACGTGCTACCCCCTAATAATTACCCCGTGGCCGCAAATTCGACCTAAAGGTTTGCGAAATTCGCCTCCCATTGAAGTCAATGGAGCCCGCGGCGAACGGTCGTTTTCGCGAACGTTTGTGTCCGTTCGCGTTTCGCGTTCGCGAAACGTCCCGTCGGAAGTTCGTCCATCACTAGTGGTCACTGTTGGCCTAATCATTTTCCACCTTGGTCAGCTGATTGTTAAATCAACTTTCGTCAAGCCTTGGGGTGCATGCAGAAGCACGCATGGCTTAAATTTCAGCTGGTTTAGCAGGAATTGGCTGAAATTCATCCATGGGGTTTATACCTTACTGCAGCACTCCTGCTTTTTATTATGTTTTCTTTTCTAGTTATTATTGACAACTAAACACTAGGAATGTTTTTTTTTAAACAACCTGCCTCTTATTGCCTTCAGCAATTTGTGAAGCCGATCACATCAAAGGCATGCATCTGTTCACTGCTATTCTGTGAACTTTCATGCATTAGTAATATAGTATTGACAAGTCGTTTTATAACCTATTTTTTATAATACTAACAACGTGGGAACACCTCGGAATGGATAACATTGGGCATATTTGGAGTACAGCTGGAAACAGGTCTAAGACTGCAGATAACAACACCATAGATCCTTGATAAGTAATTGATTTTTTTCTTATTACACCTCTATTTAGTTAACAAGGTATACATTCCAAGCGTCCTAGATAAGGCACTGTTGTATTCTTTGAAAATAACATGGAAATTTCACTTTAAATGCCAAGGCCATCATCAGTATTATTTAAAACCTTCATTTTTTTTAAAGCTCTGTTAAAGTATTGAAACATTTGCATATATATCAATGAATGTTACTATTAAACCTTTTTAACTAGGCTAAATATATTCCATGGTGAAATGCTTCAAATTGATTTGACCTTTACCTTTTCAAAAACCTCAGTTTTAATTAAATGAAAGTTTTAGTCATTCTTACACTGTAGAAAAGAATATAACTGTCAGCGGCAACATAAAAATATCTACATTTAAAATGACTCTCAAAAGATCAGGTTCCTTATTACTAGGCTGATTTATGAAAATTCTTGAAATAAGAACTGGCTGTATTGCTCCATAAGTATTCACATTCACGGTGCAGTATCTCAGCTGTCATTTTTTAGCGCAGATTTAAATGTGATTGACGGCTAAAAGACAACCTAGACAGTTATTTTAGGACATTTATAAAAAAAAGTGGGGTTGAGATGTTTTCCCGTACAGTGTTTTCTCACAGAACTCACAATTTTGTGGTAATTTTTAGGCAGAAATATTTGTCTCTCTTATCTTTCTATCTATCTTTGTGAAACTGGACCAGAAAATGTGGACACTATGAAAACTTAGTTACAGTGGAGTCTATAGAATGGAGTGTAAAGGCCAAGCATTAAATTGTGTGTTCCATAGATGCCAGTATGTCTAGGCTTCCCCCAGAAACATGACTTTTCCATATGTCTTGGACAGCCACTCTAAAAGCATGCAAGGTAAATGTAATAAAACAGCCAAAATGTGGTATTTGTTATGTTCACTATCATGCCTTACAACATTTGAAGACCTAGAGGACGCCATTAATGAAGCAGTATGGAGCACCTTAAAAAATGTGGGAAAATAAAAGTTTTTTGACATTCACAAAAAAGCGACTTAATACCGCATGACATATTTATAAAGTCATGCAATAGTCTAGTAGTAAAAACATGAGGTGATTTAAAGTCTGGTGATAGCAGGCCTATTTATTTACAGCAATTAATACTGCATTGTTAAGGAGCGGGTGGCCACCACATCCTTAACAATCAATGAAGCATCAGCTGTCAGTGGGGTTCCAAAACAAAAATGCATAGCCGCACCCCCCTCCCCCAATCTATACCAGGCCCTTTGGGTCTGGTATGGATTTTGAAGGGAACCCCCCACACCATAATTTTTTTTTTTAATGGCATGGGGTCCCCTCCCCAAAATCCATACCAGACCCTTATCCAAGCATGAAGCCTGGCAGGTCAGGAAAGGCAATGCTTCTGGATCCAATTGGAGAGTTTGATTTGTTTCAACAACAAAGATGAAGGAGGAAATAAAACATCCTCTTGTATAAGGAATTGAGTGGAATACAGTGGAGTCTATAGAATGGAGTGTAAAGGCCAAGCATTAAATTGTGTGTTCCATAGATGCCAGTATGTCTAGGCTTCCCCCAGAAACATGACTTTTCCATATGTCTTGGACAGCCACTCTAAAAGCATGCAAGGTAAATGTAATAAAACAGCCAAAATGTGGTATTTGTTATGTTCACTATCATGCCTTACAACATTTGAAGACCTAGAGGACGCCATTCATGAAGCAGTATGGAGCACCTTAAAAAATGTGGGAAAATAAAAGTTTTTTGACATTCACAAAAAAGCGACTTAATACCGCATGACATATTTATAAAGTCATGCAATAGTCTAGTAGTAAAAACATGAGGTGATTTAAAGTCTGGTGATAGCAGGCCTATTTATTTACAGCAATTAATACTGCATTGTTAAGGAGCGGGTGGCCACCACATCCTTAACAATCAATGAAGCATCAGCTGTCAGTGGGGTTCCAAAACAAAAATGCGTAGCCGCACCCCCCTCCCCCAATCTATACCAGGCCCTTTGGGTCTGGTATGGATTTTGAAGGGAACCCCCCACACCATAATTTTTTTTTTTAATGGCATGGGGTCCCCTCCCAAAATCCATACCAGACCCTTATCCAAGCATGAAGCCTGGCAGTTCAGGAAAGGCAATGCTTCTGGATCCAATTGGAGAGTTTGATTTGTTTCAACAACAAAGATGAAGGAGGAAATAAAACATCCTCTTGTATAAGGAATTGAAGAAAACTATCAGTGAGGGATAGAGAAGGAGGTGGCTTAGGGTGTTATAGCATAAAAGAGGAGGAAAAGAGAAGGGGATGAGGATAAGAAGGACATTGGAGATCCCAGCCAGGTCCCTAAGGCTTAGCACCTACACTGATGAATAACTTGCTATGGGCATTGAGGGATAAGTGTGTTGTATCCTCAAAGTCCATATTGCAAGAAGTTTATTATGTGTGTCCTAAAGAACACAAGTAAGTTTTTCATTAATAAAAAAAAAACTGTCCACACATTGAAAAACTTCTCCAAAGTAAACAAACTGCTTCTTGTAAGCTTTGCTATGGCCTTTTTTGCCTCTAACAGAATATAGGTCACTAGTTTGAAATGAGATTTAGTGTGGCCTGTAGGTTTAAGATGGAGCAGATCTTTAGGGAAGAGGAAATTAAACAGCGTCTGTAAAAGTTTGCAGACTTTGGTCAAGAATCAACATTTTCATTTCCTAGCTGCTGTACTTACCCAGTCTTTCACTATTTTAAGTGAAAGGAAAGACTGAGAGGGTTTTAAGATGAAGTTGTGGGAATAAATAAATGAGAGCTGCCATTTCTGACTTGCTTCTGTTCGCAGGATTGTTGATACTTACTACCCTTAAAGTGATTGTAAATTTGTGTTTTTCTTTCTATAAAAATAACAAAGATGTCATACTTACCTGCCCTGTGCAGTGGTTTTGCACAGAGCAGCCCCATTCCTCTTCTCAGATCCCTCTTTGGCTCTCCTGGCTTCTGCCTCCTGTTGAGTTCCCCCACAGGAAGTAGCTTACTATGGGGGCACCCGAGCCAAGTAACAGCTCCCTGTGTCCATTCAGACACAGAGCTGTGGCCGTGCCCCGCCCCCTCTCTCTCCTGTATGACTAACTGACTTTAATTGACAGCAGTAGGAGTCAATGGCACAGCTGCTGTGTCTCAGCCAATCACGAGGGAGAGTCTTGGACGGCCGAGATAAACTTGAACATTGCTGGATAGAGATGGGGCTCAGGCAAGTATTAGGGGGTGCTGAGGGGGGCTGCTGCACACAGAGTGCTTTTTATCTCAATGCCTAGAATGCATTAAAATAAAAATAAAAACTGACTTTACAACCCCTTTAAAATATGTATGCAGCCAGAAAAATCTGAAAACTCCTGTAATATATGCAGGCTTCAGGTTAATGATTTACCAGGAAGTGACAGCATGTTCAGAATAAAACACCACAAGCATATTAGCAGAGTTAGCTTTATTATTTTTATTTTTTAAGGTCCCAGGTCCAAAATAGTGTCAATTAAGTATTCTGCTTTAAAGCAAAGTAAAATCTAAGTTCCATGCTGTGAAACTAGACCTTTAAGAGGGCTTATTTTTCAATGACAAGATGACTGTTGATAAAACTGTTTCACACACCTGCAGAAATGTCTGCAACACACCCACATTCTGGGAGAATTTGGTTAACAAATTAAATCAATTCAATTTGTCATGGATCCATGATTCATGAAATCAAGTGCCTTCATTTGCATATATAACTCAAGGTGGCTAAAATTAAAAAATTGAATTTAGTTTATAATTCATTATAATACAATGTAACTTGTCCTACAGATGTCTGCTTAAAAAAAAAATGTTATTATAAGTCTTAGCATCAAGAAGAAAAATGTTATTTTACTGTAAAAAAAAGAATTAGTATAATATAAATTAAAGAGTGATTGCACTCATGATAAATTTGTGAGGTTTAAATAGAAGCTAGTGTTATTAAATGTGAAGTGTGGGGTTTAAAAAAAAAATACTCTTGTAGGTGGATGCAGCATCTGTCCAATGCTACATCTGTCACCACCACCTCTAAGCCCTTGTACACCCGGTCGGAAATTCAGACGGAAAATGTATGATCCGACCGTCTTGTCGGATAATCTGACCGTGTTTGGGCTCCATTGGACTTTTTCCATCGGAATGTCCGACCAACAAAGTTTGAAGACTGGATATAAAATTTTCCATCAACATGATCCGATAGGACTTTGTCCGATTGTTTGTAGAAAATTCCGAACGGACAAAGTGCCACGCATGCTCAGATCAAATTACAAGACCAAAGCTATTGGCTACTAGCCTGAACGTAGTCCCATCGTAATGAACAAACATCATCACGTTCTGGATTTTCCGACAACTTTGTCCGACCGTGTGTATGCAACACCAGTTTTGGACAAAATCCATCGAAAAAATCCATCGGATTTTGTTGTCGGAATGTCGTGTGTACAAGGGCTTAGAGCAAGAGCTGGGTGATCAAAGACCGCTGATCGCTCAGTTCTCGGTCTTCAGTGATCTGAGAGCCAGCGTCTGTCATTTACGAGCTCTGTGCTGTTCCCCTCCAGTGCTCAGAGGAGAGTTGGGCTGTGGAAGGGGTCTGAGCAGGTGGCTAAGGTTCTCCGCAGTCTGGAATGGCTGAGTGACATTAGCTGATAGTGGACTTTAGCCCATTGTCAGCTGAATACAGGTCACCAGAGTGCAGAACTAAGTGCACTCCTGTAAACCACAAGAGAACTAGAGCCAAAAGAGCTTTGGCCCTACTTCTCCTTTTATTAAACAATCATCTCCTACAATTAGTTTGGGCTTTGATGGCAAGATCTAAGTTTTTGTGTCAGAGCACCTGCTATAGAATGGGTATGGTTGCAACACATGTTCTCATATAGTTCCTTTACTTAAAGGGCAGATTCACTTTGGCATACAAACTCCCCATCCCCTCCTATGCTCCTTAACCTATTCTAGGCTAACCTTGGTGCCTTCAAACCACTTCTTGATGGCAGTCATCTGCTTTGTTAATAGCCTTGGTACAGAAACCTTGTCCAACGCTGCATATACCTGTGCAGTAACCTTCCATAGCCTTGAATGGCCATACCTCTACAATCAAACCTTATTCAAATCTATTTGAAATTGGGGAGTAAAATAAACCTGCGATTGAAAGAAAAAATTATTTTCAAACAAAGTTTCATGGGTGTACTCTACATTGAAAATGAACTTATAAAATAAAGAATTTAACTTAAAATGTATTTAAAATGATATAAAATACCAGTGTAGTATCCTAAAAAAAAAAAAAAAAAAAATTGCTCAAAAGCTTGTTTCCCTTTAAGAAAACTCATATAAGCAAATATGCCTGGAAGATTTAGGATGTAAAAACTCTTCTGATAGAGTAAGTTTGATTTCATTGATCCTTCCAATAAGGTAAACAAATCCAGCTGCAGCCCCTAATTATCTTCAGTGGCTTGCAGAAGATTCAGATGCTAGAAGTCTTGCCAAAACTTCTACTGCACAGATCTATCTTCATAGCATGTCTTTGAAATGAATACAATAGGGCACATTTCAGCAAGTCCCCTAAGAGAACAAGCACTACAAAATTAAATTTTACTGGCGTTTAATGAGGAAATATTTAAAAATAATCTGACATGACTAAACATCTTTGTCTTACTTCAAAAGATTAAACAGCAGACATGCTTAAACTCGGTATCGTGTGATTCGTGTTTATTTAACCTATCAAAGTTATGCTTTTATTTACTGTATTTCCTGTAATCCAAATGGCACAATGTTTGACTTTATCTTTTAGATGTAGCTGTAATTTACTAATGTATGGAGAATGAGGAAAATTGGCAAAATTTCAAGTTAAACAGTTCATTTAAATGCTTTTCCTAATTCAAATGTAAATTGATTGATTGATTTTATGATTTTAAAGTAATTTTATTGAGAGTTCTTGTATAGCAAAACACATGAAGCAATCTTTTCAGCCAGTTTTGTCACCTAAGTTTTTTTCACTTTGGACTAAATACACCATAATAGAAGCATGAGGGTTACTGTTGCAGGCATAATTCAAAAAATCCTAGTTCCCTGGATGTGTAAGATTAAGCAATCTTTAATTACAGACCTTAAACAAGCATGCTATAAATAAAAGGAAACAACGTGTCAAAATTCTTTATCTCTATACTTGCTCCAGCTCATCAAACACATTGAATCCAGAGCACAAGCAGGGCAGCCAGGGAGCTAATAAAAGGACAGGTCATGTTTGGGACAAGACAATGTAAACTTCAATACTGTATATCTAAAGATAAGACATTTTCATTTAATTTTGGATAGAGTTTTTTTTTGTCATCTGTGTCCTATTTAAAAATGTTTTATCACTTTGGGATGTAAGACCCGTAAGGTGAGCCCCCACTTTGACAGCTGTACTGGAAAAGCACCCATTAAAATATTCCCCTCTATTCATGTTCTAGCATAATTTTCCCTTACTTTAAGACCTGGGGCCAAGACCTGGGGCCAAGACCTGGGGCCAAGGGACTCTTACAAGGTTCTCTTATAATTAAGTGATTAAAAGGTAATTCCAGAGGCTAGTCAATTCATAATTGAAGAAACAATTCAGATACAAATCACAGGAATACCTTCCAAAACTGCTGTGCTTTATTGAAATCAGGTTGGGCATGCAATGTGGCCACACCACAGTATACAGTATACTTTAGAATACGTGCAATGCCTACCAGTAAATGGGGTACACTTATACATAGTATGCTTTTACAAAATAGAAAGAGAATGTAAGGCACCCAATCACCTGCTGGTTACATCCAGTAATGTAAAGTGTACCTATACTCAAGTTACTTACAAGGAGGGCTGGATGGTGCAGAGACAGGCTACCTGTAATGTATATCTTGGTTGTCTGAGATTGAGACTGGGGAGGATTAAGTGGGGTATGGACCAGTACTTCTCTTGTGAATCTACCTCCTCTAAGGTTTGACACATGTTTGAAGGTGTGGACACTTAGTCATGTGATCTTCGCTAAGGGGAGAATTGGAGCTCAGTCTGGCTAGTCCTCTCCATAAGCAGAGATCATGGACTTACTAGAGGAAAATAGGCCATTCATTTTGCAGACAAATTTACTTTGTAGGTGAGGTGATGCTCTGCATTTCCACCATCCAATTATGTACAAGCAAAAATATATATATAATAATAATAACAATATTAGATATACTGTGTATATATACATTATATATATATATATATACATACATGTTTTTTTTTCAAAGTGAATAACCCATCTGTCTGTAAAAAATGAAACCCCCATGTGCCCAAGTGCGTTGACCTGTAGACCTGCATGTTGCTGAATCTGAAGTGTACCTAAAGCATTTTCTCTAAGAAAGGCAAGAATAAAACTATTTTCTTGCTCTTTATCTATCCACACCAGCAGCACTATAAAAATAGTTTTATTCTAGCTTTGAAGTATAGGTCTACCTTCAACTTAGTTCTTCAAATTATAGAAAAATTAGTCACTATTAAATACCACTTAAGAATTTTGTGATAGATTTTTCCCTGAGCTACTGATTTGTTTGTTGGCTGTCAAGCATTGTAACCAACAATGGGTTAAAGGGATAGTTGAAGATGAGAACCCTTTTGTGCTAGAGGCAGTTATTCAAGGGTAAGAGTGAGTTGGTAACGTCTTTATTATTAAAACTCCTTTATTAAATATGACATACAGAAAACATGTATCTTGAATACATGATAAATCTGAATATTTAGCAAATAGAGAAATCCATCCACTCACCTAAATGTCTCAAAATATATATGAAAATAAATCAGAAACATTAATGCTCAGATGTTCTGGCATTCAAAATCATTTGTTCTTTTTTTCTCTGTTGGCATAATTTGCCACTTACTACCCAAAAAGCTTAAGTAGTGATGCATATTAATATTTGAGCATTGCCAAGCCTTGGAACACAGGAATAATACACTACAAGTAATTAAGGTAGATCTAAGATTTGAAAGGTCATTAGTGTTGGCAAATGAAGAGATTTATGGAGCTCAAGTTGCCACCTGTTCCTCCTTACAAGGACTACAAGACAAATAACTGCATAACTGTCCTCAGAAAAGTGGTCCCTTTAATGCGCTGCAAAAAGTCTTTTGTTCCAAGTTCTAAAACATTGAAATTAATCACCAATTTTGCTAATGATTTCTCCCCCGAAAAGACTTTCAACTATAAGATCCAGAGACCTGAGTTGTTACATTAATTCCTCTAGTCAATTGTGATAATGTTAATCAGTGATGTTCAAATCTGATCAAATCCTTGTACATACGAGTTGATCCTTTAAAGTTGAATTGAAGCTTTTCGTGTCTAATTAAGACCCAGAATTGACAAAACTAGATCTCATATTACTTTTATCACTTCTGTAATATCCCTGTAGAGATACCTAATTTCAACTAGCATTGAAATAGAGCATGGGAACATAGAACTTTTTTCATTTTAAAATGGCCTCAAGCCATAAGACACTTCTGGGTGTTTGCCTAGTAAAGCAGGTTAGGAGGGGACAGAGCTAAAGAATATTTACATACTTTTGGGGCACTTGAGGATATACAGTATCTAGCAGTGAATTTAGTATATTAGGCTGGGTTCACACTGCTGCGGGGGGAGATCCGGATGTGATTCGCACCGCAAATCACATCCGATCTCCGTAGCGATGCGAGTTCAGCCATACAGATAGTATGGCTGAATTCGCATCGCTCCCGCAGCAAACTCGCACAGGACCCTTTTTTTGGTCCGCAACAGAATCGGATCGCATGGGGGTTCACACCATGCGATCCGATTCCTGTGCGAGTCGGCAGATCGCACTGCGATATGTGGACGGATCTGGGGGTGTCATTAACATATCATTGACACTCCCAGCCGTCCGCATAGGGCAGTGTGAACTGCCGGCGGGAGTCATGCGATGCGGGAAAACGCCGCGGATTTGCGGCGTTCCCGCATCGCAGCGGTGTGAACCCGGCCTTAGGGTGCACGGGCGGCCTTTAGATGCAACTCAAGACTCTCTGTAGATAAACATGTAGCTGTTTCTTTCTTTGCATAGTGTAGCATTTAGGCCGGGTTCACACCACAGCGATGCGGGAACGCCGCGAATCCGCGGAGTTTTCCCGCATCGCACACCTCCCGCCGGCAGTTCACACTGCCCTATGCGGACGGCTGGGAGTGTCAATGATATGTTAATGACACCCCCAGATCCGTCCGCATATCGCAGTGCGATCTGCCGACTCGCACAGGAATCGGATCGCATGGTGTGAACCCCCATGCGATCCGATTCTGTTGCGGACCAAAAAAAGGGTCCTGTGCGAGTTTGCTGCGGGAGCGATGCGAATTCAGCCATACTATCTGTATGGCTGAACTCGCATCGCTACGGAGATCGGATGTGATTTGCACTGCAGTGCGGTGCGAATCACATCCGGATCTCCCCCCGCAGCAGTGTGAACCCGGCCTAAAGCTCAACTTAAAAAAAACAGTTGATTTACTTTTAGGTTACAAACAAGCAACATGGTTATCTGTATAAAGGGATGCATAATGCCAGATACCATCCTCCCCAAAGAAGCAGCAAATGAGCTTGTCATCCATGTCATTATTTCAGCATCTGTTACTCCTGCTCTCCCAATCAAAGTTTGTGCACCATGTATACATTATACTGTATATTGAAAGGCTGCTGAATCACTGCTTGGAAGGAAAGCAGAGTAAGCTGGGTTTCTGAAAAAACACCTTGAATGACTTCAGTGCTTCTGATGTGAACTTTGATAATTAATTGCTGCACAGTGCTTTTAGTTATAAATGTCAGTGAGGGATTGTTTTATGGCTCAGTTGCTGTTTGTAGAGAATATGTAAACACTTGAAGATCCATTTTCTGGTCACAGATTAACGTTAAATATTATCCAGAGTCAGATCAAGTTTTACTTGTTAAGTATATAGATCTAAATTCATGATAAGTACAAAATTGACAGGTATTTATTACCTATCAGAGATCTTCCCTTCTTCTGTTAGGTTGGTGTTGGTGTTCTCAGGCATCAGGCAAGGTCAGCATTGCTGCAAAAGACTTGCAAGGCAGGAAAAACTTACAGTTAGGACTTGAGGGAGATTTCTCCTTCTACTTCATCACCCCGTTATCTGTCTATTTGAGGGAAAAGCTCCATATTCCCCCTTCTTCCTATCCCTGTGATTTTTTGATTTTTTTTTTAGGTGGACACAGACACAATTAATTTAGACAACACCCTGATGAGAATCCAAAAGTTTTCTCCCTCGGTCTCCAATCTCTGCTGGAGATGTGGCTCAGATGTAGGCTCCCTGCTACACATCTGGTGAGACTGTCCTCTAATCCAGGCATACTGGTCCGAGGTTCATCGTATCACATCCTCTGTCTCCACTATCCAGTTGGACTGTACCCCTGCCCTATTCTTACTCCACCATACCTCCCTCCCCAGGAAACTGTATTTCAAGTCAAGTGTATTTCAAGTCAACATGACTTGACTCTGCATACCTGTCTCCTGGGGCTCCACACGCATGCCAATTGTCCACGACTGGCTCCCCGTCTCTGCAAAATAGCAGATTTGGAGGAATTAATCACAGCTACACAGGCCAACCCCTCCAATTTCACCAGTACCTGGTCTTGTTGGACTGATTTCCAAATCGCCCCTGAATATTGTAGGCTTTTTGGTAACCCTCTGTGTAACCCTCTGTGCTACTACTACTACTACTTTATCGGGTGCACTTGAACACATGGGTATCAGACTGCTCATGTGGTTGCACCATGTTTCTCCAAACATTAACAACATTCTTATGGAGGGAGGTGGAGGTGGGTATGTCGGGTGCTACTAATGTCTGAAGCAGTCTGCACACAGTGCTCCTCTCCTCTCCCTTCCCTTTCCCCCCTTCCCTCTCTTGGGTTCTACAACCCTACATTAATCAGTTCCCCCATTCCTCTCCCTTGCTCTCTCTTCCTTCCTCCATCCCTCTCCCTCCCTCTTCTTCTCCCAGATACCCCTGAACCCCCCTTTTTTTCTTGCTCTCTGCTCTTCTTCTTATTTCCTTCTCATTTCCCCTTCCCTTCTCCCTCCCCCATTTCTCCCTGCTTCTTTTCCTTCAAATGTATAATCCCTCCCTAATTTTGTACTTTTTTCTGGACACTTGGCTCTGAATGTATGGTGTTACTTCTTTAGTCAACCCTTCCCTTACAGGGGGGCCTTGGCACTTTTTGTGTGCCTCTTGAATGTAGTGTCATTTTCTTCACATATAATATTTATATTTATGACACACTGTACTGAAAAATATTAATGGGATCGCTTCCCATCCATAAGCTATGCTTCCTTCTTATATTGCCCACTGGGCTTTTCTCTTTCCACCACCTTTATGTACTTATTTAATTTCAATAAAAAACATTTTTTTGGGGGAAAAAAGTTAGACAACCTTTTTAAACCTATTTGTAAACCTTACTCTATAGATAATTGAAAGCTTTTGACTAAAGTAGGACAACTTGTTACAATGTATTCTGGTATGGATGGCCATCTTGAAAGTTCAATATATTTGTCCACAATGAACTAGAGAAATTAAATCACTCAGGCACAAGGGTTATATGTCAGGGATGATACCGTTTCATCCAGAATGTATCAATTGACATCACTATGGGTTGTGATACTATAAACATATAGGCTCCTTATTCTGCATGGGAAGAAAAAAATAGGATGGCGCTTAACCTCATTCTCAAAATTTTGGGGTAAATTCCCTTGCAAAAGTGAACAGGATATTTGGCTTTAGTAAATCAATCACTATGTGTAGGCAATATGTACCACTGGAAAACACACCAATTTTAAGTGGACCTTCTTGTACATCCTCAAGTTTTCATAGATAGATTTCTCCTATGTTACAATATACAGCAACAGTATAATTAATACAAAAAAATTGTACCTTTTATCATTAAGCTGTTTTTAAGCTCTACTGACTTAGTCTAATATGATGCCAAGCAATCCACCTTCAGGCAGGAGGCAACACTTTTTCCGTTTCCTCTCCCCCAGGGATCAGACTGAAACTTGGCTACTAGTCACAATGTATTAGGATGCAACAGGGGTTGATCTCTATCAAACATTTGTGAACACAGAAAAAAATGACATGGAAACCAGGATTTAAATGACTGTGTAATCTCTGAACCTCCATCTCAGTCCAGGATGTAGATGCTGACTCTGGATAATGTATGAATGAATTGGCACTGCCTTTCTGGAGAGAAAAGCAGATGAAAGCATTGTCAGGAGGAGTACTGTGATCTCTGTAAGAGGTAATACTTTGTTCATACTTGTAGGTCATGCATATATTACTAAACATGCATGCATGTAAGAAAAATGTACAGTATATGACACTTTGTTTACTTTAAATTGTTATATACATATATATATATATATATATATATATATATATATATATATATATATATATATATAATCCAGGGTACCACAAAGCGCAGTTACATGCATATTCAAGGCCCCATTTCATCTTGCTATGTTATTGGCCATGTAAAACCACACTCCCTGGTCCTATTTGTTTAGACTATTTAGGTTAGACTGCGGTAAGTTACACTCTTAACTGCTTGCTGCCCGCCCACCGTCAAATGGGACGACATCATAAGATGGTGTCCCAGAATGGCAGCGCTCGTGGGGGCGTGCAGCGTAGCGATCGCGGCCACGCCATGTTGCTAGGACGCGGCGTGACCCTGACCCCATCCACAGCTCTTTAACCATGTGAACAGCTGTGTCCAATCACAGCCGGTCACATGTAAACAAGGAGATGCCGATAATCGTCTCTCCTCGCCTCATGCTGACAGAGTGTGAGGGAAGGAGAGCCGATCAGCGGCATCTTCTCACAGGGGGACATCTAGGGATGTAATCAGGGCACTGATCATCAGTGCCCTGATTACAATATAGCCATACAGTGTCACAAAACAGTGCCCACCAATGCCAGCATATAGTGCCCACCAATGGCAGCAATCAGTGCCCACCACTGTCCACAAGTGCCACCAATCAGTGCCCATTAGTGATGCAAGTCAGTGCTGGCAATCAGGGCCACCTATCAGTGCTGCCCATCAGTGCCCATCACTGCTGTCAATCAGTGCCCATCAGTGCCACCCACCAATGCCCATTAATGCCGCCTATCAGTGCCCACCAGTGCCGCCTATTAGTGCCCAGCAGTGCCACCCAACAGTGCCCACCAGTGCTCATCAGTGCCAGATATCAGTGCCAGATATCAGTGCCACCTATCAGTGCCCATAAGTGCGGAATATTAGTGCCTTCTCATCAGTGCCACCTCATCAGTGCCCATAAGTGCCATCTCATCAGTGCCCATCAGTTCACCCTATCAGTACCAGCCAGTGAAACCTCATCAGCGTACATCAGTGAAGGTGAAAAATTACTTAGTTACAAAATTTACTGACAGAAAAAAGTAAAAATGTGTTTGGGTAAAGTGTAGCATGACCGCACAATTGTCATTCAAAGTGCGACAGCGCTGAAAGCTGAAAAATGGCTTGGGCATGAAGCTTGGGCGTAAGTGCCTGGTAGGCGAGTGGTTAAAGTGATTGTAAAGGCAGAATGGCATTCTATGCATTAAGATAGAAAGCCTTCTGTGTGCAGCAGCCCCCTTCAGCCCCCCTAATCCTTATCTGAGCCCATCTTGATCTCAATGTAGCATGAGATTTGGCTGTCCAGGACTCTCTCTCTTCATTAGCCCAGACAGCAGCGAAGAGCCATTGGCTCCTGCTGCTGTTAATAAAAGTCAATGAGCCAATGAGGAGAGAGAGTGGGCGGGGCCTTTAGTAACACTTTAAACATTGAGAGAAGGGCTCTAGGCTCTAGAAGGACATAACAACTCAGCTTCTTATCATTGTAAAAGCTAAGGCGTTTCCTACAACAAATGCAGATTTAGTGACACCTTTTAAAGACAAGAAGTTCTAAACAATTTACCAAATGTATTGGTAGAGGAGAGCGTTAATAGATAGATCCCCCATAAGTAGTTTTCCTGTCACTTTTACTCCACAAAGCAAGACATCCCTGTAAGCTTTATTTCACATTTAAAATTTCTGTAGGCTTCACAAACAAATTTGACAGCTGTTCCGACATTTGTGTTTATAGTTCAAAGACTTGCTGTTGTATTTTGCATCTTCACTTTTAAAGCCTCAGTCCTCGGTTAAGGATATTATTGTATAAATAACCCATACATCCTGAATATCACAGGATTTATGTTTTTCTAGCGCCAGAGTTAGTCTAATATATTCAATGTTCCTTTTTAGAAATCATTGCATCCCTTTGATGTTTCTAAAGCCGGTAAGATATATTAACATCATTATATATTTATAGCAAAAAATGGGTAATGGTTTCCCCAGTGCTTGATATCCCATGAGAGGGCAATGTGAGGCAGTTGAAAGTAAGTGGAAAAAATGTTTTCTAGAAGTTTTAATTATCAGAACTTTTTTAAACATTCTTTTCCAAGAACTCTTGACTGGGGGTTTATGGTTACAAAGCAAATATGGCCTAAATGTACAATCTAAGTGTGATATATTGCTCATAATATACTGGGGCTAATTAATATTAATGCTGAAGTTTTATTTAAATTAGCAATCTATTTCCCATTTTCTTTATTTTCAGACTTAGTCCTTTCAACTTTTTATGCTTAAATCATATTTTATGAGAACTCCAGCAGCAAAATTTCTTAACATTCATTTATCCCCCCTCCCACAAAGCATTAGAGTCAGTCTCTTTCAGCCAAACTCCCTGTTTATTCTGTACTGTGATTAATACATTAAGGGAGTGTGACTTGTAATGGCCACAGAGGTTGGGCATAATGGGTTGGTGCGTCACATCACTGCAAGTTAAAGATATAGAAGTCAGCATATTTAACCCCTTCATGCCTAAGGGTAAAACAAATATTAATGCCTAAGTACAATTTTGTAACTTTGACATGTGTTAGTAAAACTGTACATATCGTCACAACTACCGTATTTATCGGCGTATAACACGCGCCGGCGTATAACACGCACCTCAAGTTTAGGAGGGAGTTTTAAGGAAAAAAACTTTTAGGAGGGAAGTTTAAGGGGGAAAAAAAACTTACATTTATATGCCCATCAGTGTCATCTGCAGCCTTGTCCACCATTGCAGTCTTATGCAGCCTTGTCCACCATTGCAGTCTTATGCAGCCTTGTCCACCATTGCAGACTTATGCAGCCTTGTCCACCATTGCAGTCTTATGCAGCCTTGTCCACCATTGAAGTCTTGTCCCCCATTGCAGCCTTATGCAGTCTTGTCCCCCATTGCAGCCTTATGCAGTCTTGTCCCCCATTGCAGCCTTGTCTATTTATTTTGCTATTTTTTTTTAAATTTTTTTTAAATGCCGCCGCTGAGATACAGAGCCGGATGTGTATCTTGGCGGCGTGCGGTAGTTCTCGGCGGGCCTCCGGCGCCTTCGGCTCTTCTTGCCAGCTTTCGGCCGCCTTCGGCCATTCTTGGCAGCTTTCAGCCACCGAAAACTACTGAGAACAGCTGAAAGCTGCCGGAAGAGCCAAAGGCGGGCGAAAGCTTCCGAGAATGGCCGAAGGCGGGCGAAAGTTGCCGAGAACGGCCGAAGATGGCCAAAAGCCACCGATAATGGCCGAAGGCGGCCAAAAGCCGCCGATAATGGCCGAAGGCGGCCGAAAGTCGCCTTGAACAGCCGAAGGCAGCTGAAAGCCGCCCAGAGGCTCAGAATTTTGGGGGATCGGCGTATAACACGCACCCACGATTTTCCCCTGCTTTTAAGGGGAAAAAAGTGCGTGTTATACGCCGATAAATACGGTTATAAATACTTTGTGTTTCCAGGTGGATTATATCTTGTTTTTTTAAGAACAAATTGGGCTTTTAAATTGTAATGGATATCTCCAGATTTTTATTTTTTATTTTCAAGGGAAATCTGGCCCAACATAGTAAAAAAATTTAAAAAATCCTGCTCTTAAAGATCGCAGCAATACCACACATGTGTATGTTATTTATTGTTTGTACCCATAGTACAGCCCAGAAACAATAGTGCACATTTTGCTTTTTTTTGTCCTACTAATACTAATATTTTTTTTTTAAAGCATGCCCAAAATATACTAACCCTGACCTTTGACCCTTACTTACCCAAACACTAACCCTGGCACTGACCTAGATCCAACCTGCATCTAGGTATTTTTTCTTCATTTTTAAATTTTTCTTTTTATTATTATTATGTTATCGTATATATTATATATATATATATATATATATATATATATATATACTATAACATAATAACTTATATATATATATATATATATATATATATATATATATATATATATATATATATATATATATATATATATATATATATATATATATATATATATATATATATATATATTCTATATATATATATATATATATATACATATATATTTTTTTACACACACACATTTTTTTTCTCTCTGCAAGGAGAGAGAAAGATGCAATGTATCTTTCCTCTCCATTCACAGAGAGAGAGAGGGAGAGAGAGAAAGACACATGCGTGGGCTTCACAGTGACTGATCACTGTAGTAGCCAATCAGAGACTACCACAACAATCAGGTTACCTGTAATTGGGTGTTTTTCGGGTCCCGATCGTTAGACCACTGGTTTGTGTGCTGGGAGTTTTCTGTGCAACATGCTTCCAGCACAAAGGCAGATACGCATATATGTGGCCTCATGGCAAAAAGCCCAGTTCATTGAGGTCTCATACATGTGTTATGTCGGTGTTAAGGGGCTAAAAGAGAAATATTCTGCTGACTCTGCACTGAGAACTGAGTGATCAAACACTGCTGATTGCTTTGTTCAACCCTCTGCTCTGAACAGAGAGTGGTGGCAGTCACCGGCTCTGTGCTGCGCAGCGATCACTGGAGTGCTAGGTTGGGGAGTGGAGGGAGCAGCTGGCTCAATCTCCCTGGCAGCACATCTGAGAGTCAGAGCGAGCTGCCAGTCCAGCCAACCTGGACTAGCTGAGTGATGCCCCATCTACTACCACAGCACAGGGACTTTGCAGTGGCACAAGTGTGGTAATGTCACTACGCTGGCATTTCATTGTTTATTTCCTCTACTCCATAACTCAAGTTACATATCTCCTTACAGACCTAGGGCCTGGGATATAAACAATGCAGAAGCTTGTGCATTGCACCTCTGATGCGCTGATCAGGGTTTTAATCTGCAAATTTCAATGCAAAAAATATATAAATTGTACATTTCTTACTTTATTAATGATGGTGCCTTTATTACAGGTTGAACTATACCTTTAAATGTTTCTGAACACTAATAGTGTTTTCAGCCTGCTTCTCTCTGTAGGGTCTTAGTAGAACTAAGGGCAAAATGACCCTTTGCAGCTGACACATTATATGAGATTCATTCACTTATTTGCTTCCTTCCCTCCTTCAAAACCAAACCCCCCTGTGTTTATTTCCTCCTCCATTGACTCTTTTTTTGGCCTGACTTCTAAAAAAAATACTCTTAAACTACTAAAGGTGTTTTAAACTAAAACTTCCACCTAACCCCCCTGTGTTTCTCAACTAGGGTTCAGTGGAATCCTAGGGTTCCTCCTGATGTTGCTAGGGGTTCCTAGTGAGTAATGGCAAATTGATTTCCAACCTACACTGGCAACCAATGCAGGGGGGCAATTTTCTACTGACAATTAATGTAAGAGGTCACTTTTACAATGACCATTAATGTTTAGGATGTGTAGGACACCACATGTTTTACTGTCTGCTTTTCTTTTCTTCCGTTCAAGACTATTACTATGTTTGGGGTATTGCTAACCAAATTATATGTCCTATGCTTAGTTCACCACACTATTCATTGTTTTAGTCAAAACTTTCCTCAACCCAATTGTCAAAATAATGTATGATGAGTTATTATCAAGTTTCCCGGGGGTTCTCCAAGACCTGAGACATATTTCAAAGGTCTCTCAGGGGTAAACAGGTTGAGAAAGGTTGATCTAACCTATAAATTATTACAGTGGGTATTTTGATGTGTCTTGGGGAACATTTGCCACGTGAACCTATCCATTTGTTTGACAGAGGATTCAATATAGATATCAGAAAACTTCAGTTTGTATCCTGAAAAATGGAACAGAGGTAACATTTCACAAGAATAAAGGACCAAATGACTTCTGGTGGGCCTAACAATAAAAGAACCCAGAACTGTCTGGTTGTAAATGATGTACTGCAGGGACAAATGTAAATTACTGTAAAAGAAGGTAGAATTATAATGTAAATGTATAGTGGTATAATTGACTACTGTGTACACTGGGTGACCAAGGCATACTGTAATAAATTTGTAATAAGATTCAGTCACAAATAAATACAGTGTTATACTATAACTGCTAATAACAATGTTATATATAGGTTTTCCATTTTTGACGCTCAGTGGAAAACAAATGTTGCCATGTATGAGTCATGTTTCCACCTTAATCTACTATGATTTTGTTATAACCAGTATGGACAAGAATACAGTATTTAAATATGAATAAATGTGATGTATAAACTGTGCAAAGTAATACACTGCTGTGCCAATGAGTTCACACTGGATCATTTTTTCCTTATACTCCTCCTAGACTATTATAGGAAAATTATCATCTATTCTGGGAAAATTATACCCTATTTATAAGCAGTGCTTATTGCCTCTTTCTTATAAATATTCATAACAGCCACTGAAAATATTCTGCTTTATTTCCCTATTTAGTTGCATTTATTAACATTAGTGTGATCGTCTGTAATCCATGGACTAGTAAGCTTTAATATTTGAATAAAATGTCTTTGTGGTAGGGAACTTTTATCACATCGTATGGTAATCAAAATGGCTAAAATAGCAAAAGTTTCATCAGCGCTCAACTGTGGTCATGTGAAAGGAATCACAGGTGATATAATGCGGGCTGAACCAAAGGCAGCTAGAGAATGACCATAACTGGAAGATATGGGTGACAACAGTAAAAAACAGGGGTGTCGGCGCTCAATGGGATTAAAGTAGAAAAGAGTCTCTGGGAATCAGCATGAGAAAACCGCAACAAGTTTAATTAATACCGCACATAAGTAAGCCAAAATCCAATATCAATGCAATGATGATGTGGATGATGGAAAGAGTAAATTAATGAAAAAAAAATTAAAAACAGTTTACGGTGTTGCCGAGGTTCCCATAGCAACGAGTAGCTGAAGGCATCCACAGATGGAATGAACCTGGCAGTAAGGGAGGGGCCAAGCTTCCTGCTCCACTTGGCCCAAACAAGGACACACTAGGTGACCTGGACTCGCTGGTTTGGTGTGGCTGCGGGCTGCAGGAAGGTGGAACGCCATAACCCACATGTCAGTATGCCAAAACATCTGGTGTGCTGACAAAGGATCGGGTGAAGCCGCCGTCCGTGGTCAGATGAGAAGCCGCTCTCCCCTGGTGGTGTGTAGGCAGGCATGTGGCTGCTCCTATGGATGGACGAAATTGCCCTGGTCCAAATGTAAAAGCTGTGAGGTGGGAGCCAAGGTTGAGTCAAGTAAGTTCGAGTGGGTAGCGTACAGTGCTGATTGGAGCCAGATAGACTTGGAAAAGATGAGCTTGGGAACCAGTGTGGACCACAAGCTGTCTGATTGCCATGACTATGCGTTTTGCGCACATGCGCTTTATCAAAGTCAAGGGAATCGGCAGCCGAGAAGTACCCAATTAGTGGGCTGGGAGTGGGCAGAACAGTGGGATGGGAAAATGGAACGGAAGCTGTTAACTCCTCACTGCTCAAAAAGTGATCCTACTAATTAGCTTGATTAAAGAGAAATTAAAATAATGCAATCAGATAACAAAAACAATGATTTACCCATAAATGAAACTGGTTCATTTATGGGTAAATCATTGTTTTTGTTATCTGATTGCATTATTTTAATTTTCTTGTCCCCTTGCCATGTCCACTTCCCACCCACAAATTGGGTATTTAAATTTCCTGCCTGCTGATACCCGTGACTTTGATAAAGTGCATGCACGCGAAACTCGTAATCACGGCAACCACACAGCTTGCAGTCCATGCTGGTTCCCGCGCTCATGATGATTTCCAAGTCTATCCAGCTCCAATCAGCAGTGTATGCCACCCACATGAGCCTCCCCGACCCGACCTCGGCTCCCTCCTCGTGGCTTTAACATCTGGATCAGGGCAACTTCGTCCATCCATAGGAGCAGCCACATGTATGCATACACACCACCAGGGGAGAGCGGCTTCTCAGCTGACCGTGGCTTCACCCGATCCTTTGTCAGCACAACAGCTGTTTTGGCATACTGATACGTGAGTTATGGCATTCCACCTTCCTGCGGCCTGCAGCCTCCCCCCATACCAAGCTAGTGAGTCCAGGTCAACTAGTGGGTCCTTTTTTGGCCACGTGCAGCAAGGAGATTAGCCCCTCCCTTACTGCCAGGTTTATTCCATCTGTGGATGCCTTCAGCTTCTCGTTGCTATGGAAACCTCAGCGACACCATAAGCTGTTTTTAATTGTTTTAATTCATGTACTCTTTCCATCATCCACATCATCATTGTATTGACATTGGATTTTGGCTTTCTTATGTGCATTATTTAAAATGGTTACGTTTTTCTCATGCTGCTTCCCAGAGACTCTTTTGTACTTTAAATCAAAATGGCTGATGAGAGTGGTGGCCACTATGCCACCACACAAAATAGATTTAAAAATCAAGCACACATACTGACACAAAAGTATCTGTATTTGACAGCTCAGATTGAAGCTGCCATTCCCTGACTCCCAGACTAGTTCCAAAGCAGAGCCATCTCTTGCAATCATGCTGCAGGGGGATTTACTGCCCACAAGAGATGCACAGCTCAAGAACCAGGGAAATGTAGCTGATAGAGTTAAGTAAAATGTTATGCTTGTGAGGAAATAAATAACTTGTTGGCATAGACCTAAAGTATATTTGACATATATTTAAAGTCAGGTTTACAATTGATAATGAGATCTGTCAACACAGTACAGACAGTGTTAATTATGACAAAAGCATAGCTCCCTAGCCCCTAATAAACAATAGAACAAAGTAGGATTTTTGAGTGCTGGAGTTGTCAGAGAAGATCATGTAAAATGCTAAGCAGAAATGTTTAAATATTTTTTTTTAGCATATGCTTTGTGAATGAGATCATGTAACAAATATAAAATAGGTGTTACTCCAATTTGGCTGCACAACTGGAATTACACTATAATGTAGGTCTAAAGAAAAAAAAATGGATGACATTCAAGTGATTATAAATCTTTCATTTTTTTAAGTGTTTTTTCACATGAGCCTGGCTGCATCTATTCACACACAATGTGGTTTGGCCCCGCCCCCACCCCCTATTCACTGAATATGATTGACAGCAGTGGGAGCCAATGGCTCTCGTGCTATCAGTCTGCCCTATAATCAGGGAGAGAGTAGAAAAAACAGCTGCTCTCCTGAACAGTGCTGGATCAAGATGAGGCCAGAAGATGTGACACAGAAGGTTTTTTACCTTAACCACTTCAGCTCTGGAAAGTTTAACCCCCTTCATGATCAGGCCATTTTTTGCATTACGGCACTGCGGTACTTTAACTGACAATGGCGCAGTCGCGTGAAGCTATACCCCATAAAATGTATGCCCTTTATTTCCCACAAATAGAATGTTCTTTTGGTGGTACTTGGTATTCACCTCTGCGTTTTTTATGTTTTGCGCTATATACAAAAAAAGATCGACAATTTTGGAAAAAAACAACAATCTTTTTTACTTTCTGCTTTAATACATTCCCAATAAAAAAAATTAATAAAATCAAATTTCTTCATCAGTTTGGGCCAATATGTATTCTGCTACATATTTTTGGTAAAAAAAAGTGTATATTGATTGATTTGCACAAAAGTTATAGCGTCTACAAACTATGGTATATATATGTATATATATATATATATATATTTTTTTTTTTTTACTAGTATTGGCGGTGATCAACGACTTATAGCTTATAGGCTGTGATATTGCATCGGACAATTTGGACACCTAACTGATACTTTTGACACTTTATGGGGACCAGTGATACTAATGATCAGTGCTATAAAATATTCACTGTTACTGTAGTAATTACACTGCTAGGGGAGGGGATAACATCGGGGCAATAAAAGGGTTAAATATGTTTCCTAGGAGTGATTGCTAACTATGGGGGGGGGGGGGGGGGTTGCTGGGGAAGGACAGAAATTCTTGTTCCTGCAGGAACAAAAGATCAGCACATGCCCCTCTCAAAAAATGGCAATCTGCCTTGTTCCCATGGGCAGACCACCGTTCTGCCTTTCTCATGAATGATTGGTGGGTCCCAGCAGACATTGTGTCTCCCGGACCTGCGTATTGGCGCCTACTGTGTCCAATCACAGCTGGGGGGGGTTGCCGGCAGCGCGTGCGCACGCCCCAGACCCAAAACTGTCAGATCACGTACCAGGTACATGATATAGCACAGAGTGGTTTCCCTGCCGCAGTAAATCTACAGTGGGTGGTCACTAATGCCGCGTACACACGAGCGAATTGTCCGGCGTACTTAGTCCGCCGAAACCCATTTCAGCGGACAATTCGATCGGGTGTGGGCTTCAGCTGACTTTTCCAGCGTAAAGTTCAGCGGACTTAGAAAGTAGTTTTGCACTGGACTTGGGTTTCAGAGGACAATACGTTCGTGAGTATGCTAGTCCGGCGGACTAAGAATGATGCATGCTCAGAAGCAAGTACGAAAAAGGAAGCTATTGGCTACTGGCTATTGAACTTCCTTTTTCTAGTCCCGTCGTACGTGCTGTACGTCATCGCACTAGCAAACGCCGGACGTTCTGTATGTCCGTGTGTGGCCAAGTCCGTTCGGTAGAAAGTCCGCCGGACAATCCGCCGGATTGTTTGCCGGACTAAGTACGCCGGACAATTCGACCGTGTGTAAGCGGCATAAGTGATTAATGTATAGAATGCAGAAAAATGTAGGCTTTAGAACCACTTTAAGTTTGCCAAAGTACTGTGCATGATAAAATCATTTTTTTTTGTTTGCTCTTTTTCCAGTCACTTCCTCTCTGCATGCATTTGTTGTAGCACTGCACATATTGGCCCTGGACTGCCTTCCTTATAATGGCAACAGTGGGCCATGACTGCAGAACTCCTTGTAGCAGGGCAGTCTTAATAGCATCATGGGCTCCTGGGCAAAATAATGCACTGGGCCCCTACCAGCTGGCACCAATTTACGTACCAACTCTCAAGAGTTAAAGTAAAAAAAGTTGATAGACTTAAACATATATTTATTAGTACTTTCAATAAAAGAAAACATTCCATAAATAAGAAGGCCACAATACAAGGGGTCAGGAGGGCACAGTACAGCTTCTAGGACACTGCTCGGGATCATCTGGGAGATGTTGGGACAGCTTAGTAAAAAGCGTGAGTGCCCTGGCAAATCTGGAACAGTTGGCAAGTATGATGTAATGTAAGACTATCATGGGGCCTCCGTGCACCTGGGGCCACTGGACAGTGCCCAGGGGTGCCCATGCATTAAGACAGCCCCTGTCTTTTAGTCTCCATCCTGGCTGTGACAGGGTGACAATGCAGTAGCAGAACTAAGAGACAGTTGTCATCCTTTAACAGAACATACCTTCGACATATTACAGCTTATATGATATTGTATTGATTGCATTTACAGCTACTATAAAAATCAGTCATCAGATAACTTTTTTCTATATTGATTTTTAAAATAGAACACTGGTTAGAATGCATATGAAACATACACCATCATAAACCTCCAGTGCTAAGTTGTGTGATTTAAATTTTGAGCTATAGAGCTAAGAAGTGTTCTTATAATATAACTAGTTTGTACAGTATTTCCAGAGTCTGGTTTTAAAGCATCAATGTTTGCAAATGTATGACGCATTCTGAATAATTACAAATATTCCTATAAAAGATCCTTCTTTTCACCAGTGACATTATGTATTCACATTTTAATTGGTATGCTTAGGACATTTCTGACATTCATACGTAAATAAGTTGACATTTAAAACTAGAACTATTACTGACATCTTGATTAATACAAAAAGGAAAAAAAAGTTTATTCAGTTATATATAAACGTATTATACTTCCTTCTAATTGTCATATAGGTCTTGTAAACAAAATGTTAACCATGCCGTTTATATCTGATGCATAATTCAGACTTTATTATTTATCATGGAATTATTTATACACATTTCAAAGGCAGATTCATTCATGATTCTGATTGCTCACACATTAAATATAAAAAGATTGATTCTTTTTTTATTTTTTTTATTTTTTTTATCAAAAGAATTTTAATTTCTCTAAAATGTATAATATGTATAATACATACATAATATGCATACTACAAATAGTGCTTAGAATATTTTTTCAAAATAATTAATTGGAGCGTATTTATAAAGCAGTGAATGTGAACTCCACCAAACTGATGCAGGCCTATCTTCTAAATGCATACTTACTGGATTCTGGCAGCCTTGGCCACAGAACATTTTACATCCCATGGGCTAAACCTTTTTTTCTGACTTGCTGCACCTCTGCATAGATTTCTGAGACCCCCTTGTGGGTGTCTTAAATGAGTTTTAGTTAAGTATGCAGCTGGATTGGGGTTGGTTGTTTTGGGTCGAGTAAGGAATGGCTAAATCCTCTGTCAACACTGGTGGCTAAATAACGGGAAAATGCAGCTACAGTAAGTTGTGGTGTTACTGCCTCCAGCCACACACGTGTTTAACATTACAGCCTGACAAGGGTGTACACATTGGGAACAGAAGTTAAAAGGGGATATCGATAAACACTAAGTGGTCATAGTGGATACCCCAACATGGCTAATGATAGAAAAATGTGCCAATGTCCAGAATGACTACATACAGAAAAATTATTGAGGGACTTTATGGACTTTAAAAGTCCATAAAGTCCCTCAATAATTTTTCTGTAAGGGTGTACACATGCCAAGGTTGTGAGGCTCTGGTTCCTGGCTGGGCAATTTTAACTTGGGCTGCAGAGTTTGTCAGTTTGCACCCCCTGTCAAACATACTCATTGAGAACAATGGGGCTGCACTGCAACCACAAACCAAAAGCTTGACTCACACTTGGCAAATGGGTTAAGCAGTATCAAGTATTTAAAAAAAATGTTTTGCTATACTTATTTGGAGTTTACGGTTGAAATGCAAGTCTATTTGCTTTTTAAATTTCCCCATCCCATTTGTAACACAAATATATCATTGCCTCCTTTCACATTGTAAATAGAGACACGCTGACGAGAAGCAAGAACGTCTCAGATACAATGTCTATATAATATTTAAACTTTCATCAAGAATTTTTTTTTTTTTTAGAAAAACTATGGTAGGTGTTTATTTGTGTATATCTGTGTTAGACTGCAATGGTGATGCAGGTTACAAGGAAATTGTAACTGCAACGTCTAGTTCTGGTAACAGCAGTATATTGTATTGATGAACCCTTTCATTTGCTTGTGTATCTTAATTGCTATAATGCTACCATAAATTCTAATTATGTGCATCCATATATTGACTGCAAATAAACAGGATATGGCTTTTAGACAATATTCACTCTGCAGTGATGGTTATTGAAATTCATCGTACTTCCCATATGGAAGCCTCATTGCTATCTCGACATTGACTATTTCTATGTGAGAGGACTTCAGCATGTTTCCTTCTCCAGAGATGAGACCTTTGCTGCTCTCAGGGCCAAGCATTAATGGTAATAAAATCAACTGAGAGTAAATCTGTCACTTTTGAAACTTGCCCAGTCTCCCGCTTATGCCTGCGGGAATTTGGCTGAGGACTGGTTAAAAACCTTATCACCAGACTATAAAGCAGAGCTGCTTTTCAGTGGCATGAACCTAAAATAAATGATGTCCAAATTCTGGAGTATTTGTGTCACAGTCGTGTCCATGAGAGAAATTCTTCCCGTTTCCAGCCATCTGTTCAAATCAGGGTGCCAGTGAAACATTTCTGTGTGAGATCCCCAGCTGCTTTGCGCTTCTTTCTTGTCAGACAAGCTTTGGGAGCATTAAAATTCAATTCAGTAAATGTGAAGGTCTAGAGGAAATCACAGCCAACCCTTGCCATCAGCTTCTTAAGATTTATAAGGATTTATATTTGGAACCTGAAGTCATTGTGCACCCAAGGTGCTATGTAGCCTGGCACGGAAAAGGTGAATAAGTAATCATTTTAACTTCTAGATTTCTGGGTATATTTTGCTATCTGTTGTCAAAGCAGAAATGACAGTTATATGAAGAAATTAAATATCATGGTATTTAAAGGCCAGTCCATCTAAAATTGATATTACAAAACAGTTTTGGTAGATGTTGCTAAGATGGGTAACCCATCAGCAATTAAATATATCAACCGCAAATATCTGTCTTCTGCCTTGGGGATATATTGTGCAATCATGACTCAGGGTTGCCAGCCATTCATCCTTTTTTAGAGACAATTTGTGAAAAAGAGTCTATTTTTCTCCCATTTGTTAAAATCCAAGGTTAGGAGAGACTATCTGTAAAAATACACACTGGCTGGCAGTTTTTGCAGTGCAGCTAAAAAAACACCATTGTTAGACCTTCCCAGCATTGTAGCATCTAGCATATTATATGTCCTAGCACATGGGTGCTCAACCTGTGGCCCTCCAACTGTTGCAGAACTACAAGTCCCATGAGGCATTACAAGGCTGACCGTTACAAGCATGACTCTCGCAGGCAGAGGCATGATGGGAATTGTAGTTCTTCAACAGCTGGAGGGCCACAGGTTGAGCACCCATGTCCTAGCATGTCAATCTCCCTTCCTGTTCCCTCTGTAGTAACACTCGGTAAACTGATTCCCCAGGCCCACCTTCACTTGGCTGGCCATAGCTAACATCCCACTCACTCATCCTGACTGCTGCTGGTTGAATAGGATTTACACTGTGGGGTTGATTTGCTAAAACAATAGAGTGCAAAATCTGGTGAAGCTCTGCACAGAAATTAATCGGCTTCCAGATTTTAAATTTTTTTTGATAACGCTTAATTAAACAAGCTGAAGTTAGAAGCTGATTGGCTATCATAGACAGCTGCACCAGATTTAGCAATCCAGTTTTAGTAAATCAACCAAACTACCACCTTATAGTTTTCATGGATTTATTTTAGCAACCTGGGCTCATTGTCACATTTTGACCAGCATACAGTACTGTATATTCTAGTCTATGTCTACATTTTGGTTATTGGCAATGCTTTGGGTGTGTTGGTTCTGGCAAGGGCTAGGGAGTTCTCTTCTCCCCTGTCAAAGCTTATACACACATCATTAATTCTGTTGGGCACCCTATGTTCTTCCTGTTCCTGCAGCTAAATGGTGATGCAACAAGGGCAAAGAATAATGGAAAAACATCTCCAGAAGTTTTTTTTTTTTTTTTTACTAAAAAAAAAAAGCTTTGGGACACTATAAAGAGGACTAGGGAGGTTTTGGGTTCATGTACATGCTGCTTGGAGATCAGCTTTACTGTCACTATGGCTGAAAGGTATCTGTGACTTCACCCATATGAAACTGTTGGGACCACTGCACCCATCCATAACTGATATATTAGCTTTCGATGGATAATTTGAATGAAATAATTAAAATGAATCAAGGAAGAGCTGGGAAGTGCTGACTACCTTAAAGCATCCTCATTTTGAAAACAAAAGCCACAAGCACAGATTTCCATCCATTTCATTAGTGTTGTACTCACTCAAGTCATCTCTCAGGTTGTAAGAGCTGATCATCCATTTTTACATTATTTCCAGAGTGCTTATTGGCACCAAAATGCCAATTCCTATAATGTAACAGCACTCCAGACTTGGCCACACATTCCAGTTACAGTCTAAGCTGCCTCTGTGGTCTGGCCAAGACAGCAATCTGGTCAGGTTGTGTTCCAAGCTGCTGGGCCAGTGGATTGAAAGTTTGGCAGGTGTCATCATTTGCATTTCAATCCCCTCCCTTCTCTGGAAGTCTCTGGCAGATTCCTGGCTGCATCTGTTGATAGTGGCCGGTAACTAAATCAACTTAATCAGTTGCTTAAAAATTTTAATGAAAATTCCATAAACTGAAATTATGTTTTGATTGTGCAAAATGTGTTAAGAAACAAAATATATGTGTTCCCGTCCCAGTTTTCAAATCCTGATTTCCCCCACATTTAGCACTGATAAATGTATACTTGAAGAACAATACTGGGGCCCAGTTGGAACTGGTGACCAAGAAGCCTAATATGGTTTCATAAGATGCAGTGAGTATTACAGTGTTACAATCATGATCACCATGCTGCACTTTCAATCCATTTATTTTTATTTTTGTTTTACCAAAATAGTTTTCTGGGCAACAGTTCCCACTTGGTTCCAACTTTTTTTGTACAGTTTCATGAAATATCCATCAAGTACTCTGTTAATATAAATTATGTTAAACCATAAAGTGAAAGACCAATTGTTTCCTAGTTAAATCACATGTTGGTCTCTCGTATGTCTTAGGGACATCAGATAATGAAGTGTGCTTGCCAAAATCCGTCCTTTCACCCAACTATAGGATAATTATATTTTCACTATGGCCTGGTGGGACAGAGCCAAAATTCAAACTACTGTGGGATTTCTTTTCTTAGTATTCCAGGCTTCTATATACAGTGGTACCTTGGATTACGAGCATAATTCGTTCCATAAGAATGCTTGTAGTCCAAAGCACGCATATCAAAGCAAGTTCCCCATAGGAGTCAAGGGAAACCCAGATCATTTGTTCCACAGTATGCTCACCCTTGCAAATACACACAGCCCACAGTAACAAGGTAAAAGGCTACCTGGGCTGTGAATCTGTGCACAGGAGCTTGTCACAAATTGACCAAAGGATTGTCGAGGTGAAACTGTAGTCAGGGATTCCAAAAGTCAGAGTTAACGATGAACAGAGCCAGGGTCAGAAGCCGGGCGGAGTCCTGGAAACACTGAAACTTGAAAATAAGAACACAGGGAAACAGGTACCTTTGGCAATACAAGAGACAGTGAACTGAAATGTAACTCAGAGGCAATACAACAGGAGCAGTACACAGAAAGTCATGGGTTCATGAGCCACTTTGGGCATGACCATTACTGGCCATTTGCATGGCAGGGTAGGAACCATGACAGACTGCTTTTATATGCAGTACCGCATGTGGTCAAAGGAGCAGGAGCACTGGAGACACTTGAAAACCCTTGGAGCCACTCAGATGCACTCAGAGACACTCGAGAATGTAGTGTTTCCAAGTCTTTCTGAGCAGCTTCGAGTTCATCTGAGCAGCTCCGAGTGTCTCCGGGGGCCCCGCACCTTTGGCCAAATGCGATACTGCACATTCCATTGACTTGAATGCTGCTCTTCTTGCGAGACAACGCTCGCAAACCGAGTCATTATTTAAAAATAAAAATGGCTTGTATTGTGAAACGCTCGTAAACCACGTTACTCACAATCCGAGGTATTACTGTATATAAAAGGCCAGTGGTTTAATTATCCCAAACAGGACAGGTAATTTCCTAAAAACATTTGCAGAAAAGTTAATTTAATTAACATTGTGCTGTATTCACATCATACATTTTTTCTCTTCTGTTAAATTATTGTACACCACTTTTTTCAAGTGATTATCTATCCAGAGCATCATATGTCCAAATAAAAAATACAGGGTGAACAGAAAGACCCCACTGCATTTAGATCCATACAGCTCTTTATACGGTGCAGCAGATGGTCCCAGACATAGATGTTTATGTTTCATATAAGCACCCAGATGCATTTCAGAAACAAGCAAACACAAAATATATCATTTTACGTTCTTTTATAGAAAGTCACCTTGTCCTTTGCCCTTCCGAAGGTTATCAGTGGATTGCTAATATATATTTACTAATGTACCCAGTAATGCATGTAGCTGCCAAAGAGGCTACCAGCTGTAGCAGAGTTTGACATTGCAAGGACTTATCAAATGAACAGTTATTTTTTACTCATTAGCAAATTATTCCCCTTTCATTACATGCACTGAGTCCATTCTCTTTCCTCCTGAGTGGATGCACAAATGAATACAAATGCTTTATTTTTCATTGACTGTGTCTACAGCTGAAGAGGCGATATGAGCTGTTCTTAATGGAAAATTGAGATTTTGAACTTCAGTGAAATTGTAATATATTTCTTGACTGGACCCCAGAGATCTCATTTATTTACTTGCATATGCTGATGAACATTTTGCTTATGCTACAGTGAAAGCAAAAAAAGTTAACAATTACACTAAGCTGATGTTTGCAGGGATGCCAGTAAGGCTTTATTATAGAGTACCAAGTAGATTAAACGCTATGAATTTTACAATGGATCAGACGTACCTATAATTAAATCATTTTAGAATCCTCAGCTATTGTGATCATTAGCAGAGTTGCATTGCTCAAGATTATTGGAATTTAATGGATATCCATAGTGCTCATCCTCTGGAGAAATCAACAGCATTCTCATCTGATTCGTCGTTCAATTCTGCATTTTGTTAGGAAACCAAACACATGTCCTTGGAGCCCTGTACGGTGCCTTTGCCATCCAATAACTAGACCATGATCATTTAGCAGGATGCCAGCAACTTAATCTGACAAATTGACAGCATCAGAGTAACTCAGCTGGCAATGTGTTGCGTGATTTCGCCAGTTAGGTCTGGACTTTGAGTCAGAGAACTTTTATAGTTGTTGGTTTGGTGTGTTATTGTAATCGGTAGATAATACTGTTTCTGCTTATCCTCTGTTATTGGGTCAGTAAGCATAAAACATAAGTTTCCTTACATATCAACAACATATAATTATAGCTTTTTGTAGATACTGGAGTTTTTTTTTGTATTATATAGAGTTGTAATATTGAGTGAAGAGAGGTTGAATTCTCTCTTTTTTTTATTTTCTGGGTTTGTTGTTGAGATTTTTGTTTTTAACTCGCTTTTTTTTTCAGTTTTTTTGATAATTTGTAGACTTCTCACTATATTTTGCACTAGTCCTTCAAGTAGAACTGTTCCTTGCTCATCCGCTTCAAAATTTAAAATCATATATACGTTTCTACATCTAATTTCAATTATGTATAACCTGCTCCTATTACTCATAATGATCCTAAAGTTGGTTAACTTACTTTGCGAAGATCTCTACATATGTCTTCTCACCCAGGCAGTCCCATCCCCCCACAGTTAGAATCACTCCTGAGGTAACACAGTTAACCCCTTGATCGCCCCCTACTGTTAACCCATTCCCTGCCAGTGACATTTACAAAGTAATCAGCGCATTTTTATAGCACTGATTGCTGTATAAATGTCAATGGGCCCAAAAATGTATCAAAAGTGTTGGACTTATCCGCCATAATGTTGCAGTTCTGATAAAAAAATCGCTGATCACCGCCGTTACTAGTTAAAAAAAAAAAATGATAATAAAAATGCCATAAATCTTTCCTGTAGACACTGTCATTTTTGCTCAAACCAATCAATATACATTTATTGCGATTTTTATTACCAAAAATATGTAGAAGAATACATATCGGCCTAAACTAAGAAAAAAATATATATATTAAAAAAAAAAAATTGGGGGTATTTATTATAGCAAAAAGTGCAAATTATTGGGGGATATTTACTAAAGGAAACTCCACTTTGCACTGCAAGTGCACTTGAAAGTGAACTGAAAGTTCACTTTGAAGTGCAGTCTCTCTAAATCTAAGGGGCAGACCTGAAATGAGTGGAAGCTCTGCTGATTTTATCATCCAATCATGTGCAAGCTAAAATGCTGTTTTTTTATTTTCCTTGCATGTCCCCCTCAGATCTACAGCGACTTTACTTCCAAGTGCACTTTTAAAGTGGATTTTCCTTTAGTAAATAACCCCCTTTGTGTTTTTTTCAAAACTGTCACTCTTTTTTTGTTTATAGTGCAAAAAATAAAAACTGTAGAGATGATCAAATACCACCCAAAGAAAGCTCTATTTGTGAGAAAAAAAGTATGTAAATTTTGTTGAGGTACAATGTCACACGACCGCGCAATTGTCAGTTAAAGCAACATAGAGCCGTATCACAAAAAATGGCCGGTCATTGAGCAGCCAAATCTTCCGGGCCTGAAGTGGTTATAGCAAATCTGTTGCCTTGACTGTCATTTTAGTAGCAGAAAAAAAAAATGCTAAAAGTTATAAAGGTAATTTTGATGAGGCAAAGCAGTAGGTGAAATTTTCTGGTAGAATCAAACCTTACTCTTTCTCTTTTCTCCTCCTATCCATTCCTTTTGTCCAGTGAGATAGCCCATCATAGCAATGGTCCAAAAGGGATATACTGTATGGTGAGAGGAGTCCATAAGGTCCAATGCTTCTTGGACGTGTTAGAACTTTGCCTGATCAAGACTACCCAGCATTCAGGTAGAACAGAGGCCCTAAAAGCTGCCGCAAGTATTTTATATCCTTCTAGGCACTTCCAATTTATAGCTGTCAGCAGCTTGTTTTTTTTGGTAAAGTGACAGCTACTTTAACATTACCAATTCCCTGGTTAAACATTTATAAATTGGAGGCAACTCAAGCAAAATAAGTTGTAGTTTTGACAAAGTCAGGGGAAATGCATTTAAATAAAAAAAAAAATTTTTGCAATCTTGTAAAATAGACTTTTTAAGTGGGCCCTGGAAGCAAGTGTAGCTTATCCCCTGACAACGTTTTCAAGGTTGTCATTAAAATAACCGTTTGTTGCTGCATATTTAAAAGGAGAATAATTTGAGTTTCATTATGAATGGTGCTGAGAGCACTTGCTTTGAGAAGTAATTCAGTTACAAGAAATATAATTTATAACAAAGGGCAAATCTAAAATGCTGTTTTTGGATGAAGATGGCCTTGAGACTGGGTTCACACTTGTGCAATGCCGGACATCGCATGTGATTCACACCACATTGCTGCGCACATCATATGTGATGTCTGTGCGATGCAAAGTCAGCCAAACAGTTTGTATGACTGAAATTGCATTGTATTTGAAAAAAAATGGCACTTTTGGCCCTTTGGATTCGGATAGCATGGGTGTTCAGACCCATGCGATCCGATTCCTGTCTGATTCCACAGTTTGTGATTTGGGGGTGTCAATAACTTTACATTGACACCCACAGAAGTTTGCAGAGAGCAGTGCGAGTCAAATGAGATGTGGGAACCCGCATAGGAATTGTGCTCGTTCCCCCATCGCACCAGTGTGAACAGAGACTTGAGCTCCATACAAACTATCAGATTTTCTGCAGATTTTTGTCTTCAGATTTACCGAGTCTATTAGGGGCAGACTATGAATTCCAGTGAGAACAGCTGTGGGCAGGAAGCCCTATACAATGCAAGGAGAGGCCTAAAGCACCTGCAGCCATTAGCATGTAGTCAGACTTGCAGCAATTATATGAATATTATTGACCCTGGCAGCAAATTGTTTGCATTCAAGGCTGATCATCTGCATGTAATCGCTGCATTTCTGCTTTCAAGTGAAAGGAATTGGGTGCTGTTGGCCTCTCATTGCTTTGCATAGGGCTTCTTGTCCACAGCTGTATGCATAAACCCTGCAGGAATTCTAATGCCACGTACACACGATCAGAATTTTGGGAGGAAAAATCTCTGATGGCTTTCCTGACGGAATTCTGGCGGGATTTCGCTCAAGCTGTCTTGCATTCACACGGTCACACCAAACGTACAACGGGACTAGAAAAAGGAAGTTCAATACCCAATAGCCAATAGCTTCCATCTCGTAGTTGAATCTGAGCATGCGTGAGTTTTTGCATGTCAGAATTGCATACACACAATCGGAATTTCCGATAGAAAGTTTTTCCTTCTGAAAAATTGACAACATGCTCTCAAATTTATGCTGACGGGAATTCAGCCATCTAAATTCCGATGGAGCATAAACGCGGTCACATTTTCTGATGAAAAGCTCTCATCGGTCTTTTGCTGGCTGAAATTCCGATTGTGCGTACGCGGCATAAGGCCCCTTCCAGACAAGCTTTCTGATCAGGTTCACCTGTCAGTTTTTCAGACGGACCTGATCGAAAGCTCCATGTGGGTCTATAGGCAGGTGGAACTTAATTGTTTCTGATTACATCCACCTACTTTTGAGTTCATATAGGTCCAAAGAAAAAAAAAAGAAAGACGGAAACACACTGTGCCCTTTTTTGTTTTTCTAGGCTTGACAGATCAGAGGTAGCCTATTGTAACTAGACACAAGTCAGTTTACATCTGGATGCCCTTAGAGCCACCAAGGGTCTGCCCCACCCAGTGTGTCCAATGCTGAACAAAGCATACAAAGCCCATGTGAAAGGGCCTTTAGTCTGCCCCTAATTTCAAGTGGACTTTTAGTCTGCCTTCAATCTACCCACAACTAAATAGATATAAAAGATACAAATTAATACAATTCTTTATTTATTAATACATCATTATTTATTTGTATGCAAGCAGTGTACGTGCATGGGTTTGTCTTCTCGCAGTCTATATACATTAGAGCTTGGACTTGGAGAGAGAGTACCAGCACAATGAGCCAGTCAATTGTGCATCAGTGTGCATGTACCAATAAGGAAGTGAGTGACAGAGAAATTAGCTAAACAGTTTACTGCTTCTCCTTTCACTGTCCAGTCATAAGCTGATGGAGGGAAAATACTTGTAAGGATTAATCAAGGATTAATTAACTACTACAGAGAAAAGTCTAAGGCCTGGATAGACAGAAATACAAATCCTTTTGCAGGTAGAAATCTCTATTTTGTGTATTTAGCGGTTTGCCTATAGTTTAAATTTACAATGGCTCTTACACTGAATAAATGTGATAACCATGTGGATTAAGAGCCGAAGTGAAATGAAAATTCATTACAGCATGATTTCAGTGACTCATAATTGCAATTGTACCATTGTCTATTTATTTATTTTTGATGAACCAGCAATAAGCAATCAATCTGTAATGGAAAATGTGAACCTTGTATCGAGTTTAAAACTCAGATAGTATTCTATTGACTACTGATTAATGTAATTCTGATGTGGATTTCAAATGATGCTTTAAATATGAAGGACAGATCGGTGAAGGAAAATTAGGCATAAAGTGCTTTACATTGTAAGTGAACAGAAGAATGTTTATTGGCTCATTTATATAAAACTCTATATTTAAAATTTCAGCTGACTTTTTTTCTTTTTTATGTTAATTTAAAAATAAATTTAAATAATTCATAATGAACATTTCGACCGTGCACTATGAACTAGTTTAATATGGAAGCAGAAATTAGATGCAAAGGGACTTGGACTTTTTACCGGTCCCTTACGATATACAATAGACCTGAGAAATTAGAATGTGCTGGTACAAAATGTCTAGCCAATATTCAGTGTACGACATGTGTGCAACATTTCTCAACTAGGGTTCCTTCAGAAGTTGCTGGGGATTCATCGACTAACCATTAATGTAAAGAACAACTGTCCAACAGTATAAATGACCTCTTGTTCCATAAATGTAAGAGGCCCTTCTCCACCCACCTTCAATACAGTATAGGGGGGCATTTGTCTACTAACCACTAGTTTAAGAGAGGCCTAGCTCCACTGACCACTAATTTAAGGGGACATTACAATTTTCACTGTCTGCTTTTATATTCTGATCATTACAAGTGATGGGTGTTCAAAATGATCCCTTTTGGGTGTCAAACACAATAGACACACTAAATACTTTATGTCTTTATGATTAGATCTACAGCTTATTACAGCTTATTAATTATGTCAATTGTACTTTGAGCTGTAGATGTAATTATTTTAGGAAAGGGAATTCCTGAGACTTTAAAACTTTTCAAGTGATCCCCTGGGTTAAGAAAGTTGAGGAGGACTGCTATAGACATTTAGCAGGACTGAACCAGTAACTGATAGATGTAACTGTATGACAGGGTTACAGGATACACATTACATTTATATTACCCTTAGATATCTGTTCTGCGGGTGCAAAGCCAGGCACAAGAGGTGGTGGCATATACCTGCAGAAGCTATCCTACATCTCAGTGCTGAGCCACGCTAAACAGTCAAATCTCCACCATTCTGGAAAGTATCAGAATGTGCCGCCCCCTCTTCCATGCACATTCTTATTGACCCATCACTATCATGAGCTGCCTCATAAGCTTGTAGGAGTGTGCGGAGGCGGTAAGGGAATTTGAGGGAGTGGGCCAGCTTCATTATTGCAAGTAACTGGATGTGTCAGAGCTTAGCCAGTTCTGCATAGTTGTGCATTAAGCATTATACTTTATACCTGTTGTAACAATCCGATGTTGTGGCCGGCTGCTCACAGAGCCAAAAAAAGATTAGATTGTCTTTGATCACCTCTATGGCCTTACAGGACTGGACCGATGTCATGACATCACTTTCGGTCCAGGGTGGAATTAAACTATTTTTTCTTCTAAAGCAAAAGATCAAACTTTTATTGATCTTTTGCTTTTAAAGCTAAAGGGGGTATTTGGGGTATTTTTGGCATCCTTATTTCTATTACAAGGAATGTTTACATTCCTTGTAATGGGAAGAAAAGTGTTAAAAAAAATATAGGGACAGTGTGAAAATAAAAAATGTTAAAGCACAATTTTAAAGCGTTTCATGTTAGGTATCTATTTACTTGCCATAACATCATCTTTCATATTATACAAAAAAATGGTGGTATAGATTGTGTTTGTGTTTTTTTTTAATTAATTAAAATGTATTTTTTTTTTTTTTTTTTTATTGCGCTTGGAAAACCACTGTACAAGTACTGTGTGACATAAAAAACTGCATATATATTTTGCATATATATATATATTGTTTGTTTGGGGGTTAGAAGTAATTTTCTATCAAAAAATAACCATGTAAAGAAAAAGTGACAGAAAGGGAATGGTCTTCGAATAGAATCAGGAGTTAAATAGAAAAACAGGGCTGAGCAAGAATGGGACACAAAGCACCCAACAGCCTCTCCCATACAAACAGAGAACCAAAGTACAGCATTGGTATACAAGTGCTGAAAAAATACAAGGGCTATGGTGCAGACAGGAAGCCTAGTGTAAACAGAATGGAGAGATGGCAATGATACAAAAGCATTAGTCACAAAGTGCATTACAGTATTTTCCACAATTTATTTTCTCTTACCTTTTAGACCTCATGTACGCTGGACATTTTTTGACATTTTTACAGCAGCTGTTTTTGGCTATAGACATTTTTTTCTACAGTCATTCAACTCTCCATCATATTATCCTATGTATCCACGCACACATTGGGGGTTATTTACAAAAGGCAAATCCACTTTGCACTGAAAGTGCACTTGGAAGTGCAGTCGCTGTAGATCTGAGGGGTAGATCTGAAATGAGTGCAAGCTCTGCTGATTTTATCATCCAATCATGTGCAAGCTAAAATGCTGTTTTTTATTTTCCTCACATGTCCCCCTCGGATCTACAGTGACTTTACTTCCAAGTGCACTTGCAATCCAAAGTGGATTTTGCTTTAGTAAATAACCCCCATAGACTGTTATCAGCAGTTTTGGGCAGTGGCTTTTTTGAGCAGTAAAAAACCCCCAAAACTAGTGGATTCTGAGAGATGTTTATCAGTTGTAAAAATGCTCTTACACGGAAAAAAGCTAATAAACGCTAAAAATAATGCTGTTGCAAAAATGTTGAAAAACTCACTGCAAAGCTACTGAAATTTGTATAATGTTATTTTAATGTCCAGTATGCATGAGGCCTTAGATATTTCTCAGGACAAGGTCTCATGGCTGACTGTTTTTGAAGTGTTATGCCCCATACACATGGTCAAATTTTCTGATGCAAATCATTCAATGGGAGCTTTTTGTCAGAAATTCCAATGTGTGTAGGCCCCATCGGACATTTTCCAACAAAATTTGAGATCTGGATCTCAAATTTTTCGACGACAAAAAAATCCATTGTCGTAAATTCCGATCGTGTGTACAAACTGGTGATGCACAAAGTTCCACGCATGCTCACAATCAAGCAGAAGAGCCGCACTGGCTATTGAACTTAATTTTTCTCAGCTCGTCATACATTTTGCACGTCACTGCGTTCTTGACGTTTGCAATTTCCGACCAACTTTGTGTGACCGTGTGTATGCAAGACAAGTTTGAGCCAACATCCGTTGGAAAAAATCCATGGATTTTGTTGTCGGAATGTCCGATCGTGTGTACGGGGCATTAAATTGAACCTGTCCCAAGGTCTGTCCTCAACATTCAATGCCGGAGGGTTGTTGCTACATTTTTAACAGACAGGTACATCTTGGTACAACTGATAATGAAAATCTGCCTGCACAGTACAGACATAAACAAAGAGAACTATGTGGCAATTTTCTGTCTGCAATGTCCAGAACAGAGCTTTAAAAAAAAAATAAAATGCTGCAATATGCACATTTTTCTTTTACGCTATGCTAGGGAAATGAGGCCATGTAACAAATATAGAGTAAGTGTTATCCCAATTTGGCTGCAAAAGTGGGAATACACTTTAAACAGGGAAGACTGGCATGTAATAACTAGGACAAAGCATAAAAGCAAACACAGACTGAGATACTGTCTGACAAATCAAAGAAAGAACCAGAAGGCAAATACAAAGAAAACAATAGAAACCAAGAAATCCTATAGAAATCCAGTAAAAATAGGCAGGTGTATGGGAGGTAAAGGATACATTGCAGTCCAGTTTTATCTGTATAACCACAGGTCTAAAACTCTTGTGAAAGGAGCCCTATAATGTAAAGGTGTGTACACGCTAAAAGAAAATCAGGCAGATGATTGTCTGATTTTCCTCAATGTTTCACAGCAAGTTGAAACTGAGAATGGAACTAATGTGGGGTTAGGGTTTAGGGTTAGGGTTAAGGGTTAGGGTTAGGGATTCCCCTAGAAGAACACAGTTAGGACTCAGGGATTGGAATAGGGACCTCCTCCAAGTCAAAGGTCAGCAGGCGTGTCCCCCAGAGGTCAAAGCTCAAGAGGTCGGGCTGACCCACCCCCACCAAAGTGTTCCGCCTACCCCAACTAAGTCGGGGCAGGAACAAGTTGGGGCTTGAACAAGTCATGGTAAGAGCTTTGGCTTGTTTTTTCTTATTTATTGTTTCTGATCACGCACAGTCTTTTGTAACGATTTTTCTCGTATGAAAACCGTACAAAATCAGTACACATTAAACGAAAAACGTTGTTCTGTTCATATACAAGAAATTTCTTTTGAGTTTGTGCCTTTGGAGATTTTCGTTTTGAAAAGTCTGAGTCAGATGTCGAAAGTGATGTACACACTATTTGAAAATTTAATGATCATGCGTCGTATGTAAATTTTCTTCCGATTTTATCATAGTGACTACACCACTTAAGAATGTGTTCACATTTCTGTAAGCAATTGCTGCCTGCCATATAGCAAAATTACATCGGCAAAGTGGTTCAATTATCCTGATTGAATGCCATATGACGTGATCAGGATAACAAGCCGGTGCGCACCCGTTGGGGCGCGCAGCCTAGTGATAGGTGGTGCAACGTGTCAGTCTGACACTTTGAAACTCCAATCTAGGTAAACAGTCTCTGACTCTTTATCACGTGATCAGCTGTGTCCAATCACAGCTGGTCATGGTGTAAACAGGAAAAGCTGTGTATTGGCTTTTCCTCACTCGTGTCTGTCAGACGCGAGTAGAGGAGAGCTGTTCAGCTGCTCCTCTGACGGGGGGGTCTGCACTGATTGATTATCAGTGCAGCCCCCCCCAAGGATGCCCACCCAAGACCACCCTGGACACCACCAGGACCACCAGGGATGCCCACCACTTGTGACCACCAGGTATGCCACCCATGGCTACCAGGGATGCCAATCAGTGCCCATCACTAATGCCTGCCAGTACCTGCCTATTAGTGATGCTCATCAGTGCCATCTATCAGTGTACATCAGTGCCACCCATCAGTGTCCATCAGTGCCACCTATCAATGTCCATCAGTGCCACCTTTCAGTGCTCATCAGTGCCACCTATGCATGCCCATCTGTGCCACCTATGCTTGCCCGAATGTGCTGATGTGTGTTCATCAGTGCCCATCAGTGCTGCATATTAGTGCCCATCATCAGTGCCCATTAGTGCCACCTCATTGGTGCCCATCAGTGCCACCTTATCAATGTCTGTCAGTGCAGCCTCATCAGTGCCCATAAGTGAAGGGGAAAACTTACTTATTTACAAAATTTTGTAACAGAAAAGAAAAACAATAAAAAATGTCTTTATCTTTCAAAATTTTCGTTTTTTTAAAAATTTGTTTAGCAGAAAATAAAAATCCCAGAGGTGATCAAATACCGCCAAAAGAAATCTCTATTTGTGGGAACAAAATGATAAAAATTTTGTTAGGGCACAGTGTAGCATGACTGCGCAGTTGTCATTTAAAAAGTTACAGCACTGAAAGCTGGAAATTGGCCTGGGCAGGAAGGGGGGAAAGTGCCCTGTATTGAAGTGGTTAATATAGGTTAGGAAGAGATTATCATTGATTGCTGACAACAGCAGAAGCTTTGTTGGTCTTCAATAGCCAGTTGTGTATAATTCAGTTCCTCTGCTTACATCATCTGTTGTTTGATGATTACAATTCTCTTCTTTGGTGGTCATAATGTGCATTTCTTTTATTTTCTTCAAATTGATTTTATACCTTTAGAAAAATAGTCACAATGGAGAAATAGTCCAAGTAAAGTACTTATACCTTGGTTGTTTCACTTTCAAGTTTACCAAGTTGAATCTTCTCATCACCTAATGAGTACAACATAAAGCAAATGTCCTCCAAAGCATTGTTTAATCAGTGTTTTATTACATAATAATATCTTCTTCTGCCCCATATAGTCAAAGTGCAGAACGAAAGGGAAACATGTATGCACTTTATACTTCATAGTTAAAAAAAAAAATAAAAAAATGTAAAAAGATAAACATAGCTAAAACTTGTGATTGGGTATGTGCATACATATGGATCCTGACCATGAAGGGCTTAATGGCCTTTTGTACATTTTTTCTGTTTTTCATGGAGCAAAATAAGTTGCAATACTTTTTTCTTTTCTCCTGTGAGCTCAAATGAAAGCTCTATTCAGCTGTCAAGAGACCGATTTAAAAAAAGTAACATCACAGGAAATGAGATTTATTCATATTAACCATAATTTTACTAAATGTCTATTTAATCTTGTGATAATGCTTTTCACTTTAGGTCAATAAATGTTCCAACTTAAATTAAAACTCTTTTGTGTAAGACATAATAGCTGTGTGTAAAATTTTTGAACTTAAGGATCTAAATCCCATTGGCAATCAAGTCACCTAATTTCCAATTTTACACTTACTTTGGAGAGATTTTTCAAGTGATAATCCAGACTACATTAATGAAGAGATGGTTAAGTATTAAAAAAACCTACCTGTTTATGCACTTGAGGACTGAACTTTGTGAACTAATGCACGCAATATGCATTCAATTAATATCCAGAAAATAATTTGTTAAAGGGATGGTTTTGAAGGTTGATTTGCCTAGTTGTTTAACATTAGTAATAAATATTAAATGGATTTGGCACATACAATAACTTGTGAAAATTCCTTTCAATAGATAGAAAATGGCCAAAGAGAAACCACTAGTGAGTGCACATGCCTCTAGTTAAAGAGATTTGTAAAGGTTTGCATTTTTCTTTTAAATAACAACTGTGCAGTTCGTTTTGCACAGAGTGGCCCTGAAAACTGACTTCTGGGGTCCCTCAGCGGCTCTCATGGCTCCTCCTCTTATCAGATAACCCAAGTCCAGCATTTGCGGCCATAGACACGAATGCCGGACTCTGCTCCGCCCCCGACACCCGCATCATTGGATTTGATTGATGGCCATGGGAACTGCCATCTATCCAATCAAGAGTCGATGACTGGTGACTGCCAGATGTTTTTTCACCTTAATGCATAGGATGCATTAAGATGCATTGTCAGCATCTTTCTCTGACAAAGAGCATTTTATGCAGACAGAAAATAGCAGAATGAGTAAATAATTTAGAAATACAGCATAGGTACAAATTAGTATCTATAAAAAGGAAGTTCTAGAGACCAGGGACCTCTCCATCTTGACGATATTCACTCAAAAGATGATTTTTACTTTTGTTATGCTGTATGTTATTAGTATTAGTATGTTAGTAAAAAGATAATTTTGTTTCCCAAAAAAGACATCTCTGATACTGTAAAGAGTTTTCTCAGTATTTCTTTTTGCATGTCAGTGACTGCTCAGTTAAAGCTGATCTTCAGGAATTAGGCAAAATGTACCCTTATGGTGGGGTACCAGAATAAGGAGAACTGGGGGCGTGGAATGGACACACATTGAGAGAGCTCCAGCACACACACTGCCTTTCCCTGCCTAATACCCGACCTACCGATCTCAGATGCCAGGCAAATGGCTCTACACAACCTCGCCCTCTCGCCCACGATGAGGATCTGTAGCTCATCCTGCCAGAAACATAATGGATCTGTTTAAAACTAAACCAGAGGCCCACAGCAGTGTGGGGAGCTCCAAGATGGCACCGTCCCGCCATGAGGAGGACAACAGTGAGGACTCCCAATCGGCTCCTGAGGACTCAGGTAAGGGGATATCCCGCTCCGATCACCCACTCGCCTATGCTGACACGTCAGTGTTTGCTCCGTGCATTAAATCCACATTCTCACCACCATAACTGACCTGAAAACTAACTTCCTAGTTTTAACTGAGAAGATGGCAGCAGCAGAGGCGGTGGGGAAATAGAGATAAAGCTATCCACGGATTGGAAAGGGTTACTGTTGCACAAAGCCTCCACTTTATTGAGATGAACAGGCACATTGAGGACCTGGACAACAGGGGCAGAAGGAACAACATACGTGTGCGGGGAATCCCTGAAATGGTGGAGCCAGGTCAAATCATCCCTGCCTTACAATGGGTCTTTAACAGTTTGCTGGAAAGACAGGAAGACATTGATTTTGTGAGGGCACACAGAGCGCTCAGCCGCAGAGCTCAGACACCACCCTAGCAAGAGATATAATTTGCTGCCTGCAGAAATTTATCCTCAAAGAGGAGATTATGCGTGAAGCCAGGAGAAACAAATAGATTGTATTTAATAGGGCAGACATAATGCTCCAGGATCTCTCACAAATCACTCTGAACAATCGCAGAGCACTACGCCCCCTGCTGGATTAATTGAGGGAAAGAGATTTGAAATATACATGGAGGTTCCCATTTGCACTGACAGTATCCTGGAATGGTCAACAACATATCCTAAGTACACCGGGTGACTTACAGGATTTCTGTGAGGCTGTAAACTTGGGCCACGTAGCCCTTCCGGACTGGTACTCGGATTTTACTTTGGCCCCATTGGAAAGAAGCCCCCCGAGATCCCCCTTCTCTACACTGGATAAAAGGCAGTCCAAGAAGCAGAAACCAAACCATAACAGGGGATCTAAGGCAGGAACACACAAACCTTCAATGGAGGATCGCAGCGAGCAGGAGAAAGAATGACCCCAGACTTGGATGCTACATTTTTTTACTTTTCTGCTAATTGTCCAGGTCCCCTGTTTTACCCCCTCGTTCACTCTCACTGATCATTTCCAGACTGCGAAACCAGATACCACTTCTATGCCTGCCGTTTACATACTTACCCTTAGGGCACTGAAATACCTGGGGGTATGGCTTACACCCCTACTAACCTCTACGTATGAGCAGAATTTCCCACCACTCATCAAAAACAGGACTTATATTGATGGCATCCTGGATATCTCTACTGGTTCGGCCGTGCGGTCATAATCAAAATGACTATTCTGCCTAGGTTACTCTACATCCTACACACGCTACCAGTCAAAATTCCCTCAACTTCTTTAACTCACTAAGATCTATTCTATTAAGGTTTCATTGGAACCGCCAGAAACCAAGAATTAACAAAACCTAAAGAGCAAGGAGGAATGGGTATACCCGACTTTAGAAAATATTACCAGGCATCTCACTTAACCAGAATAATCGACTGGCATTGTCACCGGGCGGTGAAGGTCTGGGTCTTCCTGGAAATGGATTTGAACTCAATTCCACTAAAATATTTGCCATGGATCCCCTAGGCGAGCTACCCTCTTATTCTATGATGACATCCATTAATAGGAAACACCTTGGAAATTTTCCACAGGTTGGCCACAAATTCAGACGTCACTTCCTCACTCAGCCCCCTATCACCAGTAAAAGACAACCCAGACTTTACACTTAGCCTAAGTAATCCATCGTTTTAACCAAATAAACAATCAGACCCCCTCCTAGATGGAGACTGCTTCCTTAACTTCAAAATAAAAGAATGGACCTCACTTAAGTAGGGGACAAGCTTGTCACATATGCCCTTCTGGACCTACTTACAATTACGCAGTTATCTAGGGGGGAAGACAGGTAAAGAGAATTTCTATACACCCCTTATGGAACTGGAGTCAGTATGTCATAAGGGCACTCAGTTTGTTAAAGCCACTTCCATGCATACTCATGGCTACACAACTCAAAACCCACTGGTTTGGACGGAATCGGGAGGAAATGGTCGGATGAACTGCAAGTGGAGAGCACTGCCAAACAATGGAGGTATGCTTGTATCTTTACTCACAAGTGCTCCTCTAGCACGAAAATGCAAGAAACAGCATATAAGCTTATGACACACTGGTACAACACCCCGGCCAAGTTGCATGGCTGGAACCCACAGCCTTCTGTGACTTGCTGGAGGTGTCAATAAGAGAGAGGCACATTGTCCCATATATGGTGGCATTGTCCACTAATCGTGCCATATTGAGACAAAGTCAAATCCTTGATCAAACAAATAATGGAAACCAAACTTACCTTGAACGCGACATGTTGTTTATTGCACATTCATTTAAGAGATATAAGCACTCTTTATCAAAACACCTACGTAATGCAGCTAAGTCCTTAATACTTTTACATTGGAATTCTCACTGGTTCCCTCCATTGCAGAGTAGCTGAGCAAGGTATCCGACATTCATGAAATGGAGGAGACTCTATCACAGGCCAATAGGGCTGATAGATTCCATAAGACTTGGCAACCCTGGCTCTCCTTCAAATACTCCCAAGCCTATGAAGACACCATGACACCCCTGAATACATAGACAACATATATAATGGTGACCTCACAGACATCTTCTGTGGTCTCATGAATATCTACATGGATAATTATACTTACAGAGACATATCTGATGCCATTCTTCTCCCCTATTGCCATCTACATCTCCCTCTTCTCTATTCTTTCTTTTCCTCAAAATCTAGCTAGTAATGGCAGATAATGCTGTTTTGCCAAGATCTATTAAGGCTATAAATACACCATAATCCTGCTCACACAGGAATTTTTTGACTGCAAGTCAAATTGTTTAATGGTTTATGCATTTGAGCAATGGAATGATACCTGGCTATGAAGACTTTGATAACAGTTACTGTTCGGTCATTAATGTACCCAGGACATCTATATCTGTATGTTTGTTATTACCGTTTACTGAAACATTTTCCAAAACAAGTTGTTGGATCTGCAAATACTATGTTATACATTCAATTTTCCTTTAATAAACTTTGAATGGAAAAAAGAATAAGGAGAACTACTTTTCTCACCCCCACTCTGTTAGGTTCTCTTGACCTGTATGGCAGATACTGTGCTGCCACCTCTCGACAAGTAAATTTTGCCTAATTCCCAGAGTTCAGCTATAAGAATAAGGAAAATGTGGAAATGTATCCTACATTTCACTGTGAAATTTTGTCCGAACCATAATTTTGTCATAGTGTATTTAGCTGACTTGGACAATAGACTGAAGGTTGAAGACTTTCTATGCACAGAATTAGGACCTTGGTAAAGTGCTATTTCCAAATTAATAATATTTCAGGGAAAAGGAAACAATGGTGTGGATTTTTACACTTTTGACCTTTATCAACATTGATGCAGCAGTATGTATTGCCTAACTTGACATTTGCTTAACATATAATTGGTAAAAATTACATGCTGATCGAAAAGTTCAGATCTATCCATGTCAAAACCTTCACCATAATGTCTAATGGGTTAAACAGTTCTAAATGATGATTTGAGTTGAGATAGCTGCATATCATTCTAGTAATATACATTCCTATTTTTACATACCATGTTACGCCATACCTTCATACTATTCAGGAGATTATATTTAGCATCTGCGGTCTTCTGGAAACAAAGTCATGCAATTTAATCTGCATCCATACCGATGAACAAAAATGTAATATATTGCAGCTTACCAGTCTTTAGATGTTATGGCTGGTTTAGTTTTCCTTTTCTCAGGCTTTTTCCCATTTTTTTTTTTTAACCAGCGATCTTGCCAATAACATATTTTTTTTTCCGGGTGGCTACACTCATTTCTCCACTATATTTGTGAAGAAGTTACATAGCCACCCTTGGGCAAGAGCATTGCCAACATGTAGAGATGTTAGTGTTAGATGGACCAGTAGATTTAGTTGGACTTTCATAGGTCACTAATATATGAAAGCCTAATTCCAAACAACACTTAAAGTGGTTGTAAACCCTTACAAACCACTTTGACCTACAGGTAAGCCTAGATTAAGGCTTACCTGAAGGTCCAAGAAATATCTCCTAAACCTACACGGTTTAGGAGATATTTGCCAAAACACAGGCACCGCTGTCTACGGCGCATGCGCCATAGACAGCGGCGTGCGGGCGCACTGAGCTCGCCGCTGTCAACAGCAATATGCCGCGAGTGGCGGCTCCTGTGCGCATGCGATGCATAGTAGTCCATTATGCTTTGCCTTTGCAGGGAATCAAAGAGGAAGTAAACCCATCAGGGTTTACTTCCTCTTTAAGCAGTTACAGGAACATTAGCAAAATTACTTTTTCTTGTACCAGACAGGAAGTCCACCTTTTTATTGTTTTCTCTTGTGTTTGTGAAATATTTTCAATGATGTCATTATAATAAGAGTGAATAAATAGTCATGCGCAAATCTACCTAGGAAGTCCTTTAAAAGTGCTAAGTGCTGATGAAATATGAATGAACGAAAAACGAATGTATATATGAAAAAATATAAAGCAAAAATTAAAAATTAAAAGTCCATACAGTGTAATTCACAGGCACCAATGGTGAAAATAGTGGATGAAAGCAGTAAATATAAATCCCAGGATTAAAGGCTCTCAGAACTCTCACCTCCAAATATAGGAAAACAGGCACATCAGAAAGAAACTGGCCAACTCCACTCCTCGTCTCCAGCCACCAGGGGGGTCCTCCACTGCAGTAGGCTAAAAAACTATGTTCTCCACTCCGGGCCACAAGGGGGCCATATAATGCATGTAAACAATACTCCTCTTTTGCCAATTCCATAATCCTTTTAAACAGAAAGCTGTAATTTGTTTTTTCTGATCACCCCATGCTTTCCTACATTAAACCAAATTTTCTCCATTTAACTCATTAAATATTGACAAATTGCAAAATCAGATTTTATTTTATTATTTAACAAAAAATAATATGGCTAGGTGCATAGGCATATAATTTCACTATGGCCTCTTCTGTTTAGTCTCTCATTAACTCTGGCCCTTATTCAGTAAGTCAGTCAGTTTGCAATGTCTTAAAGCTGAACCAGGCAGATATAAATGACACAAATTAATGCAGTGCTATAATCATTGTTACACCATTAAATGTATTTTTGAAATGGTACCTAAATTTGGCTTGGTATTGGCCTCTTACAAAGATCAGAGAGGGAAATGCAGAGTGATGAAGAGATAAGCTCATCAGGGTGTTGCTTCTTTGTTTACTGTCCAGTCTCCCAGGGTTGGGTGGAAACCTTTAATGCCACGTACACACGATCCGACTATCCAGCGGACTTAGTCCAGCGCACCAGAGTCCGCCGGACAATTCGGTCGTGTGTGGGCTCCAGTGGCATTTTTCTTCCCAAAAGTCCGGCGGACTTAGAAATAATACTTGCTTCAAAATTGTCTGCCGGACTTGGCTTTTAGCGGACAATCCATTAGCCTGTGTGATAGTCCTGTGGACTAAAACCGACACTAGTGCAGCTATTGGCTACTGAATATGAACTTCCTTATTCTGTGTCATCATGTTCGAATCTGCCAGACTTTTGGAGTGATCATGTGTGGCCAAGTCCGTACGCTTGAAAGTCCGGCGGACCTCAGCTGCAAAGTCCGGCAGACAATCGTGTGTACGCGGCATAAGTGTTGCATAGCTTCAGCAGAGAATAATCTGTTCTGACCTGCCAGTGAACAAATCCACCATACCATCATAAACCGTAAATCCCCTTGTTGCTTATTACCATTTCACTGATATTTGACCTATCACCAGGGGAGGGAAGACTGAGGAAAATTTTATAATATTGTCTAGGGGGATAATAATGTTTTCCAACTGCTTCAATATTAGAGAGAGATCTATATAGAGCTCAGATTTATATATATTGAAGACTGAGGAAATGCTTCCTCCTTCTTGCAGCATATAAAGAGGATGTCATTTTCCCACAATGCTCCTCTCAAGATGGACTGAGAGACTGTGGAATTGATTTACTAAAGGAAAACAGGTTTTTCACTTTGCAAAAGAATGAGGCAAAGCTCTGACTTTCATCAGCCAATCATGTGCAACCAAAAATGCAGTTTTTTTTTTCTATTTTCCTTGCATGTGATTGGATATTCTTTGGAAAGAGTTTAGGAAAAATTCCCCCCAAAGTGAAAATTCCCTCAAAAAGTGTACAGTCTATTTGACTTTAGCAAATCAACCCAATGCCTTACTTCAATCACTTAATGGATACTCAGAACCATTGAAAGTTTTTTTCTGTATTTTGTGACATTTCAGAAATGCATTTGTGTAAACTAGTACAGCTATTAATAGGCATGCTTTTACAGACCATTAAAATGCATAAAAATGGAAACAAATGTTTTTCTTATTTGCTTCCTTATGGTCTGTTAAATATACCATTAAAACAAGGTTTAGTTATATCTGTTCAACAAGGGCAAAAAACGGCTGTTCATCTAGCCAGAAATCTTGTGAGCTGATAACTTCCTTTGCTCTATTCCGCTGCAGGCAGTTATCCATTATTAGTTAGCATTGTTCCCAGCTATCTCTGTTGACTACAAAACACCCCACCCTATGTAATAGAGAGGGAGAAATTGTATATAGTCCTAAAACTCTCTCTTCTAGGGTGACAACCTTGGTTCTCCTAGATACAATGTTGTTGTCACCCTAGGGCAGGAAGTGTTTTCCTTGCAGATTATCCAAGTAAAATTAAGAAGAAAACAATGTAATAAACACAAAAACAAAAAAACAAAAAACAAATGCAGCTACCACATCTAAGGAAAGGTAAGCTGAAATACATTACATTTTTGCTCTTGAGTTTAGATATGCCTTAACACTGCAAAGTCTGTTAGGTGCCCATTGTGTTTCTCCACCAGCAGTACCCTTTCTGCTTTCTATAAAACCATAAAATCTGCCATACAAAATTCCCAAATAAGAGGCGTATTTACAAAGTAACTCCCTCAAATTCATGACTCTTTCCTAGTATGTGCACTACAATGTAATGACTTTGAAGAGCTGAGAAATCGTAGGAATTTCACTAATATTAACTTTGCAGCCAAATAACAAACTGTGTTTGAAAACTCCCAAGGAAGGTGATGCGCTACTCAGGTAGAAAACTCGAAATGAGAGAGCTCCAATCCTGTTTTTTCACAAAGTGCTGAGAGCAGAATTGTGAGCACAGCAAGAGGTTTAAAGAATAACAGCCTTGAGAAAGTCTTCCTTTCCAGCACATCACAACTTTCTCACTTGTCATCCTTGGCTTTAAGACTGCTGCTGATTTATATATTTTACTTTTGTTCTCTTTTTTTTGATTTTGTGATAATGCCATGGTTAATTTGGATTGTGCTGCTGTGTAATCCATTGTGTATACACTTGTTAAAATCAAGTTAGTGTACCTTCATATTAGTTTCCTCAGTCGTCTGTTACTTCCAATTATTTTACATTTCTGCAGTAGATTTCTCTTTTTTTTTTAAACCTAGGCTAAATATTTTGTGAATAACATTAGATTTTGTATCATTAGACCGGTCACATATCACACAAGTCTAGGGGGACTCATCAAGTAGCAACGTCAATCTCTCTTTCTTTTTACCATACTTGTTCTTCACTTCTCCACTTTTTATTATCATCTGTCTAATGCCACGTACACACGATCGGAATTCTCCTTGAAAAAAGCTCTGATGGTTTTCCCAACGCAATTCCGCTCAAGCTGTCTTGCCTACACACATTCACACCACTCCAATCGTTTATAACGCGGTGACGTACAACACATACGACTGGACTAGAAAAAGGAAGTTCAATAGCCAGTAGCCAATAGCTTCTGTCTCGTAGTTTAATCTGAGCATGCGTGATTTTTGGCGTGTCGGAATTGTATACACACGATCGGAATTTCCAATAGAAAGTTTTTCCGTCAGGAAAATTGAGAACATGCTATAAATTTTTGGCTGGCGGAAATTCGGACAGCTAAATTCTGATGGAGGATACACAAGGTCGCATTTTCTGTTGAAAAGCTCACATCAGTCTTTTTCTGGACAGAATTTCGATCGTGTGTACGCGGAATTATACTTTGTTGAAGTTTAAGTCAGCGGTATTTTCTACTTTTCTGTCAAATGCTATTTTCAGCTTGGAGTTTACAAACTTACCGTATATATACTCGAGTATAGGCCGACCCGAATAGAAGCCGAGGCACCTAATTTTACCACAAAAACCTGGAAAACGTATTGACTGGAGTATAAGCCTAGGGGGGGAAATGCAGAAGCTAATGGTAAACAATGTCCATCTGCAGCCTCGCTGTATGTGCCGTTGCTTCAGTGAGTGTGCCATTACCGCACACATGCACGGGGGTGACGTTAGCGAGGCTCTGGCCAGTCACAGCACTGGAGACGCCGTACTCGGAAGTAACCACTAGGAGTGGCGAGGATTTCGATCTCAAGTGAGTATTACATAATGAGCTAGTATGCTATGCACACTAGCTCCTTATGCCTTTGTCTTGCAGGTGTTCGTTTTTTTTTGTTTTTTTTAAGTGGGTTTACACCCTGCTGGAGGAAGCAAGCATGTGACCTAAGAGTGCCTTAACTTGTTTTGGCTTGCGTAACACATATGCACAGTGGTAAAAAAGTGGACTTTAATGTATGCATCACTGACCAGCCAATGTTTATGTAAAAACAGCTCTTGGTCCCCAATAATTACCAGTATCTGGTGGGACAGGCTTCCTATCATGTGACCACTGCAAATGTTAATCACAGTGGTCACATGATCACCAATCTTTCTCACCACCTGGGCATACAAACCCTTTTAATGGGACATTGGGCCTGGGTGGGAATGGATTAAATAGAACACATCAGAAGAGATGTAAGATAAGTATTACTATGTTTTCCTTCAGCACTAGATTTGACAAGCAGTTATCCTTGCCATGTGGGGGTCACCATCGCCAAGGTAGATGTTGTCTAATTCCTAGAGTTGGGCTTTAAAGCTGAACTCAGGTGTAGAATACACAAATGAATGAAGGTCTTTTTATTTATTAACACATCATTAAATGCCTGTACTGTAAAACCAGCCATAGACAGATTGAAATTTGGCTGGTATAGCAGGAACTGGACAAACTTGAATTCACCTGTGGGCAGGTTGGTTGTACTGAAGTTGATCTGTCAATTGATTTCAGCACAAACAACCTATCAAGTTTTCTTGGCAGTGATCATTGCATTCCAATGGCAGGGAAACCTCCCACTGTCAGAATACAATAGCACAGCAAAAGGGATTTCCACATCAACACTGACTGTATTGATGGGGGAATTGAGTGATTTTCTTTCCTTCAACTCGTGGCTGAAGAAAATAAATTTGCACAATCTTTGGCGCCAGCCTAAGTACCTGAATCTGACCTGGAGTGTGAGAGAAAGTAGCAGCACCAGCAGACAGTCAACTCTTGTGTGGATAAGAAACATGCCGATTGGCAGAAAGACAAACTCGTCCCTGTGTTTCTTCTCTTTCCACTATTCAGTCACATTTCAGTATGGGTCCAGGATAACCTGGGCTCAGAGAAAGAGGGTTAATGATGCTGGTTATCAGACTGAGGACATCTAGTGACATAAAAAATGACATTGCAACAGAAAATGTGTTAAAGCTGAATAATGCAAAAAAGCTGATTATTTGAAAAAAATAAAAAAAAATTATGGGCTGCAGCTCTGCTTTAAAGTACCCTTTTGGTCTAACTGAACAAATTAGACCAACAGCATCATGTAAAATAAGAAGAGTAAAGCTTAACTGTTCAGCAGGCGGTGACTCCAATCTTTCGTTCTGCTTCTGAGGTACAGCCTCTACTGGTTTCTAACAACTCTATCAACTGCCATGTTGCCACACAGCAGTGGTGGCCATTGGTCAGGTGTCATCCTCATCCTCCTATTTTGGCAACTTTGCTGTTCTGGACTTTCCCCTCACGTTCTGTTTTAGGCCTCACTGTACACTTCTGCTGATAAACAGACGTTTAGGAGCAGTTGGGCATTTTTTTCAGCCGCCCCTGAACTCTCCTCTATGTTATCTTATCAGTACATGTACACAGGGCCGTTCATAGTCATTTCTAGGCAGTTGAGTTTGGAGGAATTTTTTGAAATGCAAAAAAATGGGTTCAGATGGATGTTCAGAGGCATTTGAAACACCAAATGCCGGTAACAGCCTGCAAAACACGACTAAACCCGGCATGAAAACGTGGCTAAATGGACGTTTTTAGATGTCAGTTTCTAGCTGTCAAGTTAAATTGTTCAGGAGAGGTTAAACAACGTCCCATGTACACAAAGCCTTATGTCCCATACACACGGTCGGATTTTGTGAGAGAAAATGTGCAATCGGATCATGTTGCCGGAAAATCCAACCGTGTGCGGGCTCAACTGGACTTTTTCCGTTGGATTTTCCGACACTCAAAGTTTGAGAGCAGGATCTAAAATTTTCCAACAACAAAATCTGATCACATAAATTCCGATCGTGTGTAGACAATTCCGACAGACAAAGTGCCATACATGCTCAGAATAAACTAAGAGACGAAAGCTATTGGCTACTGGCCCATTTATAGTCCCAACATACGCGATTGACGTCACCTCGTTCAGAATGATCGGAAATTCCGATAACTTTGTGTGACCGTGTGTATGCAAGACAAGTTTGGGCCAAAATCATTCGGAACATATCCGATGGATTTTGTGGTCGGAATGTCCGACCGTGTATATGGGGCATTAGTGATAACGGTCTACAAAGTTTAGAGATTTTTTCACTATACAGAAAATAGAAAACGGTGTCTTCAATTGTAATGGTACAGGAAAGGAGAACGTGACTCTGAAAAATGAAAAAAAATAGGGTCATAGATGAAAGGAGAGACCGGCCTGTGCCTCTGTGTGTAGGATGATGTCATGTTTTAAAGTGGAAAGCACCTTTAAAACGGTTGTGATTCAACATTTTAAGCAATGTATTTTCTGTTCTGCAGTCTGGACGTTATTAATGACCTCTGCACAAATTTGTCAAAACTGCATTTCTCCTATGTTTCTAAAGTAGCCCTAACAAACCATATTTATGGATATTCTCATCTCAGCACAAAAATATAATTGCTGTCTGAGGCAATTAGACTGAACCTCCTGTGCACATGTCTGCAATGTTAAGGTCACCTGAGGTGAACATTCACAAATCCCCCACATAGTTGTTCTTTTTGTTTCTTATTCTTATTCAACAAATCAAGTGTAAATAATAAAAGATTCAGACTAAAAACCATGTAATACAAATTTGGCTTGGTAAGATATTATCTGACCCCATTACATTAAATCTGATTCTGGTTATGGCTTGCTGTATTGTGCATAATCATTGTACTTATGCTCGTTATATATGTCCAATTCTATACAGAAATGTTATAAAAGGCTGAGAGCAAACGATACTAGCTGTGCTGGTTGTCCAGCATTCACCAAGCTACTGGAGCCTTTAAGATTGCCCTCAGACTGATATTCCAACAGGATCATTATATTGCCCAATTGTAATGCAATTGGTGTCCTTGGAGATTCTATCTAGAGAGGAACTTACACTATATTTTCGAAAAGTATTGGGACACCTGCCTTTACATGAAATTTAATGACATCCCAGTCTTAGTCTGTAGGGTTCAATATTGAGTCGGCCCACCCTTTGCAGCTATAACAGCTTCAACTCTTCTGGGAAGGCTGTCCACAAGGTTTAGGAGTGTGCCTTAGGGAAACTTTGACCATTCTTTCAGAAGCGCATTTGTGTGGCCAGGCACTGATGTTGGACGAGAAGGCCTGGCTCGCAGTCTCCGCTCTAATTCATCCCAAAGGTGTTCTATCGGGTTGCGGTCAGGACTATCGGATTGAGGTCAAGTTCCTCCACTCCAAACTCGCTCATCAATGTGTTTATGGACCTTGCCTTGTGCACTGGTGAGCAGTCATGTTGGAACAGGAAGGGGCCATCCCCAAACTGTTCCCACAAAGTTGGGAGCATGAAGTTACCCAAAATGTCTTGGTATGCTGACACTTTAACAGTTCCCTTCACTGGAACTAAGGTTCTAAGCCCAACCCCTGAAAAACAACCCCACACCATAATCTCCCCTCCACCAAATGATTTGGACCAGTGCACAAAGCAAGGTCTATAAAGACATGAATGAGCGAGTTTGGGGTGGAGGAACTTGACTGGCCTGCACAGAGTTCTGACCTCAACCAGAGCCTTCACACCCATATCAGTGCCTGACCTCACAAATGCGCTTCTGGAGGAATGATCAAACATTCCAATAGACACACTCCTAAACCTTGTGGACAGCCTTTCCAGAAGAGTTGAAGCTGTTATAGCTGCAAGGAGTGGGTAAACTCAATATTGAACCCTATGGGCTAAGGCTGGGATGCCATTAAAGTTCATGTGCATGTAAAGGCAGGCGTCCCAAAACTTTTTTTATCACAGTCTCTTTTCTTTTATTATTGCTGTGAATGTTGCTCTACTCCGTTACTCTCAGGGGATGTGATTTATGTTATTTTTAAACTTTTTAATTGTGGATTAGAGTTTTGGGGTACAATTATGGGGATACATATACCTTTTGTACATTATTGATTTCTGTTTTTTTTTAATAGCTATTGTGGGACACCTTGAGATTTTCATGAGTTGTTACTTTAATTATTGCTTTTCCAGGTTTCACAAGTTTGTTGCACAATTGCAGCACGTCCGCATTGCATAACTCCAGACTTTTTTTGCAAACATTCTGCAAATCTGCTGCAAGTTCTGGTTCAGTTATGTTGTGCAACAGTTATCCCACCAAAGGGGACACTGTGGCTGAATTTTCATGCTGTAGGCGCACAGAGCTCCTGCTGTAGACCTACCACTGCGACTTTGCTTTTGCTAGAGACTTGCCATGCAAATTTGCTACAAATTGTGCTTTAAGTGCTCTGCAGGTGTTCAACTTGCAAGTGAAAATGTGCAGCAAGTTAACAGACTTACAATTCAACTCTGCCACAAATATGTGGCAAGTTAGCAGTGTACTCTTTCCCCTTCACATCCCCCCCCCCCCACATACACAGCAGTGTCCTTTGCCCCCCCCCCCCCGACTTCCCCCATAGCACTGTCTACCTGTGTCCTACCTGTGTATGTAAAGCCAAAGTCCTCCACATTGCCACGCTTCAGTGCCCAAGCCTATGCACAGGAAGCCGCTCTCCAAGTCCAGGAATCATTCTTTTCTTCCTAAGTATCCAAAGGCATCACACACTGCTTACAGCAGACACTTTGTGTCCTTTCCACTGGGCTGCCCTCAGTGCATGCAGGGAGGGCTTTATTCACATCTGCCGCCCAATGCCCGATCGCACTCATGATAGGAAGGGAGCCGGCTCCTCCACCTCTGCACCGCCAGTGCAAGTGACTGCCTTGCTAGGGGGTTACCTCCTCTATCCTGGTGGCATACCCACAGAGAGGGCTCGGCGTGCCAGCTGTGACACGTGCGCCATAGGTTTGCCATCACTGCCCTACATATACAGTCAGCATCTTAGAACATCACTTTAGCACCAAAATTATCCATAATTTAAGCTCCGTACAATGGCCATAAAGAAAAATATGCAGAGGTTATGAACACTTGTTGGACCTACATACCATAGGAGGATAAAGCTTAAAGAGATACTACCACCTTGCCTATACATGAACAGGTGACAATGGCTCTAGAAAAGGCATCCCCAAACCTGATTATACTCATCTTACCTATGCTCCTTTATAGGTCCTTTCTGCTCGGCAGCTGGTGCTGAGTTTAGCTGTGCTGAATACCCAGGGAAACAGTCACATCACTAAAAAATCTAGCAATTGGCTGGGCCTAAGTACCATCACAGGGGAGCAGGTCAAATGATTCCCTGTACCCAGAATTATTAGGTACTCATGCTGGCTATGTATGGAACAGCAAGGAGCACCTACAATAACTATGACTGGACTTTTCCAAAGTCTCTCCAATCCTATGGAATGCCCTACCCCAATCTGTCTGCTTATCTCCTACTCTATTAGCTTTTAGATGATCTTCAGAGAAGCCTGTCCTACCCACACCCACACCCACACACAACAGTTTTTTAATTTTCTCCATCAGCTCACCCCCCACAGTGATTACCTTTTGTTTCCACTTGACCTTCCCTTCTAGATTGTAAGCTCTAACGATAAGGGCCCCCTTCTGTATTGATTTGTATTGTAAATGTACTGTCTGCCCTCATGTTGTAAAGCGCTGCATAAACTGTTGGCGCTATATAAATCCTGTATCATAATAATAATAATAACTGTCTCATTGCTCTATTTTCATGGATTTCATGGGAAGGATGAGTTCCTGATTCCAAAAAATAAGAAGAGGAAAGTATGAAGCTGTGCTTGCATGGAGAAGGAATCTTCCCTGCCCCTGTTATTTAAAAAAAAAATCATAAAAATCTTTCAGATTTCATTAGCTTTGCTGTAATCTACTAACTAGGTGTATGCCAGTGGTCCCTGGCGCCAATCACCAACCTTTATAGTTCTCAAGGATGGCAGTTACAAATACAGATTGATATGGCAGTATGCTGCAGTTTTTACCAGAATGGTTACATAACTCATATTAGGGTAAAATGCAAGACATTCTGAATAATATAGTTGAAACATTTAATGCCATTAGCATTACATTTCATTCTTGATTTTACTTGTTCCCCGGTGTGGTTGAATAGCAAGCTTAAAGTGGAACTTCAGTAATTTTTTCATCTTTCAATCTATTAAATCTTCTGCCCTTGTTGTTTTAACTTTGGATAGTAAAACATATTTTTTTTCTGCCTGTAAATACCTTATACAGCCCACTTACTGTTTCTTGTCTGGTAATTAGGCTTAATGACATAATGCACAGCTCTCTCTCTCTCTCTCTCTCTCTCTCTCTCTCGTGAGAGTTTGCCAGGAAGGGAGGGGGATTAAGTCATAAGAAGGCCAATGAGAGCTGCAGGGCTGGGAGTGTGCCTCTGTGTGTCTGTATAAATCCAGGAAGTGAACACACGGCAGTTTCAGCTGCCCACAGTAAAAATGGCTGCAGCCAGACTCAGTGGAGGGAGATTTCTCCAGCATATCTGGCAAGTACACAATCACAGTATATATAAAATAATATGCAAAGTGGTTGGAGGGAAGCTTCGGAATGGCAAAGATGTTTGTATTACAAATTATGTGAGCAGACTGCAGTTCCTCTTTAAGTAGGAATAAAAAACATTTAGGTTATTGTGACTAATATTTACATTCTTATATATAATATTATATGGTATGGTACATTATCTTCTAAAACTGACCTGTAAAATCCAGTTTGCAAATACCCATGGGAGCACTAAAAAAAATAAAGTAACCATGGCTGCATTTATAAAATGCATTATTTACAGTGCAACATGCTCTGTTAGTACAATATAAGGATATCAAGATGCTATCTGCACAGCCGCCGGAACTGAAGTGGCACAGTAGAGAGATAATAGAAAGAAAGGACCATGCGTGATGCTGGTATAGCCAGGGTAAAGGATGTGCATGCAGCATGCATTACTCTTCTCATGACGGCTACAGTGCCTACAGAGGTAATTCCTGAGAAAGTAATTGACGGTAAAAGTTTATAGGGCAATAAAAGTTTAATTTAGAGTAGGTAATAATGTGCCTATCTATATGACAGGGCTTTTGTTTAGATTGTGTTGTATCCCACCAGGATTTAGATAAACTCATATGAGCAGAAAGTGCATTGCATAGAAGAATGGATTAAATATATGTTGATGATTTATGGAATGCACTCGTGCGGAGCGGTACACTTAACTTATTACAATATTTAATATTTAAAACATCAGTCTTGGGTATTTCCCAGGTCTACATATGCAGCCTTTGTATAGCGTTTAATTTATAGGACTGTCGATACCCTCTAACCACCTCACTCAATATTATTTCCATTTCTACAGCCATCATTAATAATGGCTTTTATTGCAGCATTTGGCTTGTAGTTCTTCATTTGACATTTCTTTTCTGTTGCTTAAATCTACTTTTTTCAGAACTAGGGACAGAACAGAGGAAAGAAAAGCATCCCTTTTCAGATTTAATTAGTTATGTTGTAAACATCATGGCATTTGGGTGACTGGATATTACAGTGGTCTAGAAATGATTGTTGTCTTTTAGTGTCAGGGTTCTGATTTGGTTCCCAAAGAGAATGTATCCACATAATTTGAATGGGCTTTCCATATTTGCCTGGGTTTGCTCAAACTGTCCAAAAAGACCTGATAAGTGAGCAAATGATTTTGGAAGCCTCTCCAGGCCTTATTAAAGGATAAGATCTCCTTTTGGAACATGTTACATGTTGCTTCTGGCCAAGTTTCTCTGGACGATAGATGGGTGTACCCGGGTCCCACTGTTTGCTGCCAGTTCTATGCTGATGGCACTACTGATCTTTAGAAGTTGAAGGGAAGTAAGCATGATGTTACTTTCATTTGCTGCATCCTTGGCTGACCACTGCATTTATGGTCCTCGGCATTGCCCTTTTCTTTGTGCTTCTTCAAAAGAGCTGGAACAGCACATCTTGAAACTTCAGTATGCTTTAAAATCTTTGCCTGGGAGAGAGCTTGCTAATGTAGTATAACTACCCTGTATTTTTTTGCTGTGCTCAGTCTTGTCATGGTGTATGGCCTGTGGCATGAGACTGTCCTACACAACCCCACCTTAGAAGCAGAGTTTGGCTGTTCCCCATCCAGTTTGAAGCCTCCCACACAGCTGTTCCTGGTTTCAGTTAATGACTGTTTTTCATCCTACTGTCAGGATCACTTAAAGCTGAGTTACACCCAAAAGTGGAACTTCAGCTCATTGTACTCCTTCCCCCTCCGGTGCCACATTTGGCACCTTTTGGGGTGGAGAGGGGACAGTATACCTGTCTTTCAGAGGTATGCTTTACCCACTTCCAGGAGCCTGAGCCATGATGTCAATACCCGCTCCTCCTCCCTTCTCCTCCCCCTGTCACCGGCCAGTAGGAGAGAGTAGTGGAGCCTCACTTATGCGTAGTAGGGTTCCCAGCTTAAAGCCAAAAGACAATGGAGCCGGCAGCACCTGACAGCTGATGGAAACACCAACTGCGGTGCCGACATCACTGGACTCCAGGATAAGTAAGTGTCTGATTATTAAAAGTTAGCAGCTGGAGTATGTGCAGCTGCTGACTTTTCATTTTTGCAGGGGTTGGCAGACTTCCACTTTAGGTGCCCCTGCTCCTCATTCAAGCATCTGGGTTTTGGCTATTGCATTCTCCCTGTCTGTGTCCACCTGCAAGGTGATTGGTATGGCCTGTTATAAGCAAGCTAAGTGCTCTGTCCCTTGCTTGTGATAGAGACAGTGATACCTGCGTTGTTCCTGATCAAGACCCCTGTTTGGCTGCCCTGTTTTGCTAGTTTGGATTTCCTTATGCATGACCTGGATCTGTTTTTGGACTTTTACCTGAACTCAGCCTGCCTTTTACCTGGACTGTCATAGAACAATGTTGTCTGCTAACTGCAAGTAGTCTGCTTAGTTTGCATCTGTCCTGGTGTGGTGGCCAGGCACTATATCATTGTGTGTAAGTCCTGGGGGCAACTAAATAACGGTAGGCCTGCTTGCCTTAAGGGAAAGAGGACTGCTATAGGTGAAGCACACAGTAGCTAGGTATAGTATCTGACCACCTGTGTTGGGGTAGACGTGATACCTACATATGAAATTGATGATTATTTGCAAGTGCTTAGTATAATCGATTAATCATACACCTGACTCTAATCCTACAATTTTTTTTTTTTTTTACAATCATAATAATCATTCCTAGCTGAGCATAGTTTTTTGTCATGGATTTCTGAAAAGGAAAAAAAAAATACTAAGTTAATTTTTCATGTAGAAAATATTGCTTTAATTTAAACATGGCTTTCCTGGATCTACAGTATGTCAAGGCTTCTCCATCAGTCTTGATTAATGGCTGTATAATTAAAATCAGAGTGTTTCCGCTGAATGTCTTTTGGCAGAAGACTTCATGTGTTCACCTTCATGTATGCACATGCATTCACCTTCAGCGTGTAATTGAAACTATATGTTGGATGTCTTCGAGAAAGCCCACTTCTTTTTTCATTGAAGCCAACTTTGACTTGTCATAAGAAAAGCATGACTTAATCATTTAAGCAGCTCTTTCTGCGTATTCAAAGTACTTATGGCAGCAAAAATGCTTTTTTTTTTTCATACTTACCCCCAAGGTTCTGTATTAGTATATTAGTGCAAAAGTCAGCTATTATGTTCAAACATTCTCAGAAAAAGCTATCTAAGAACCTGATTAGGTGCTTAATTTAATTAATATTTCAGTGGCAAGACACAACTAATTTTACTCCTTGTTTATTTGGGTTAGAGCTAATTAATTTGTTCAATAGGAAACAGTAACACACTTTCTTACAGTGTTTCTGTCTGAATGCATTATGAATAAATGAATAATTAAAGAAAGCCTCAACTCAAAAAAAAAAAAAAAAAGAGACTCCCGTGTTACTGCCCTAAAGCAAAATGTTGTAAAATGGGAAATCCCAGATTTCTCTGGCAACAGGCTTCATAGATAGTTACTAGAGCCATTGGAGATTGTATGTGAATAGTGTCATAGAAAATCACTGCTGGGGTACTGTACTGCTTTCCTGGTTTACATTGAAACAAATGAACAAACGCATCAAAGCCTTTATGTGCATTTAAGTTATTTTCAAGACTGCAGCATCTATTAACAGCATCTAATTCTTGGAAAAGGAAGGCTGTTCAAATTAAAAAAATAATACCTTATGATACAGTCAGTATTGAAGTAGGAAGAGTAACTTTCTTAACACTAAGCTTACTGATAGAGGTTTTATATTTCCATTGAAGCATACTGTTCTTTAAATATTAGGAAGTTACAAGGGCAACTTTTTAAAAGAGAAGTATGTTTTGTTTTTGTTTTTTACATTTGCACTTACCTAGGTGGATGCAGCATCAGTCCAATACTGCATCTGTCCACTGGCGCCTCTAACACTGAGAACCGAGCGCTCTAAGCCCTTGTACACACGGTCGGAGATTCCGTCGAAATGTGTCCTATCGGAGCGTTTGTCGGATATTCCGACTGTGTGTGGTCTACATCAGACTGTTTGCGTTGGAATATCCGTCGGACCAACTTTTCCAACTTGCAGGAAATATTTTCCGACAAAATGCTCTGATCGGACATATTCCGATCATATGTAGCCTACTCCGACGGACAAGGTGCCACGCATGCTCAGATCAAATTCCTAGACCAAAGCTATTGGCTACTAGCCTGAACGTAGTCCCGTCCTAACGAAATAACGTCATCACGTTATGCACAATCGGATTTTCCGACAACTTAGTCCAACCGTGTGTATGCAACATCACTTCCGGACCTCTTCCGCAATTAATCCGTCGGAATAACTCCGATGGATTTGGTTGTCGGAATCTCCGACCGTGTGTACAAGGGCTAACACCACCAATTGCTCGGTTTTCACAGCTTCCCAAGCATAGTGTTGCTGACTGTCTGCCCCCCCCCCCACCACTCACTGGAGCGATGAGATGTGGAAGGGGCAGGAGCGGCCGGATCAGGCTCTCAGCGGCTCCCTAAGAGGCTGGGCTGGGCTTGGTGCCGGTCCAGGAAACTGAGGGATCCTGACTCTATGGTCATGATGACATGGACCCTGGAGTGACTCAGTAATGTCAGCAGAGATTTGGCTTCAGCCCGCTGTCTGCTGAAAAGGCTACAGGCGTGCACAACAATCCACAGGAGAAGTACAGCCAAACAAGCTTTGGCTGTACTTCTCCCTTAATAACAGCTTTTGAATAACCATCAACTTTGTGACCCTAAAGTTAACATTAAACTTTAACCACTTGCTGACCACTCTATTGCAGTTTTACTGCTACAGCCTGGCAGCTGTGTACTGGATCATATATATATATATATATATATATATATATATATATATATATATATATATATATATATACATGATTTATAATTACCGCCTGCAGGGGCCGCACGTGCTCCACCGGCATGTCTCCAGCATGCCGCTTTTACTGTGAATATTCACAGTAGAAGCCAATCTCCCAGTAACGGGCACTTGATGATGGTAAAGGACACAGAACAGAGATCTGCCTATGTTAACAAGGGCTAGAATACATTCCTTCATTCATTTCACAGGAAAGCTGCATTTTTGGTGCGTTTTTCAAACCAAGGATGCAGCATACAAGACTTTTCAAAATGCACTGCACCTGTAACACAGTGATATGAAAAATACCATAGGGTTTAAAGGGAAACATTTTTCTTGCAAATAAAAAATGCAAGAAAATATATCAGTGTGAAATGGCCCTTAGTGTCACTAGTTCCCAAAAGTGTGAGTTAGTGTCTGATTGTCTGCCAAAATATTGCAGTCTCGCTATAAGTCACTGATCGCCACCATTACTAGTAAAAAAATAAAGAAAAATTCCAGTATATATCCCATAGTTTGCAGACGCTATAAAGTTTGTGTAAACCAAGCAATATATGCTTATTGGGCTTTTTTTTTTTACCAAAACCTTTTAGCAGAATATATATTGCCCTAAATTTATGAAGACTTTTTTTTCACCTTTTTATTGGATATGTTTTATAGCAGAAAGTGAAAAAAATATTGTTTTTCTTTTTTCAAAATTGTCGGTCTTTTTTGTGTTTATAAGGCAAAACATAAATAAAACCATGGTGATCAAATACCTCCAAAAGAAAGCTCTATTTGTAGGGAAAAAAATTACATGATATTTAATTTAGGTACAGCGTTGCATGACCACATCGCAAAAAGTGGCTTGGTCCTGAAGGTGGGTAATTCTTCTGGAGGTCAAGTAGTTGACCAAATGGGGTTGGGAATGGAAGACTGAAGACACTTTATGTTTTTTTTTCCTTTAAACTTGGTGGAATTGTGTTTATTGCATATATTCTTAAAGGTAGAACACCTTTGGGATTAATTAGAGAGAAGACTGCGAGCCAGGCATTCTCATCAACATCAGTGCCTGACCTCACAAATGAGCTTCTGGAAGAATGGTCAAAAGTTCCTATAGACACACTCCTAAACTTTGCGGACAGCCTTCCCAGAGTTGAAGCTGTTAATGAAGCAGAGGGTGGGCCAACTCAATATTGAACCCTACGGACTAAGACTGGGATGCCATTAAAATGCATGTGCATGTAAAGGCAGGTGCCCCAATAGTTTAGGTAATATAGTGTATCTGAATTTAAGGTGAAAGTTGCAATCTGGGTTGTATTTATTTTTCTCAGAGTTGAGCTTAATCCAATGATTTATTGCATATTTATTGTTCATGGCCCACATAACTGGGGGCATAGCAGTGTTGGTGCTGTTTACTTTGTGCCAAATGTTATCCCTCTTTCTAATATAAAAAGTTGTGGGCCATTTTAAGGGGATATGAGTAGCTATCGATATGCCAGGGGACCTATACACTTCAGTATGTTTGGACATTAGGCCATGTGTTTAATGTTCGGGTACCTTATAAAAGAGGGCTTTTTTAAGGTTAAAGTGAGAAAAAAAGAAAAACACTGGCTGAGCAGATGCTGTTGTTAGATTTTGGCAGGCTGTGAACTTTGGCATCAGAGATGGATTCTATCACCTTTAGTTCATGTTTTTTTTTTTTTTTAATACTTTATTTAGTACTTCCACTGAATCCTTAACAGTACAATGTAACAGTAAACATAAATGATAACATAACAGAAAATAAAAGAAACATTCAGGAAGATTTAGTTGACTCAATAGGTCAAGCTCCATGTGCTAACCTCTCTGCACTGCTGACAAACTTCTGGCTTTCTAAAATATAATAATCATATCCATACACTGCATCTGTGATGGAAATGCTTGAAAGCAGCTAATACCAGCATTTATACCAATCAGAAATCATAAACAAGGTCACCATTTCTTAGAATGGCAGAAGTTCAACATGCTTATTGTATAGAAAATATGCAAATTGTCCACGTTTGAGGGAAACAGGATAATAGCCCTTGTTGACCGGCTCACTAGTTTTGACAGCCGCTTGAGTTACGAGCACTGGGCACCTGCTTGTTTGATATACAGGCTGCAGCTTGGAAGGGATCAGTTAAATAATGCCTTTTGCACAGGCTATTAAATTGCAGACAGAGGGAATGCAACCAATCTGTTCAAAATCTGACTTGCCGAGCCCTGCAAGGGATGCTGAGAGGAGATTGATTGACAGAATTTCCGTAAACTGGAGGTCTAATTCAAACTCTCCAAAACAAAACTTTGTTTGTCTTGGGACCAGCAAGGATTTGTTAATATTCTCTTTTCAGTGCAGTGAGAAAGCTGTCTTTTCTTTTGCTGGAGAAAGTTCTGCTTCATTCACTGCAAAGAACAAGATGGTTTTAGATTGAAGTCAACAGTAAAGAAAGCCTGCCACATCTGACAATGTGCTAACATACATTTACATATATCAGTCCGTACCACAGTATAATAAAATACAAAGGGCACAAAAAAACTGAAAATAACAAATGAAAAAAACAAAAAAAAAATTAACAGCCGGAATGTAATCAAGGTGATGTTGTTTACATGATAAAATTGTACTTCAGCAATTGAGCGTCATTTGTGGGCTTTATAGGTAATATCCATAACCTTGATAGTAGTGACATATTCAAGCAAACTATTCTTGTTAGACAAAGCAGTGTTAATCAAACCTCTGCAATGCTGGGCCTGGGAATGACAGGGAACAAAGCTTGGGGAAGGGAAGGGGGAGACTGATTCTTCATCTATTAGTAATATCAGTGGGAGCAGAAACCAAAGTAGTGTCAAAATATTGTATTTCTGAAAAAATATATAATATAGGGCAGAACAATGGAATGAAAATCTTTTAACATAATTTTATGCTATATATTTTTTATTTTATTTTAATATAATATATTAATATATATATATATATATATATATATATATATATATATATATATATATATATATATATATATATATATATATTTGTGTGTAGGGATCCTATCTAGGCTGTGATGACCTTTACTAAAAATGTTTACAGCTAGTTTGTTGTGTTTCTTCCTAGCCCAGGACATTGATTGCTTCTGCCTGCTGCCATTGAATGTTCTCTCTGGCCTGATTCACACCTATTCAGGTTGCAGTTTGCATATTCCAGGTGAATTTTGCATTTTGCAATACACAATTTTGATCCATTGAAGTCTATGAAACCAAAAACCACAAAAAAAGTCCCTGGCCCTTTCCATAAAATGCACAGATGTGAACTACATTCATTAGGAAACCATGTTAAATGGACTGTAGTGTGTTTCTGCAAAACTGAAAATGCACTAAAAAAAAGTGCATAGGTATGAACCAGGCCTCCAATAGGTAGAGTGACATATTGAAATACATTTGTTTATAAATAATGTTATGCCTTAGTCAATCAATGAGAGTTGTTTTTTTCCAGTGATGTAAGCTAAGGAAGAGGATAAATATTTGGGGTGACCTTCTTGAAGGGTCTTCCTGCCTTGCTAGGATTTTGATATAAGGGGTCCTTATTCTCACAAACCTTTGCCAGGAGGAGGTAAGCTAGAGTTAAGAAAGGTTTGTTCTCCTGGGGGCCTGAACCTGGGCCTAAGGAATCCAAAGCTGGCCTTTTGGTAGAGGCATGGGAAACAGGAAAGCGACTATCCAGAGGGATTATCTTCTGAGGAGTCTACTGTATTGTATAGATATGTGATCTATAGGATAGAATGTCCTATAGATGGGGAGATTGGGAGGAGCTGCTGCCAGGAAACATCACATGGAGCTTTCTGTGGATCAGCTACTCATTGTACATGTGACTGGGCTGCTTTATGTATTTTCAAGTGTTTTTATGAGATGTTAACATGTTTTTATTCAGATTTTGCATAAAGTCCCAGAGTAGTGAAGCTACACCCTTGCCAGGTCAAAAAATGCATTAGAAGTTTAAATCTGATTAGGAATAGTTAAAGAGTGGTCAATCAAACAGTTCAAAATAACAATGAAACTCCTGTCCAGAGCATTCAAAATTCAGATTCATCTCCACATACAACAAACTCATAAACACAACATGTTTTTCTATTTTTGCTCCGTGGTCCTGTGAGTTAATGTATTTTCCTTGCCTGAAGCAGATGGCAAAGTTCTAAATATATTGTGTCTCCAGGTAAATGAATTCTGGTTATGTCAGTCCCATTTTATTTGAAGTACTGTAGCAGGGCATGGGGGTTAAGCTGTAAAAATGGACAGTTTTAGACTGGGAGATTATGATCAGAAGCAAAAACCGATAAAGTTTGTTGATGGAAATTTTGCACCATGGAATATGTTTGCCAATAGTTATTGACATTTGTATAAATCACTTTTATGAACGTCTAAATCAAAACACTAAGTATTGTGAGAGGCAGTATGGGGGGGGGATAGATGTGTATTGTATGCATTAAAAGAGATTTTGTCAAATATTACCCAACCTAACTCTACTGATACGTTTTGAGAGTTTTATAAATTGGACACTCTGGACATGGAAACCTCCAGATAATTATATTGATTTCATAGTTATCTTGGATTTATCTGTGATTGAGGGCTTACAGCTGCTGTGACTAGAATAGATATCATTCAGTTATGCTGCTTCTAACTTCATTTTTTCCATTTGCAAAAAGAGCCAAAGTATTACAGTGAAATCTTTGTGTTGGCAAGCAAGCCCAGAGACTGGATTTAAAGGGAAGATATTCTATATTAACTGACAGGTTCCTATTTTAACTTTGCTTTATAAATGCTCCATAAAACATATGGGCTTTCAAAAAAATATCTGGCAGGAATATGCTGTCCTACGTGAAGTTATCTACAGAGACAGAGGGCTCAAACATCTGCTGTATTATCGGGAATGTTAATAAACGTTGTCTCCGCTACAAAGTGCGTCTGGATATTAGGCCTCAACTGGCCTGGTTTTGATGGAAACAAGGGTTATTGTGGCCCCATACTGGCCCATATAAGGTTAGGTAGAGACTGGCATTCTGAATGTGGTCAGCATATGCAAAAATGAAATTGTTTAAATGGTTATTTAATCTGGTCCCTGGGAGAGCAGCTAAATACACATCTGAACTACATGCAATATATGACAACTCATTCACCAACACAAGGATTTTTTTTGTTCTGTGCTGTTAGCTTTGGCATTGGCCTCCACCCACCACTGCAGAGGCAGCACAGCTTGGTCATTTACACAGAGCAACACAACGTTAATAGGGTAATTCCTTTGCTTACTCAACATGATCACTGTCAGCACATGGACATTGTAGTGTAGCCTAATTGGCTCCTGGTGCTGACCCTACCTCTCCTAGCCTTTTGAAACAGGGGAAGAGGTTGATAAAAAGACAAAATCTGGGTCAGTCAGTGTGCAATAAATATTTGTTAACATAGTATTTTCAAAAGTTGACCTTTCATAAGTGCACGTGAGATTTAGGCTTGAATCTAACCTGGGCTTGAAGCAAACCCACCCTGTTTGCCATTCATGGACCCTCTGAATTATTGCTGGCATTTATGGGAGTTCACCCACACAAATACCCTGAATAGCTGTAATGTAATCACAGTCCCTGGAACCCCAGACAAAATCATTGACCAAATATGGCCATGACTATATTTGGTCAATGATGTCCCTTGGGGTCCAGATCAGTGACCGGAATTCATTTTCTCTATATTAATTTTAGATCAGTGGCTCAGAAAGCACTGGTGCCAAAACATGAGCTCGAAAACCAGGGAACTAACATTCTCAAAATACGAGGTCAGCAATGGCAGCCTATAAAATTATCTGGTACTTTGCTTTACCAAAGGCAAATTAAATCAGTGGCTTGAAAAGACTGGCATGCTGGCCACCATGGAGCATTGATATCATTTAGCATTTCTATTTTGTTCTGGTGTAGGATATAGAGATATTTAGCATCTAATGCAATATTCTTGTCTGTCTTCTGTGAGATCACTGAACAAGAAGTTGACTATGTGCTCCAAGTGAACGCCTCTTACCATATTACTATCACTTTTAAATAGCTATTGTTAAATAGCTACTGGTTAGGATAATCTCCTTTCAGTTTTTTTCATATAAGAAATCATTATATATATATATATATATATATATATATATATATATATATATATTTTTTTTTTTTACCAATAGTTTTTTTTATTGATTTTGACAAAGGAAGAAGAAGAAAAAAAAAACAAGCATGCCTTAAATTCAAAAACTCTCTTTAGAGATAAATAACTTTTTTATATTGATAACATCCAATAACCTCCTAAAGGCAATCCCATCAGTTTATGTACCACTAATTCTGTTTTGATAAAACAATTCTAAAGTCACAATGTCCAATTCAATTATCTTTATACTAGTTTGATTTAATATATATGTAAATACATTTTTTCTTTTTCTTTTTCTGTACTCCTCTCTGTGCTGATGGGAACTGATAAAAAAAATAATAATGTAAAGATGTAAACAGCTGTCCCTGTTGGCTGCTCAGGACTGCAGGCATAGAGGTCTCAAATATACAAAAAAAAAAGTGTTGCATCAAGTTTGCTAACTGAGAGGCAGCCCGATTTCTGTATATTTTAGCCAATACTTGATTAATGGCCTATACTGCCTGTAACATATTTAAAAAAAAAATATGGAAAGTATTGTCAATTTACTGCAAAGGGACTTTTTTATATAGATGTACACATACACACTAAAGTGGCAAACAGGATGCCAATTTACACCATTTTGTCTTGTTTGAATGTATACTTCTCAGGTGTTACTACTCCAGGCCCAGCACACTGCAGCTGCATTTCCATCGTTGCATTGTTTCCCACATACCTGCCACTTCAGTCACTCCTGTATTTTTCTGAAGAAAATCCATTGGTCCTTAGTCACATTTTGATACCATTATTATTTTTTTTCTTTAGTCTGCTACTTCTTAATCATCATTCCCATTTTTTTTTTTTTTTTAGGTCTTAAATTGTGCAGTCCTTGTGTATAGAGATTATTAGTTTGTATACCACGGTATATGGATATTATACTACAGACACACCTGAATGTCATCCTTTGCACATTGTTCACCTGTATGGTCACTAATGAGCTGAAAAGAGTCTTGTGATGTTGTCAAGGTGCATGCCCTCCTGCCACCATACATGTGCTGTGGTGGGCACAAAAATGCAGCACGGCAGATGTGAACAAGCCCTTAGCAGGGGCGGAACTGACCATTCGACCACTCGGGCACTGCCCGAGGGCCCCGGGCCACTAGGGGGCCCCATCAGGGTTGCCAGCCTCAGTAAAACCAGGGACAGTATGTAAAAATCTGTGTTTTTTTTACATCTGTCTCTGAAATGTACCTTACCGACATCCTTTTGGTCTAAAAATCCCAAGATTATAGCTACGCCACCTCTCCAGTACCTTCTCAGCCAACAGAAACATGTCTGTGTATACTGTGTGTACATGTATGTGTATACTGTGTGATTGTATACTGTGTGTGTGTTTGTGTATACTATGTGGCCCCATAATCTCTGATTGCCTGGGGGCCCCATAATCTCCTATTGCCTGGGGGCCCCATGAGTTGTCAGTCCGCCCCTGGCCCTTAGTCATCTGACATTGGTGAAACAGATTTCTGATTGGTAGTTACAGTATGCATTACTGCGTGTTGCACATCATCATTGGTCTTCACACTCCCTCACCATATATACCTGAATGTGTGTTAGCAATAACTTAAAGTGATTGTAAAGGTTTTTTTTTCTTTTTAATAACAAACATGTTATATTTACCAACTCTGTGCAAGGGTTTTGCACAGAGCAGCCCTGATACTCCTTTTCTGGGTTTCCCCGCTGGTCCTCCTGGCTCCTCCTTTTTACTCTTGCGGGCACGCTCCCGAGTCCTGCTGCTGCGTCCATTGACACAGACAGCAGGACTCAGCCCCCCCTCTGACTTCTGTGTCACTGGATTTGATTGACAGCAGTAGGAGCCAATTGCTCCCGCTGCTATCAATCTATCCAATGATGACCCCAGGGGGGTTCTGGGGGGCAGATGCACCACAGAAGGTTTTTCACCTTAATGCATAGAATGCATTAAGGTGAAAAACCTTGAGACTTTACAACTCCTTTAAGTACCCATGACATGAGCCCCATAAGTACTGTATGGTAAATCCATCTGTGTGTGTGCATTTTCATAGTCGGAATAGAAAAAAATAAGAAGCTTGCCAAAGTAAAGGGACAGAGTACTGTGATCCTATAACAGTAAGGCCCCTTGTACATGGGGCAGATTGCATTATGATCAGCAGGGGATAAGCTCACAGAGTCCCTGCTGATTGGAGCAGAGTGGGTGGATGAAAAATTTCTTCCATGTCAGTTTCTGCAGAGCAGAAAAACTGACAGGCAAGTGAAAGGCACCCTATTGACTGAGCAATGCCCTTTAACGTGTAACTACACCTTTGAAGGGCAAAGAAATAGCAAATAAAAATATTATAGCATATATAATTGCGACAACTTATTGTAATTGCATGTTATTAAAAATGACCTTTCCTTTTCAATCTGCAGCTCTGTAATTTTCTAAAAATGCAGTGCAATATGGCTATCTGGAGGTGTTTTGTACAAAGAGTGTGTACAGAATGCCTCCCCCAGAAACATAATTTCCTGCTTGTCTAATTGGCTCATTGATTTTCCCAGAAGTCTACACTAAGATAGAAGTCAGATTTCAGGCATCCCCTGCAACAAAAATGTCACTTTTGGTGAGATACTTAAAATAGGAAATCACGTCTAAAGGGATGCAGGCCCAGCAGCTTTCCTCATTCGAGCCCTGCAGATACACAGCTGATTGATAATTATGAAACCACTCCCAATAGATTCACTTTCCCACATGGATACAATCACACAGGGATTTTTCAGAATAACAAAAGGTAGGAATCTGTAACAAAGTTTGTTAAAATCCTTGTAATATACATACTGTAGATCACCCAGAGGGGAATGTTTTTCTCTCAACAAAAGTGGAGTTACACTTTAAGGCGGGATCACTGTGTGTTGTTATTGTAAAGCTGTTGCTCTTAAAATATTGAAATTCCATTATCACGGTAAAGTTTTTATGAACTTTCTGTGACTGCATTTAAATATATTTTCTCTTTGCTCATCACTTTAGTTTGTGCAGCCTTGAATCAGTCACGATATTCATCTGCATGGGTTTAAGGCTGCAATTACATCTTCCTAGCTGCGCGCCACTACAAAATGTGTTGCGGTTTTGTGAATAAATGATAATAATGCTCATAAAATAAATGTCATAATAGCATTAAAATAACCTCAAGCAGCATGAAGTACAAAGTCACAGAGAAGTGTGGCATCGAGCGAGAAATAAAAATGGCCCTTTATCTATTAACTTATACATTGTAATGCGCTAACCCACAAGGGAGCCCCATTGTTGATTCAGGACTTACTCCTTGGAATATGGACACACTCCATTAAGGAGGTTCACTTACTGCCTAGATCTAATTACGATAACATCAGGGTTAATAAGATCTCACTAGGAAAATTGGAGGGACCATCATATTCTGTGAGAAGCAAAATTAATGTGATGTGTACTGTGACTTATAAACTGTGATAAAAGCAACAAATCATGTGTTTGCATGGACCTTGTATTATTATTACTGGTCTCAATATTTCTTTGAATTACAATGATTGAATCAAATGGGGTTGTATGGCTCAGAGCAATGGAAAACAAAGTCTTACGTTGGAAGTTGCAATCAGGTTGTCCAAGTTGAGGTGTTCTCCCATACACCAATAGACAATGTAGTCATCAGGAAAAAGAAGCAGCTGGCAACTCCATAACATCAAGCATATTTCTGGTGCAAATACTTCTGTGCTGTCGGCGCTATCACACTTGGCTAGTAATGGGAACAGGAGGAGGTCGTGCAAAAGTACAGTAAGTCTGCAGTTTTGTAGTCAGTTTGTGTTGTTATCAGCTGGCCTGCCCATAGCACTTACCTTCCCCCATTGGGTGACAGACATTCCCATGCCAAGACTCTGTCATGCTTACCCCTAATGCAGGTGGTCAGACACTGCACATAGGTATATCAGGACTTGGTTGCCCCCAGGACATATATGCAATGCTGTAGTGCCTGGCTATCACACCAGGGCAGGCACAAACAGAGCAAAGCAAACGGGTACTTGCGGTTGGCAGACAAGCATAGTGGTTTAATAACAGTCCAGGTAAAAGACAGGCAGCCGAGTTCAGTGAATAGTCCATATTCGATCCCAGGTCATACACAGGGAAATCCAATCAGCAGAGCAGACAAACGGGTAGTTTGGAAAATGTGTTACAAATGCAACATCACAAGCATGACACTACAGGCTTGGCTGGCTTATATCAGGTTTGGTCTCCACCCAGAGTCTGGCCACAATCAATTACCTTGCAGGTGGACAGAAAGACAAGGAGAATAGCACAGCCAAAACCAGGATGCTGAAACTAGCAGCTATGATGGAGCAGGTGCACACACGCTCCTAACAGACTGACTCTACGCTCACTGTAGGCAAACCTTGCAAAGAAGAGAGTAATGATGGCCAAGCACATGTTGTCTAAGCACTCCATCACCTGAATAAGTATATGCTTCACTCACTTACTATCTGTGGATGGTATAAAAAATAGTGATCACATGGCTTTTCATAAAAAAAATAATAATTCAAGATTTGTTTGATGTTTATCATGTAAATTAACTCTAAAATGTAACCTTCCAAGCTTATACTTTCCTGTACCTGAACCAGTGAGCTAAACCCTGGTAGGGCCCCAGAGCCACTTGTCAAAATATTCTGTGTATAAAGGATGATACAAGCATCCAACACCTCTTAAAGAGCTCAATGCAGAGCCTCTATTGAACTAAGGGAAGGTAGAAGCCACAGACCTCTGTAGAGATGAGTATAAGGGCTCTTTCACATAGATGGCTAGGGGGGGTTGAAAACCAGTGGCTGAGCCATGGTTGTTCCTTCCGTCAGCTGCTCATCTAAATTTTAACATTATAGCTGGACAGGGCTGAACACATATTAGAGCCATAGCAGTTTTAACATGACTTGCAGAGTTTGACAGGTGCAGCCTGTGATTTGAGGTCAATGGGAGTGCACGTAACTGGGAGCCAAACACGTGCCAAAGTCGGTTGGCACTGGCGCCAGTGTGAACGAATCCTAACACTCTTCTATTGCAGTGACAGGATTTATTTTAGTGATTCACTTTAAGTGAATCATAATAGATGGTACTCAGATGTCCCACTACCGTGCAACCATCAAACAACTGTCATTTCTTTTTTAAATAACTCACAAAATTAAATCTGGGTCCTCCTGCGTTTTGCATACCATCAGTTCACGTGCACTTTTTTATGCAATAACTCCTGTTGTCTTTATTTGCATGGCAGAAGCTTTGTCAGGTATGCAAACCTTCTCTGTGTAAGGAAATGTTGTAATAATTGAATTTTATTTAGGTAAATACCACATTACCAAGTTACTCTGTGGAGAAATGCTTCAGAGAATGTGCCAAACCCAGCAGAGGAATAAATAAATGAACATTCTAATTCTAATTAATTAACCTTTTCCAGATGTTGTCTATTCTTTGGGGAAAACAAAATGTGTAGCTGCAACCTTTAACATCTGATTATATCGAGCATCAACCTTCTCACACAGTGTTTAGGATTTCTCCAAATCTCCTGTAGCTGAGTGCCAGTCAGGGTGCAGTTGGTGGTCTGATTTGCAGATGTCTGGTTAGTTGTTAAAATAAATCTAAGTTCTAAGTAAATTCAGCACAAATTGACATATCCCTGGTATATGCCATAGTTAAAAAGAAAATCAGGATAATTTGTTGACTTGAATTTTTTTAAAATAATGATTTCCACACTGGTAGATCTTGATGTGACACAGCAGATTTGAAGGCTAGATTTTTTTTAAGGACTGTTTCACACCCGGTCTATTAAGCAGTGTTTTTCTGCACGCTTCCACACATGTATGAGATTATAGAAAGCATTTGTTATTTTAGTACCTTTTTTAAATTTAGTTTCAGCTCACAGGGTCCAAGCTAAATGCTGGGCTAACTGGGAAGTTACTTGCAGGCTAAGTGGCAGGGGGACCTATACATCTTCTTCCTGTGATCTATAATTGGCCTCCTGAAGTACACTAATCCCTTGTACACACGGTTGGCCATTCCGACGGAGGGTGTCCGATCGGACCGTGTTGTCGGATAATCCGACCGTGTGTGGGCTTCATCTGACTTTTTCCATCGGAATTGCCGACCAACAAAGTTTGAGAGCTGGATATAAAAAATTTCCGACAACATGATCCGATCGGACTTTGTCCGATCGTTTGTAGATAATTCCGATCGGACAAAGTGCCACGCATGCTCAGATCAAATTCCTAGACCAAAGCTATTGGCTACTAGCCTGAATGTAGTCCCGTCGTAACTAAATAACGTCATCACATTACGAACGATCGGATTTTCTGACAACTTTGTCCGACCGTGTGTATGCAACACCAGTTTCGGACAAAATCCGTCGGACAAAATCCGAAGGGTTTTGTTGTCGGAAATGTCCGACAGTGTGTGCAAGGGCTTACAGAATTTGTGGTATCACCACTCTGAACATCAGTAGCACTGGTTGTATTGCAGTGTTGACAATGAAGGTGAATATTCAGGGACCCAATTAGAATTTTGTTACCCCCCTCCACAGGAAATGTGGGTACAACATTGATTTGGGCACATATTGGGGGGGTATACTTTCATTGATGGGGAAACAATAATAGATCATGACTGTGTGTATTGGGGAATGTATATACTATATTTAGTTTTGTATGTAAGTAAAGTGACAGAGTTGTACTGTCAAACTGGATGAATAGAAATAGAATACATGACAAAACCACTCCTGTTCATGTATTTCATCTGTGTGTTTAACTTTTTGCCTACACTTTAGTTTGAAAGAATATGAATGGGTTGCATGGCAAAGACAATTTTTATCACATATGGATACATGAAAGTTATGTGTCACAATCCCTATACATATTCATGCAAAGCCCCACTGTTAGTCTATCTGTAAAGTGGCCATCCTTATAGAAGTGTAATTGCTTCAACTGACCAAGGATTAAACTCAAGAGCCTCATCTTTAAATTAGTCGATCATAGACAAGTATGCCCATGTCTGTATAGTCTTGAATTCTGACACTATACAGATATGACCATACTTATGTATAGTCACAATTTACAGCTTGTCTCCTTCCAAAACCTAACCTCCCTCCCACCCTCCTCTAACCCAAGCAGTCTATTGTTTTATTACATTGTGAAGTATTGTATACTTACCTAAGTCTAATGGCCTGCTCCCTTGTTTAGTCCATTTTTGGGTGCAGGTGACCAATAATCCAGTGTAAATGTGCTCCTGATATCTGCTCCCCAATGGTTCCCCCATGCTGACATCATTGCCTGCAGGCTCTCCTCTGGATCTTGAAAAGACTCTGGTGCTGAGCAACCAATAGGAAGTGTCCATATTACCCAATGAAAGACTCTGCCTCTTGTGAAAAGAAGGCAAAAGAAGACTCAAGACCAGAATGTCACATGATTATGGCTTTAGATGCCTTAAAGGGACATTTTGGTAAGGTTTTTATTTTTTTAGGTCAGCAATTAGTTAGAGGGGTGGAGTGTGCTGGTAGTTGGGGGTGGGCAATTTGGAGCTCAGCTTTAAAGGTGAGCCTCTTTTTTTTTTTTTGAACAATGACTGGATTTTCCATCCTTCTTGTTCACAATGTTGGATAGACTGAACCAGTTCAACAGTGAATTATACAGAGAAGTATGTTACATTCGGTGAAAAACACCTGAAATAAAGCTAATGATATAATTACATACCGCAGCACGGTAAATATTGAAAAGACCCATTGAGTTTCTTTTTGTCCAGCAATTTCTACATTCTGACAGTTCATTACAATTTAATAATCACCTACTTTTGCTTCATACACAGTCTTACAGTGCCAGCCTTAGTTTATTGGTATGAATGCCAAATTGCTCTTATTAATTAAAAAGATTGCTTGGGCAACAGCTTCTGACAATGAACTTAACAATATTTAAATTTGGATGCTCACAACACAACTGCTTTTCCCTAGATTATTTAATCATTGCACTGGCGTCATCATGCATGCTCCCATGTGTGGGGAGCTTTGTTAAAAAACCCAATGTAAGGTTGTCATAAGATAATCAGGTATATTTGTTCTCAGGGGCTGTTTGTCTATGATAAGGGGACCTTAGACTTGTATTTGAATAATAATTCACGTAAGTAAAAGGGAAAAGGCTTTGTAGGTTCCATTCCTGGTAAAAGCAGGACCCATAGGATGGAAAAAAAGTTAAACAAATGACAGTAAAACCCACGGCATGTTTACTATGCGGGCAGTAAAATCAACCATACACATCAAATACTGACAATAATGGGAGGGGGGAATGGCTAAGGTGTTTTTAAAGACCAACTGAAAATTTAGTTTGAATCAGCTAAAAATATTCCAGGTCAAAGGAAAGGAATTCCGTTTATTTTTTATTTTTTATGTATCCCTTTTAGTTTGTCTTCTTTCTAAAGCAAAGTATAAAAGCCTATCCCCTGCCAACAGCTGCAGAGTAGGAGCTTTGCATTCTGTGTGGAAGCAGTGGTCATATTGCAGAGGTCCAACACGCTCCCCTACTAAGTCAAGCCTGTAGATCTACATTCAGCTAAGCTCATGCTTTCCACTGATTGGCAAGCTCTAGCTATGATTCAGCAACAGCATGTTGGACTTCTGGCAAATTAGTAAGGCTGCACATTTTCGGAGGAGTTGATGCGAAATGGCCAATGAACTGGTACGTTTACATGGTTGAATACAGGAAGGCTTACCTTTAACAACTAGAATTGAAGTTGTTTTTCACCTTTAAAAATAACTTTGCTCCTCTCCATCCCCCCATCCTCTCTTTTTCGCAAAAAATAAAAAGGGCAGAGGTGATCAAATACCACCAATGGAAGCTCTTTTTGTCGGGAAAAGGACATCAATTTTATTTGGGTACAGTGTCGTACGACTGCGCAATTGTCAGTTAAAGTGACGCAGTGCCCTATCGCTAAAAATGGCCTGGTCATAAAGGGTGGTAGGTCAAGTGGTTAATAATAGAACCCTTTATAGGGTAAAGCCATAACGCACACTATGCTATTTTTTTTTAAAGGACTGATGTAGTAGGGTTGACTTACTAAAGACAAATACACATTTTACAAGGGACTTGAATGAAGCAGCATTGATTCTTACCACATTCAATAAGTTAAGGGAAAATCGTCTTGAAAAGTGAACAGCGTACTTATTTGCCTTTAGTATCCAACCCCTTTGTTTCCATCATCAGCTATGAACTAAGTGGTGATATTAAAGCTTACAATGCTGTAGGGAAAGAAAAAAATCCTCCCTGCACAAAGGATGCTTTTAAACATAAATCAACTAATTGGTTTGCAATTACAGGGAAGTGTAAATGCATAGATCAGTTCTGACCATTTTTCATGTACATGTTTATAATTAACATAAAAATGAATTTCATATCATGTATCCATGCCCCACATCATGCCTGGGTGATCAATACTACAAAGTGAAAAATAAACTTGTATTTTTCCTGCCTTTTCCTCCTTTTATCCAGAATCTGCACTTAGCCTTCTTATGACTCCAAAACCAGTGAGAGCCACCATCCATCTATCACACCTATCTCTTACAAAGAATTCCATTATGGTCTCCAGCCCATCAAGTGTCTGCCACTATCAAGAGGTCTATAATGCCTTCTGTATTCACAGCTCATTCATAATCTCATTGTTCGTGTTCCTTCTTTCACCATGACAGACTCATCAATACCAAACACATTAACCTTGTGCTGTCTATTAGGGCCGCATATCATTATTTCCCTCTAATACTGCTGTCTTTTCTATATCACTTATGCAAATCATTGAAAAGTAGGCTACGACAGCGACAGCATGCAGCATGCATCTTGGGTGTACACTGTGAGCTTGCTTATGCCTGTTTTATTTGTAATACCAAAAATATAAGAAATGTTATAAAATATTAGACTTTTACATACAAAGGAAAATGAAGCAATCGGTAAATGTTTTTATATCAGCATCATAGTGCAGGGACGTCAATCAAAGATAAATCCTGATTGGTTGTTTTTTGGTTTGCCCTTCACACATAACTGATGGCGAGTAAAGCTGCCCATATATTAGGGATACACCGATACCTATTTTTTTTAGAATATGAGTACCAATGCCTTTTTTTTTAGTACTCACCGACACAATTACCAATACCTACCACAACTTTTGTTGTTTTGTTTACACTTCAGCTGTCAGTAATGGTACAAAGTATTGAAAAGTTATTTACACATATTAAATAAGTAATTTGTTTTTACATTTTGCACAATATTTTATGTGAAGCATGGAGGAGAATGCCGATTGGAGTAAATTAAGGGTTAATAGGTTAATAGGGGTTAAACAGAGGAACATTTAACCACTTAAAGATCGAGCCTCTTTCTGAGATTTATTGTTTACAAGTTAAAAACATTTTCTTTTGCTAGAAAATTACTTAGAACCCCCAAACATTATACATTTTTTTCTAACACCCTAGCGAATAAAATGGCAGTTGTTGCAGTACTTTCTGTCACACCGTATTTGCGCAGCTGTCTTACAAGCATACTTTTTTTGGAAAAAATACACATTTTTGAAAGAAAAAATAAGATAACAGTAAAGTTAGCCAATTTTTTTTCTATATTTTGAAAGATAATGTAACGCTGAGTAAATTGATACCCAAAATGTCACGCTTCAAAATTGTGCTTGCTTGTGGAATGGTGACAAACTCTTACCCTTATAAATATCCATAGGCGACATTTAAAAAATTCTACAGGTTGCATGTTTTCAGTTACAGAGGACATCATGGGCTACAATTATTGCTCTCTCTGTACCGATCACGACGATGCCTCACATGTGTGGTTTGAACACCGTTTTCATATGCGGGCGCTACTCCTGTATTCGTTCGCTTCTGCACGCAAGCTCGGCGTGACCGGGCCAAGTTTAAAACTTTTTTTCTTTCTTATTTATTTTGCCTTTTTTTTTATTTTTTTATAAAAAAAACTGCTGCCATAACAAAGATATCCCTCTTCAAAGTTAGGATGTATAGCGGCGTACGGTGGTCCGGAAGTGGTAAATAATAAACACATAAAAAATGTTATTTAACTTGGAAGGTTGCTTTAAACTGACTTCATCTGCAGATTGAAGTTCATCCCTTTGATCTGTAGATGAAGAAACAGAAAGATACAATGTTTTCTTTTTAACTTAGTTTTTCAGCAGCTAAGCAGTGTTATTGATAAACATTGTCTGGCTGCTTTTTTTTGACAAATCCAATTGCTGGACTTCTTTAACACTTCAGCTGTCAACAGGGGAGCCCCACTGACAGCTGAATGAGTCATCAGTTGTTAAGGATGTAGATGCCCTGCTCCTTAACAATCAATAATTGACAGCATTTTTTGTTTTTACATTTCAGCTATCAGTGGGGGAATCCCACTGATAGCTGAAATAACCAAGACTGAAAATATCAGTTTCAGGCATTTGGAAATGCACGAGTATCAATACTTGTGCAGATGCTTAGTATCAGCACTGATACCGATACTGGTATTGGTCTCGGTGCAACTCTACCATACACTAACAATATGTTGAAAATATTTTGTTCTTAGATAATTTGTTCAATTCTCTAATTGTTATTGGGGTCAAATTGACATTCATTTTTGACCACAGTGACAAAATAAGGAGCAGGATAGATTTTTTTTCTCTAAATAAATGTCAAATATTGAATTTTGATACAGTGGGGGTTCCCCTTTTTTTAAATGAATAAAATACAGGGATGTGGAGTAGCATTCCCTGACCCCTATAGACATACTCAATAATGCCATACTTTCTAATAAGGTGTTGCTGCAATATGGAAGAATTGTACATCCTTATTGGCTGTATGACATCACAGTTGGATTCAACACCATAACAGGTTATAGGCTCCTCACTCAGAAACAGGGAATCTGCCAAGATTTATTTTTAATATTTCACATGCAGGCTATTAGAGAGTCTGAATGAACCAATGGATCAAATTAATGATTCACAATAAACACCCATGCATTGCAAATATTCCAATGTTCACTGTGAATGCACGTTCAATAAAACAGTTAGCTCATCCACTCACTTTATTGATAAAAGGTCCATAGGCATTTGATGATCATCAGCTGATCTACAGGATTTCAGGCACTCAGAATATACAGGGAAGCTATAAGTACCAGTGTCTAACAGGTTTAGAGTTGGAGGGTCAAAAGTACATCTAAATCATACATATTTATAAGACAGCCAGCCAACTAATAAGCATCTATTTAGTCAGATAATGCATTCATGTCTATGGTCATCCTTAAACATATTAAGTAATTAGTTAATACCTGTCCACCAAGTGTTTGTCTCAGCATCCTGTAAATAAACTAGACAGTAGCGTTTTCATCCACCTTCTGGATTAAGGGTATATACTATATAGGAGCATGACAGATGAATATGTTAAAGTGATTGTAAAGGCAGAAGAAGGTTTTTCATCTCAATGCATTCTATGCATTAGGATAAAAAAAACTCTCTGTGTGCAGCAGCCCCCATAATACTTAACTAAAGTTCAGCTAGATCCAGCATGTTACACAAGAGCCTCAGCTCTCCGGCACTCTGCTCCTCATTAGCTAAGACAGCAGCGTGGTGCCATTGGCTCCCACTGTCAGTGAGCCAATGAGGAGAGAAAGAGGGCAGGGCCACGGCTCCATGTCTGAATGGGCACACAGAGCTGTGGCTTGGCTTGGGTGCCCCCATAGGAAGCTGCGTCCCTTGGGTGCACTTAACAGGAAGGAGGGGCCAGGGGCACCAAAGAGGGACCCGAGAAGAGGAGGATCTGGGCTTCTCTGTGCAAAACCAACTGCACAGAGCAGGTAAGTATAGATATGTTTGTTATTTAAAATAAAAATAAAAAACAAGACTTTAGTATCACTTTAAGACCTGGACACCTGATACAAAAAAACAAGACCGTGGGGGTTATTTACGAAAGGCAAATCCACTTTGCACTGCAAGTGCACTTGGAAGTGCAGCCACTCTAAATATAAGGAGTAGATCTGAAATGAGGGGGAGCTCTGCTGATTTTATCATCCAATCATGCAAGCTAAAATGCTGTTTTTTATTTTCCTTGCATGTCCCCCTCAGATCTACAGCTACTTTACTTCCAAGTGCACTTGCAGTGCAAAGTGAATTTTCCTTTAGTAAATAACCACCTGAGACTACTTAAAAGTAAGACAACCATGGAGCTATACTGTATTACCAAAAGTATTGGGACATCTGCTTTTACATGCACATGAACATACATGGCATCCCAGTCTTAGTCTGTAGGGTTCAATATTGAGTTGGCCCACCCTTTGCAGGTATAACAACTTCAACTCTTCTGGGAAGGCTGTCCGCAAAGTTTAGGAGTGTGTCTAGGGAAATTTTTGACCATTTTTCCAGAAGCACATTTGTGAGGTCAGGCACTGATTTTGGACGAGAAGGCCTGGCTTGCTGTCTCCACTCTCCACTTCACTCGCTCATCCATGTCTTTATGCACCTGGTTTGTGCACTGGTGTTGGAAAAGGAGGGGGCCATCCCCAAATTGTTCCTACAAAGTTGGGAGCATGAAATTGTCCAACATGTCTTGGTTTGCCGATGCCTCAAGAGTCCCCTTCACTGGAACTAAGGGGCCAAACCAAACCCCTTAAACAACCCCACACCATAATCCGCCCTCCACCAAATGATTTGGACCAGTGCACAAAGCAAAGTCCATTAAGACATGGTTGAGTGAGTTTGGGGTGGAGGAACTTGACTGGCCTGCACAGAGCCCTGACTTCTACCTGGTAGAACGCCTTTGGGATAAATTAGAGCATAGACTGGGAGCCAGGCATTCTTGTCCATATCAGTACCTGACCTTACAAATGTGCTTCTGGAAGAATGATCAAACATTCCCATAGACATACTCCTAAACCTTGTGGACTGCCTTCGGAGAAGAGTTGAAGCTGTTATAGCTACAAAGGGTGGGCTAACACAATTTTGAACCCTACAAACTAAGACTGGGATACCATTAAAGTCCATGTGTGTGTAAAGGCAGGCGTCCCAATACGTTTGGTAATTTAGTGTAAAATATGTACCATATTTGAAAAGTCAGAGGATCTTTGTATTAGGAGATTACATTAAAACATTTAGGGGCTCCTCAAATAGAATTATGGGGAAAAAAGTTGAGCTTGGTATATTCCTTGAAATATTATTATTACAATCAATCTACAAACCAAGGGCAGTTTTGCACATTTAACACCGTGAGAAGCCAACAATATATTACCCCAAACTGGCATTCCATAATTATTGGAAAGAAAATTAAATAGGATATCACAAGATATGTACTGAGAATTAATCATGGTTTCTCTTGTAATTATATTTTCAGAAGGAATTAATTATGGTTCAGTTCATTCCATAGGATAGCTATCTCCAGTTTCCATTTCCATGTCACATTAGACATATTCCACAGGAATTATGTTGCACCCTTGGGGTAGTCGGGTAAACTGCTCAGCTGTAATTAGTTGTACGCTAATTTACTGGGTTAAAACAGAAAAGTAAAATAACAAGAATTTATTGTGTTGTTAGGAAACAGATACAGTACTTACCATTGCCACAGCGATTTGCAATACAGATCAGTATGATCTCTAACATTCTAAGGACTTGCAGGGAAGTGCTCATCTTAAAGATACATTATTTTCTAAATGAAAACCTCAAATTTGGACCTCTTGAAAACAACTATGATTTTCCCATGTGTCTGCTATACACAAGTTCAGAGCACTGACGTTCCACCACATTGGGGGTTATTTCCTAAAAACTGGAGGGTGCAACACTGCATGGAAACCAATCAGCTTCCAGGTTTTATTGTCAAAGCTTAATTGAACACATTGAAGTTAGAAGCTGATTGGCTACCATGCACAGCTCCACCAGGTTCTGAGTATTCCCGTTTTAGAGCTACCCCATTGGTGGAGCACTGTATTGGTATGTATTGTATATTTATACTAGGCTTCAGAAGTAGATGGGGTGGTAGGTAAAATCTATAATTCACAGCTCCTAGAAACCAAAGAGTTCAAAGAGAATTTAGAAAGGGATTACACATATGAAGGGCAATCCTATTACAGCTGGTATTCCAGTGTTTTTTGTGCGAAATTCCAATTTCACCTAAAACATTTGAATCCCCCCTCCTCCCCCACCCCCACACACACACAATAAATTTACTTATTTTAAATGGTTAACTCTCTGTATACCATGCTGTAGCAACTGCTTCCATGACATTTTAGTAAATACTGAATACAGAGTAATATATCATACTATATATATATCATACAGGCGTAGTGAAAATGTAGAGTGTTTTTGACTTCTGCATGTAGTGGTATGAAAATGTAATTTTTGCCTTGCATTTAATCATAAATACCAGCAGGTTGCTTGTCCCGCTCTTGTTTTTCTTTTGCCCAGAAAACAAAAGGTTGCCATTATAACAGAGATGAGTGTAATAATATAGGGATGGACAAGCTGCAATACCATTTTTCACCTACAGGAAAATCGTAATTAATGGTACAGTGGGCATGTTCAGGAAGAGGGCCTCAGTACAGAAGCTGATCGCGATCTAAACAGGAAGAGCCGTTGATCGGCTTTTCCTCACTTGCGTCTGACAGACACGAGTAGAGGACAGCTGATCAGCAGCTCTCCTGACGGGGCGTCTGCGCTGATTGTTTATTAGTGCAGCCCCTCTCAGATGCCCACACTGGACCACCAGGGAAGCCACCAGGACCACCAGGGAAGCACCTAACATGTAGATGGACAGGTGCATCTCCCCTGGCCAGCCACATGTGAAAATGAATGCCCAACATATGCCACATATGCCCCTGTCAGTGCCCACAAATGGGCACTGACAGGCACCTCTATGACACAATAAAATCAGTGATGCTCAGCAATGCCACCCATCAGTGTCATTAGTGCCACCCATCAGTGTCCATAAGTGTCACCTATCAGTGCCCATCCAAGCCACCCATAAATACCCATCAGTGCCACCCATAAGTACCCATCAGTGTCGCCTACAAGTGCCCATCAGTGCCACCTACCAGTGCCCATCAGTAACACCTATCAGTGCCCATCAGTGCTGCCTATCAGTGCCCATCATCAGTGCCCATCAGTGCCACCTCATTGGTGCCACCTCATCGGTGCCCATCAGTGCAGCCATATCAGTGCTTCTCATTGAAGATGAAAACATACTTATTTACAAAAAATGTTAACAGAAACAAAAAAGAAATAAAAATTTCAGAGGTGATCAAATACCACCAAAAGAAAGATATATTTGTGGGAACAAAATGAGAAAAAAATTGTTTGGGTACAGTGCAGCATGACCGTGCAATTGTCATTGAATTTGCGACAGCACTGGAAGCTGAAAATTGGCTTGGGCAGGAAGGTGTATAAGTGTCCTGTATTGAAGTGGTTAAAGTAAAACTAAAGGAAAAACTTTGGTTAGAGTAAGGAAGGGTTATAACCCCTGTCAGGTTTTTCTTACCATCTGTGTCCTACTGGGGAGATTTTCTTTGACTTCCTGTCCCATAGTCAAAACATCTGTAGGGTTGGAGATTACGCTGGACTATCTCATTTGGTTGTAAGTCGCTGGTTAGGTGATGGTGGGGGTAGAATGGAAGAGTTCTCTTCTGATACTTTCTGCCCCACTACACTTGGAAGGAAATGGTGAGCCCTTTTTTTAGGGGCCTGGGCTGCTCCCTCCTCTCCTACTCCTTCATAGTCAAAACAGGAAGTGAGAGGAAATACCTTTTAAAATGAGGAAATCCTTGGATGTCACCAGGACTGCCAGCATTATTGTCCCCATGTAAAGATTCCCCCTCTATTCTTGTTTTAGGGACAACTCAAATTTTATGGCTTTCACTCTGAAGGATAAATAGAGAATTAGAGATGGGGACACAGACGATAAGATAAACCTGACATATGTTGCAATCCCACTACATTTTATCATTTAAAAAAAAAAAAGTTTTGTCTTATGCCGTGTACACATGGCCGGACTTTTCAACAGCAAATTCGACCATGTGTGGGCTTCATCGGACCTTTGCTGTCAAAAAATAAGATGACTTTAGATTTAGAACATGTTTCAAATCTTTCTGACAAACTCAAGTCCAGGTCGAAAAATCTGTTCGTCTGTATGCTAGTCCAATGGATGAAAGCTGATGCTAGGGCAGCTATTGGCTACTGGCTATGAACTTCCTTATTTTAGTCCGGTCGTACATCATCACGGTCGAATCCGTCTGACTTTGGTGTGATTGTGTGTAGACAAGTCCAATTCACCGGAAATCTATCGAAAAGTCAGACAGAATTCAGTCCGTTGAAAAGTCCGGTTGTGTGTACACAGCATTAGTTACACTTTAAACGTTTTTTGTTAACACAATTTAATTGTTTTTTTTTTTTTTCATGGGCTAAACATGCACAAAGCATTACTACAAAATTCATGTCAAAAGAATGAATAGATCCAGACATTGTGTATAACATATAACAATATATAACAATTTTGACTTTTCCTAAAAAATAGAAGCTTGGACAAGGTTCCTTCCACCGCTTTAGCCCCTCTATCCACCCAGAGGATCTAATTCCCTTTACACTTAAAGTGGTTGTATACCCACATTTTTAACTTTTACCTACAGGAAAGCCTATAATAAGGCTTACCTGTAGGTACAAAAAATATCTCCTAAACCTGTACGGTTTAGGAGATATTCCCCTCGGTATGCGCCGCTGACTGCAGCGGCGCATGCGCACAAGGGGTTTCTCGGCGTCAAAATCCGGCAGCAGCCGAGCGGCCGGACTGAAATCTCCCGCGCGCATGCGCGGGAGTGACGATATCGCGGCTCCGGCCACTCACAGCGCCGGAGCCGCGATACCCGGAAGAAACGCCGAGGGAGCATGTCAGCTCCCTCGGCGTGGATCGGGCCAGATGTCGGGGCCTCGTTCTAAGGTCAGTATTTCATAATGAGCTAGTATGTGGTGCATACTAGCTCATTATGCCTTTTGCTTTGCAGGTTTAAAAAAAAAAAAAAAAATGTGCGGGTTTACTACCGCTTTAAAAACTATCTTTGAAGCTCTCTGGTCCATGTATGAGCTACAAGTTAGAAGCTGATTTAGGTTCATGTTCAAAAATTATTGTCACCAATAGCAAAGGAGGTCTTTGTATATATTTCCTATAGAACTTAACTATAAAAAGTCTGAAAGCATTCATAAATTGCACGTTCCACATTACGCTGTATAGGAGTAAAAATACATCTAATTTTGTTTCCGAGTCATCTTCAGTAATCCCCTTGTGCATTGACAATTTTGTTTCATGCGTTCTATGCCTTGGGTTAGTGACAGGACGTGGATTCATTGTAGTTTGATCTTGTATCTTGAGGTTTATGCTGACGCATCAGTTCTTTAAGTTTTAGGTGGAGTTTGTATTATAAGCCTGTAAAGCAATTTCATCTGCTGGCATGACATTTGTGCTAAGTAAGCTATCTGAAAAAAAGTTTCAGTTCTCTTCATTTTAGAATATCGGGCGTGTTTTTTTTTTCTTTATTAATAGAAGGTCATGTAAAATACGGTAGGTAAGAGGATAATCAGCCAAGAATTTATCATGCAGACAGTTGTGTAGTAAACTATAAGAGATGATTAAAGACTAGAAAGATTCAGCACATCAGCTAGTTTTAAATATTAAAAAAAAAAAAAAAAATAATAAATCACAACATTTATTGACAGCAAATATTTTTTTTCCAGTAGTTGCAATTTAAGATATTAGCTGCAGTGCCACCTACAGGTCATATCTAGAATGCGTTATTACCATGTATAAGAACCATGTGTAAGACAAGCTTTTACAAAGACTGCTTAAAGTAACAGTGCTCCTATTAAGAACTTTGTTTAACTTCCTACTTGAACTAAAGTTTTCTTTAAAGAGGAGCTGCACCTAAAAAAAAAAATGTTAAAAGCCAGCAGCTACTAATATTGCAGCTGCTGACTTTTAATAAAATCGCACTTACCTTTCCCAGGTTCCAGCGATGTCGGTGGCAGATGACGAGCGATCGCTCGTCTCGCTGCTGCCACCGCCGCCATACTCTGTCAGGGAATCGGGAAGTGAAGCATGACGGCTTCACTGCCCGGTTCCCTACTGCGCATGCGCGAGTCGCGCTGCGCGTCTCTTATGGTCCCCCGCTGTGTCTCTGGGAACTGTGTGTTTCCCAGAACACAACGGGGGGGGGGCGTCTGCGGGGGTTCTGCGGCGGTCTGGCCGGAAGTGTGTGCAGTTACCTGGATTATCCAGGTAACTGCACCCCCCTCCCCCCTGAAAGGTGCCGATTGTGGCACCGGAGGGGGGAGGGATCAGAATAGCGGAACTTCCCCTTTAGGGTGAAGAACCGCTTTAAAGGATAAGTGCACCCTAACACTAAAATCTCTACATCTACAGACATCAACAATCTAACACTAACCTATCTAACCCCATAAGGAAGAAATCAGTATACATACCTTTTTTGAAGCTGATCCGACCCGATCTCACACTGAGCTGTCAGCTGTGGCTTCTCTGTGGAGGTGGGTCCAGAGGAGGAAGCTCCATAATAACTCTATGGGTGACGTCACTTCCTATTCACTTCACAGCCCTTGTCGGCTATGTCCTCTGCAGAGCTTCCACCGCTGGAGACCGGATTCAAAAAAGGTATGTATACTGATTTCTTAAAATATGTAGTAGAATACATATTGTCCTAAATTTATAAAGAAATTTGATTTTCTTTAAATTGTTTTATTTGAATGTTTTTTAGAGCAGAAAGTAAAAAATATATATATATTTTTTTCGAAATTGTTGGTTATTCTTTGTTTCTAGCACAAAAAATAAAAACTGCAGAGGTGATCAAATGCCACCAAAAGAAATCTCTATTTGTAGGGAAAAAAAAGGACACCAATTTTGTTTGGGTACAGAGTCGCTGGACTGTGCAATTGTCAGTAACGCAGTGCTGTGTCCTAAAAAATGGCCTGGTCGGGAAGGGGGGTAAAGTGGTTAAAAACAGTCAATGTTGATTGGGAGAGTGAAGTTCCACTTTAGTGCATTAGTGTAATTTCAGGGGTTGTTTTCCTACTTTTTCAATCTGCAGCTTTCATTAAATAAGATCTGTGGATTCGGTCATAAGGTTTTTCTTTAGGCATTTCCTGTTATAGGGTGACAACTTTCTCCCAGTTGAGCTCTTGCCATGTCACTTTGTCACATGTGCCCCTGGTTGGAGACTGCAGGCGGTCATGTCAATGCACATTGTGCAGGCATGAGTCTGTGTTGTCATTTTCAGGAAGCAGATCTGCAAGTGGACTGTGTTGCCAGAAATACTGATCACCTGTAGGCTCCATCTGACCGTCGGAATTTCCGACACACAAAGTTTGAGAGCAGGATCTAAAATTTTCCGACAACAAAATCAGATTGTTTAAATTCCGATTGTGTGTCGGAATTGTCTACACACGAAGTGCCACGCATGCTCAGAATAAATTACAAGACAAAAGCTATTGGCCCGTTTATAGTCCTGTAGAACGTGTTTTACGTCACCTCATTCTGAACGATCAGATTTTCCGACAACTTTGTGAGACCGTTTGTATGCAAGGCAAGTTTGGATCAGAATCCGTCTGAAAAAATCTGTGTCCAATGTCCGACCATGTCTACAGGGCATTCCCTGGAGATGGTCCTGACCTCCTCTAGCACACAGCAGGTGATTGGCTCAGGTCTCAGATTACACTCAGCTCTGTACTGGGTGCTGTGCAGTGTGTGACATCAGATCCCCATCTCTTGGCTCCTGGAAGCTGCAAAATACAATCTAAATTGTGTGCTTTGGAAGCCTATAGAGGAGAGAGGGAAGCAGATACCCAGGTACAACTCATATAGGAGGATTTAATTCACCACTGTGTATTTGTCATTTTTACAAAATAACTGTTATCTGGTTACGGTTTATCTATTTTAAAGTATTTATTTATATATATATATATATATATATATATATATATATATATATATATATATATATATATATATATATATATATATATATATATATTTTTTTTTTTTTTTTTTTTTTTTTTTTTACAGTGTTGGAAGGTACATTGTTTGTATGGTTATATGAGAACCTTATCCCATTTCTACTTCTTCTGGGATCAGTGGTCACAAAGAGACGTACAGTACGTTGTACCTGTATGATCTTTGTACCTTAAAACTCAGATATATATATTTACACATTTTGTAGGTCCCAGACCCTAGCCATAGTGCTTGGTTAGATTTATCTTTTCTTTGATGATGTGATCAAAGAAAGATAGTTGGCCTGCTTTAGGAAAACTGAAGTTGAGCAAAAAAAAGCTAGAGTGGCTGCTCCCAGACCAGCTATGTTTTGCTTCTAAATTTACCCCGAGGATCTTCAACTAGAAATTGGAATTTGTATTTAAGAACAACACCTTAAAGGGTAACTCCACATTTGTTGGGGGAAACAAAAAACATTCCCCTCTGGGTCCTCTCTGTACATCGTAAGGATTATAACAAACTTTGTTGCAGATTCCTACCTTTTTTTGTTATTCTAAAGAAATCCCTGTGTGGTTTCATAATTATCAATCAGCTGCTGCACCTGCAGGGCACTAATGAGGAAAATTTCAGGGTCCCTTTCTGCCTCCCTTTATACGTGATTTCCTATTGGGAGTACCTCACCAAAAAATATGTTTTTTGTTGCAGGGGATGCCTGAAACCTGACTTGTATCTTAGTGTAGACTTCTGGGAAAATTAGTGAGCTAATCACAGCAGGAAATTATGTTTCTGGGGGCATTCTGTACAGAACAACTCCGGGCAGCCATATTGCATTGTATTTGCAGAAAATTACAGAGCTGCAGATTGAAAGGGAAAGGTAATTTGAATAATATTCAATTACAATATGACTTGTGTTGCAATTGTATATGCTATATTATTTTTTCTTTATTTGCTATTTTTTCCCCCCACAAAAGCGGAATTAACCTTTAAGTTTATCTACTGTAGATATGAATGATCAATGAACAGCTGGTTATGCAGTTAATAAATGAATGATTGGTTGTGCAATTCCTGCCTCTTCCTATATCCAGAGTATGCTGTTGGAGCTGGGAAAACCCTTAAAGGGTAACTCCACTTTTGAAGGAGAAATGGCAAATATAATAATAATAATAATAATAATAATAATAATAATAATAAAAAACATAGCATATACAACTGCAACAAAAGTCATATTCTAATTGTGATCCATATGTGATAAAAATTGTCTTTGCCATGCAACCCATTCATATTCATTTACGGTAAGCTAAAGTGTAGGCAAAACGTTAAATACACAGATGAAATACATAAACAGGAGTGGTTCTGTCATGTATTCTATTTCTATTCATCCAGTCCTGAGAGTTACAATGTTCTGTTAGACAGTACAACTCTGTCACTTTACTTACATAGAAAACTGAATATATTATATACATTCCCCAATACACACAGTCATGATCTATTATTGTTTTCCCATCACTGAACGTATACCATACCCCCCCCCCCCAATATGTGCCCTAATCAATGTTGTACCCACATTTCCTGTGGAGGGGGTATCTAATCTAAGCACCTGACAAAGATTTTCTATCAGCCCCTGCCCCTGTACAGCAGAGCTCAGACAGGGATAGGGGGAGGCAACTCAAGGAGCCAAGCAGATGATGCTACAGTGCTAACAAGAGGCATACAGGTAGGGAGAAAGAACAGAGTGACCGAACGGTGAGCTCCTCAGTCTGGAGTCTGTAGACCAGTCCGGTCACCGGCAGTCATGAAGAGCCACCATAGCTAATTGCAAAGTTAGATTTTCACTGATGAAACAACACAGAGGCTGTCCTTGCTGCACATTCCTATGAGAGCACTTATTGTATGTCTGCCGATCCAGAGGTTTCCATACTTTCTGTGTCATTGACTCACAACAGATCTGGAGATTTTACAAGCTTCATGCGTTTTCGGTGACTCAATGCCGGAGACACCAGGCAATGAGCATTTTCAGAAGCAGGTTAGCAGGCTTTTATTCTCAGTACTGTTATAGTTGCCTGTCGCTAGTAGTTTTCATTTCCACAATTCCATTTTTTACACTAAATATCTATTCTCAAGAAAGCAGATGTTACACCTTATGTTTGTGCCACTTGACTATTTTTGAATTATGCAAACGAATTCATGCATAAAACTAGTGTGAAAATTTGGTCCCATTTAATTTGTACAACATATTTAGTACAGCAGTTCAACCCGCAATTAATAAAACATGGACGTTACACGTCTCTCTTGCATGTAGAAGTTTTAGATTATTTTAGATATACTAACAACAATAAAACCTATAGTGAGGCTGATCTGTATTTTTCCTCGTGAAATATAAGACCAGAGGAATGTTTTAATATATGTTTTTATATTTTATTTTTATGTTTTAATATATTTTGCCTTTGCTGACTCCTCTCTCCACCAGCAAGATGCTAATGACATTTTTAAAGTGATCATAAAGGATCGTTTTTTTAATTTTTTTAATAAACATATACTTACCTCCACTGTGCAGCTCATTTTGCACAGAGTGGACCCAATCCTACTCTTCTGGGGTCCCCCAGCGGCTCTCGGGGCTCCTCTCCGCATCAGATAACCCCCTAGGAGAAGCGCTCTCCCGAGGGGGATTACCTTGTGGGCACGCTCCTGAGTCCAGCATTTGCATCCACAAGAATGACTTGGCCTCGTTCCCCGGTCCCACCATCATTGGATTTGATTGACAGCAGCGGGAGCCAATGGCTGCGCTGCTATCAATCTATCCAATCAGGACACGAGACTCTGACCGGAGCTGGTGTGTTCTTTCCCGTCATGCAAATTTTGGGGCTCAGGTAAGTATAAGGGGGGCTCGGGGACGCTGTTGCAGTAAAGAAGGGTTTTCTTCTTAATGCATAGAATGCATTAAGGTGAAAAACGGCGAGGGTTTACAATCCTTTTAACCGCTTGCAGACCAGCCGTCATAGTTTTACTGTGGCAGGTTGACTCTGCTGCCCCAAATAACATTATTGTACATGATCTCGCGATGGCTTGCCCGCTGCAAGTACCCTGAGTCCGACCTCTGGTCCCGCTGACTCGATGTCCGTGGGGATACCCGCGATCATCTCACGGGGAGGAAGAATGGAGACATGCTAATGTAAACAAGCATTTCTGTTCTGCCTACTGACACTGTCACTGATCTCTGCTCCCTGTGATCGGGAGCGGTGATCAGTGATGTGTCACACGTAGCCCCTCCCCCCCAGAGTTAGCATCACTCCCTAGGACACACTTAACCCCTACAGCGCCACCTAGGTTAACCCCTTCACTGCCTGTCACATTTACACAGTAATTGATGCATTTTTAATCACACTGATCTCTGTATAAATGTGAATGGTCGCAAAATAGCACCAAAAGTGTCCGATGTGTCCACCATAATGTTGCAGTCACAAAAAAATTGCCGCCATTACTAGTAAAAAAAAAAATTCTTAATAAAAATGCCATAAAATGATCCTCTATTTTGTAGACGCTATAACTTTTGCGCAAACCAATCAAAAAAATCTTATTGCGATTTTTTATTACCAAAAATATGTAGAAGAATATGTATCGGCCTAAACCGAGGGAAAAAATGTTCCTTTATATATTTTTTGGGGATATTTATTATAGCAAAAGCTCTTTTTTCATTTATCGTGAAAAAAATAAAAAAACGCAGAGGTGATCAAATACCACCAAAAGAAAGCTCTATTTGTGGGGAAAAAAGGACCTCAATATTGTTTGGGAGCCACGTCGCACGACTGCAAATTGTCAGTTAAAGCGACGCAGTGCAGAATCACAAAAAGTGCTCTGGTCTTTTGGCCAGCCAAATGCTCCGGAGCTTAAGTGGTTAAATAAAACTGTTTTGTTACAAACCTTGTTTTTGACTTATGACAGCGATGTCATCACTGGGCCTTTGTGCTTCTCTAGGCAGGGCACAACGATCATGGCTGGTGGAAGGGCACCTCCCACCTGAAAACATCTCAGCACCCGGTCTCAGTGCGAATCTCAAGAGTCCTCAGTCCTGACGTAAGCAGTGGAGAAATGAGTCATGTATATAGCAAAATGTCTTCATGGGGAGTGAGATTTCCTGGGCAGACTGACCTGGATAATGTCCACATGCGATACCTCCTAGACATGTGCGCCGTCAATACATTTGTTTTGTTTCTCTCCGTTATGTTTCCTATTAGCCGTTAATTCGTATTTCATAATTTGTGTCCGAAATTCAATTTGGATTCGTATGAAATACGAATTTTCATTAGGTTTGTTAACTTTTCATAACAATTACGAACATTTGTTATGATGAATTTATCATTATGAGGGGCTCCCACCTTCCCTGAGCTATGCTCATTATGAGGGGCTCCCACATCCCTGTGATGTGCTCATTATGAGGGGCTCCCACCATCCCTGTGCTGTGCTGACTTCCCAGGTTTTTATCTTTATCATAATGAATAATCGTAATTAACGAACATTCTTATTTTGTCCGATTCTGAATCTCCCATTGACTACCAGTACCAGTCTCCCACTCCCATATTAAAAAAAGGTCATTTTCCCAACCCTCACTCAGCAGCAGAAGAAAACCTCTGATTGGTCAACAAAACACCAGTAAATTAAATTTCATATTTCGTACAAAATTCAGAAGCATAGAAATTCGTATTTCAGATCCTTCCGAATGTACAAATTTTCAATTTGTATGAAACTAATTGCAAATGTCTAAGCCCTCCGTGACGGAAAGATCTGAAATCCAACAAATGAAAGTGTCAGGCCAGGGACAGTAAGCTGACGATGCTGGAGGTCCTCCAGCCAGGAAATGAGACGGGTTCTATCTGACTTGCTGTACTTTCTAATGCATGCTGTGAGAAGCTGTGCAGTGAAATCAGAGTCATTCATTTCAGTACAGGAAAGGAGAACACAGCTGGTGATTGACAGTCTCAGCTGTGCACATTTTCATTTGAAACTGTGTAGAGGGGGTGAGTCCAGCCCCTCCACTCAGGTCTCAGATTACACTCAGGTCTGTGTTCTATGAGGTGCAGTGTGTGACATCAGATCCCTGCCCCTGCCTGTTGGAGCTGAGAATAACCTTTTGATCTGTGTGTTTTAGAAGTCTGTGTAGAAGACAGGGCCGTTGATAAACAGGTACAACATATGTAGGAGGACTTGTTTCCTTTCTTGGTATCACCTGAGGCCAGTCACTTAATCACTGGGTGTATGTAACAATCTACAACCACTTTAAATACATTCGGGTGATAATATCCACTTCAGCTCTAGAAGATTTATCCTCCATTTATGATCGGGCTATTTTTTGCTATTCAGCACTGCATTATTTTAACTGGTAATTGTGCGGTCATCAGTGTTAATTTTGACATCAAATTTCAATTTAGTTTTAGTTATAGTCTTTTGACTAAAATGCCATTTTAGTTTTAGTCGTATTTTAGTCATATGAATTGTTTTTGTTTTAGTTGACTAAAATCGAATAGGTTTAGTTACATTTTAATGCATTATTTACTCGTTCCTTTAGAATTGCCAAACTCAATAACATATTATTATTTATGGTATTAAGGTTTGAACATTCACTACAGACACAGATTTAGCCGTTGCAATATATAATGTGTTTATATATAAACCCAAGGTAAACAAACAAAAAATGCTTTTTGTCAAACAGAAGTCGCCCCTGATGTTAACCCCCTTCCCTGCCAGTGTCATTAGTACAGTGACAGTGCATATTTTTAGCACTGATCACTGTATTAGTGTCACAAGTAAGCACTTCTTAGGCATACATTTCACCATTTAATTGCCCCTGATGTTAACCCCTCCCCTGCCAGTGTCATTAGTAAAGTGACAGTGCATATTTTTAGCACTGATCACTGTATTAGTGTCACTAGTAAGCACTCCTTAGGCACACATTTAACCATTTAATCGGCCCTGATGTTAACCCCCTTTCCTGCCAGTGTCATTAGTACAGTGACAGTGCATATTTTTATTTTTTATTTTTAAAATAAGACCTAGCGTGATTGTTGATGATGGCTTCAATATAAGCCCTACCCCCAAATAAGCCCTACCCTGTTTCCCCAAAAATAAGCCCTACCCTAAAAATAAGACCTACAAGGACTTTAGTTAGGGCTTATTTTGGGGGTAGGTCTTATATTGCAGCCATCACCGACAATCACGCTAGGTTTTATTTTCAGGGAAACAGGGTACAGGCATACCCCACTTTTAAGTGCATAATGGGGTTTATTTACTAAAGCCGGAAAGTGCAAAATCAGGCTCACTTCTGCATAGAACCCAATGAGCTTCTACCCCCAGCTTGTTTAATTAAGCTTTGGTAATAAAACCTGGAAGCTCATTGGTTTCTATGCAGAAGTGAGCCTGATTTTGCACTTTCCAGCTTTAGTAAATAAACCCCATTGCGTACTTAAAAGTGGGGTATGCCTGTAGTAAGTACTCCTTAGGCACACATTTAACCATTTAATTGCCCCTGATGTTAACCCCTTTCCTGCCAGTGTCATTAGTACAGTGACAGTGCATATGTTTAGCACTGATCACTGTAATAGTGTCACGGGTCCCCAAAAAAAAGTCCCGCTATAAGTCATTGATCGCCGCCATTACTAGTAAGAAAAAAAAATATCCTATAGTTTGTAGATGCTATAACTTTTGCACAAACCAATCAATATATGCTTATTGGGACAAAAATATGTAGCAAAATGCAATTGGTGTAGAAATTTTTTTTTTTTTTTTATTTTACATTGTTTTAATGGATACGTATTATAGCAGAAAGTCAAAAATATATATTTTTTTTTTTTTGAGGGACATTTTTTGTTTCTAGTGAAAAAAAAAAGAAAAAAATGCAGAGGTCATCAAATACCACCAAAATAACTCTCTATTTGTGGGGAAATCATGACATAAACTGTATTTGGGTACACTTTTGCTGTTTTGCATGACTCCACAATTTTCAGTTAAAGCAACGCAGTGCTGTATCGCCAAAAAAATGGCCTGGTCAGGAAGGGGGTAAATCTTCTGGAGCTGAAGTGATTATAGGAACCCAATATAAAATTAGATTTCAGGTAATTGTACTATCAGTATTTAAACGTACTTTGAGTGGTTTTTGAATTTGTGAATATCTGTACTCTAGTGTGTTTTTCTATTTGCCTAGAATCCTATGTGATGAATAGTATATCTTGTTTTGACACAATCTTATATTATACGTTACGCCTTCATCCCCCTCCCTATATAGTTAGATTCTATTCTTTGCTCGCTGTAGTCTGATTCTAATCTCTGCTGTAGTTTACAATCTTTGTAGCAATTACATCAGAATGCATTCATCTTAAACCTGAACTCTAGGCAGCTATAAAAGACCACAAAGTACTGCTGCAGTTGATTCATTTATACATCATTAAGGCCCCATTCACACATTCACATATTGCTTAGCAGGAACATGGGTTCCCACTAGCAATTAGAGAAATGTGATTCACGTGCATTTACGTGTGTTGGACAGCCTATTCACTTGATTGGGGTGCCCTGTTTATGTTTGTCATGCAAATTTGGGTCCCAAGCCATGCATGATCTTACACATGCGTTTCCCCCCAATCATCCACGTGGGAATGAGGCCTAAAGATGAAATTTAGCAATCCCAAAAAGCTCTGATTTAAAGCACAATCCCAAAAATGGCAACTGAGCATGTGCAGAGCAGGGAGAGACAGCGTATTACTGGAGTTTTTTAGTATAAGCACTTTTTTTTATGTTTTACATAGATTTGTAAAAGGGGCCAACATGAAGGGACCTGGCAGGACTTAATTTCCTGAATAATAAATACATTTTCACTTTAACCAGCTTTTTGTGGATAACAAGGGGTGGCTTGAAAGGGGGGAGTACCTGTACCTATTCTCTGAGAAAAAAAGCCCTGCTGACAAGAATCCAAGAGTACAAAGTCTGTAGGAACTCAACACATTTTTGTAATTTCATTAATCACTTGCTATTTGCCATATAGCAATATGACGTTGGCAAAGCGGTTGCGATATCCTGACCGGATGTCATAAGACGTCCCAAGGATATAAAGCCACTGAGCACCCCCGGGGGGGTGATTGTTGCGGTGTGTCAGTTTGACTCCTTACCATGTGATCAGCCATGTCCAATCACGGCTGATCACAGTGTAAACAGGAAGAGCCATTGATCAGCTTTTCCTCGTATCTGTAAGACGTGAGTAGAGGTGAGCCAGCTACTCTCCTAACAGGGGGGGGGGGGGGTCTGTGCTGATTCATTATCAGCGCAGCCCCACGAGGATTCCCACACTGGACCACCAGGGACACCACCAGGACCACCAGGGATGCCCACCACTAGTCACCACCAGGTATGCCACCCATGACCACCAGGGATAACAATCAGTGCCCACAATGGATGCCAATCAGTGCCCAAAATGGATGCCTGCCAATCAATGATGCCCATCGATACCATCCATTAGTGTACATTATTGCCACCTATCAGTGCCCATCTGTGCCACCTATCAGTGCCTGTCCGTGCTGCCTATCAGTGCCCATCCATGCTGCCTATCAGTGCCCATTCATGCTGCCTTTCAGTGTCCATCTGTGCCACCTATCAGTGCCCATCAGTGCTGAATATCAGTGCCCCATCAGTGCCGAATATTAGTTCCCATCATCAGGGCCCATAAGTGCCACCTCATCGGTGTCCATCAGTGCTGCCTCATCAGTGCCTATCAGTGAAGGAGAAAACATACTTATTTACAAATCAAAGGGAGAACGGAGATTCACAGTCCAAGGGTCACGGCTATGGAGCGCTCTTACGACTTACATTCGTATGGAAGAAAACCATCTGGCCTTCAGGACAAAACTCAAGACCTACCTCTTCTAAGAAGCTTGACAACACAGGGACACGAATACAGCACCTTGAGGCAATTCAGTTTGCATTGTAGCGCTTTACAAGTTTCTCATTCATTCATACACAAAGTTTTGTAACAGAAACAAAATAAAAAAAATATTTTTATAAAAATATAATTCTTTTTTTATTTGTTTAGCAGAAAATAAAAATCCCAGAGGTGATCAAATACCACCAAAAGAAAACTCTGTGGAAATAAAATGATAACAATTCAGTTTGGGTAAAGTATAGCATGACCGCGCAATTGTCATTCAAAGTGCGACATCGCTGAAATCTGAAAAGTGGTCTGGGCAGGAAGGCGTATTGAAGTTGTTTATACGCCAAAATCCTAAAATCAATTGAGCCTGTTGAGTTTTGCCAAACCCTGTACACATGCATTCGTTCTGGCAAGGTCCTCTGCTCTGAAAATCCCTCTTATTTATTACTCAGTCTTCAATATGTATCAGCTAGGGGTCTCTTGAAAGGAATCCGTATTATTCCCTCAACTGTAGCTCTTTACATGCAAACTTGATAAAGAAGACCTTCAAAAGGCAACCGCAGCAGAATTATCCTCCATCTCTCACTCCTCGTAAGGTCTCAGATACACGTTTCCAGTATAATACACAACTTTTCTGTGTGCACACACTGAATTTATTATTTATTGGACTATGATTAACTGCTCCGGGCTCCACACAAACATGCATATTTGGGCTTTTATTCGACTGACAGCAATTCGCTTTATTTTGATACATTTATTTTACAGTAAATCATGGCTGGTGACTTTTGCCTGACCAAATCCAATCAGATTCTTGGCGTACATTCCTTTCTTTCCAGAGTCATACATATAGAGTACAAGGTTAAATCAGTTTCTGCAACCTTACATGCTGATTCACCGAAGAGATGGTAATGTAACCGGAGTCAGAAAAATGGATTTCCTTACATCTCTTCTTTGTTCGCAGTGACTTCCACTATCTGATTTTAAGCTAGGGTAACCTCAAAGACGTTGCCGCTGCTATCCATCTGGGTAGGGTGTGAGCTTTATCAGTAGGCCGAAATGCAACCCACCTCGCATTCCCTTTCTTACAAATCACAAATCTTTTTTTATTGTCAGCGTGGACAGCTCTGTGTGTCTACATTTCCAGCTTTGTTCCTACGTCTATTTGAAGTCTGTGAAAATAATCCGTTTAGACTCTTGTTCCAAGTAGACAGTGAAACCTACCAAACTAAAGAGTTTTCTACAAGAGAACTATGCAGTGCTGGGATTATTGTAGTATTTTAAAGGCTTTATGTTATTAGAAAGTTGTTGAAGTTTAAAGCTGAACTCCAGGCAAACAGCGCAATGCACAGTTGAAATACATACACAGGCTTATTTGGCTGCCAAAGAATGTATATATCTGCTCAGTAGTAATGAGATTCACAAAGTCTTTCCAGAAAGGCATGGGCGATTTAAGGATACTTTATTGCTATACAGATTTTTCAGACTTATAGTGCCTTGGAAAAGTATTCACACCCCACATTTTGTCATGTTACAACCAAAACGTAAATGTATTTTATTGAGATTTTACGACCAACACAAAATGGCACATAATTGTGAATTGATAAATGGTTGCCAACATTTTTGACAAATAAATATGTGAAAAGTGTGGCGTGCATTTGTATTCAGCCCCTCTGAGTCAATACTTTGTAGAACCGCCTTTCACTGCAATTACAGCTGCAAGTCTTTTTGGATATCTCTCTACCAGCTTTGCCCATCTAGAGAGTGATTATTTTTGCCCATTCTTCTTTACAAAATAGCTCAAGCTCTGTTAGATTGGATGGAGAACATCTGAGAACAGCAATTTTCAAGTCTTGCCACAGATTCTCAATGGATTTAGGTCTGGACTTTGACTGGGACATTCTAAAGCCTCATACACATGATCGGACTTTGTACAAACTTTCCTGTGGACTTTTGTACAAAGGGCGTTGGGCGTAAATTTGTATTGCATACACACGTTCTGACTTTTTAGGCAACAAACACGAACTTGACGTTTCAACGTAATGACGACACTTCAAAAGAGGACGATCAATTACTCTGGCACCACCCTTTGGTCAACTTCTGTATTGTCTGATCTTTTGCAATGGTTCTGAGCATGCGTGTTTGTACTTCGTACAAAAGTCCGATGGTTTTCTGTACACGCGATCGGACTTTGCTCCATCGGACTTATGTTGTCAAAAAGTTTGTCCATTTGCACAGCCAACAAAAGTCACATGAAACCCGAAAAAGTTTGTCCGATGGAGCGTACACACAGTCGGATGTTGCCTTAAAACAGCTAATTTGCATGTTTGTTGTCAAAAAGTCCAATCGTGTGTACGGGCCTTTACAGATGAATATGCTTTGATCTAAACCATTCCATTGTAGCTCTGGTTGTATGTTTAGGGTTGTTGTCCTGCTGGAAGGTGAACCTCCCCCTAAGTCTCAAGTCTTTTGCAGACCATAACAGGTTGTCTTCTAAGATTGCCTTGTATTTGGCTTTATCCATCTTCCCATAAACTCTGACCAGCTTCCCTGTCCCTGCTGAAGGAAAGTATCCCCACAACATGATGCTGCCACCACCATGTTTCACGGTGGGGATAGTGTGTTTAGGGTGATGTGCAGTGTTACATTTCCACCACACATAGGGGGTTATTTGCAAAAGGCAAATCCACTTTGCACTACAAGTGCAAACTACAAGTGCAAAGTGCACTTGAAATTTAACTGAAAGTGCACTTGGAAGTGCAGTCGCTGTCAATCTGAGGACTAGATCTGAAATGAGGGCAAGCTCTACTGATTTTATTATCCAATCATGTGCAAGCTAAAATGCTGTTTTTTATTTTCCTTGCATGTTCCCCTCGCATCTACAGCGACTGCACTTCCAAGTGCACTTTCAGTGCTATTTCAAGTGCACTTTGCACGTGTAGTTTGCACTTGTAGTGCAAAGTGGAATGAGTGTAAATAACTCCCATTGTTTTTTGTATTTTTAAAAAAACATACGTCTCATTTATCATATCACCATTAAATTAAAAAAAAACAGTTATGGCTTATTCCAAAAAACACGGTACAAAGGGTAAACCGCGCTACTCAAACAACAAAAGAAAGCAACCTATAAGCAGCAACCCTAATCGTAATACTCCGATATCAAACTAAATAGGTGAACAAAATGAGCTGCGCTAAAAACAAAAAATTAATCAAAACACCTAAACCTAATCAAAACCTATACCAATAAACATGAAAAGCAATATTGAATTGACAAAAAATGTGATTAGTAAATAGTATACATGAATACTATCATATCATCATAAAGTGAATAAAGTGTATACTAGATCTAAAATGAAATTAGTATAAATACTATAGAAAAAAACCCCCACAATAATTAATGTAAATTGAAACAAAAAATAATGTGTGCTAAATCTAAACGAATAAAATTAACAAAAATAATATTCAAAAACAGTAAAGAGTTCATATATGATGAAGAAAAAAGTTAAGTCCAAAAAATATTGTTGATTCTTCAAACTAGATCTTAGGGTGCAAAAATATCCACAAATGCGTGTATATAGAAAATATTCAAAACAATCCTCCACCAGTGAGAAGAGGGGCCGCTTACCAGAGCTTTAGATCCCAGTGTTAGTGAGATCAGTAAGGCAACAGCACAGAGGTTTCTGGGTGAACCGTCACAGGCATCCCACCATCTACATCTCCAATACGAAGGCTCCAATCGGGAAACGAATGTGTCGTAGATTGCTGACACCACGCTGTCTCTATCTCCAGTACGAAGCCTCCAGTCAGGAAACGAGGGTATCATGGATCATATATAAAAGATCATAAAAGAAGGGAGATAGGCGTTCTGACGTCTCCGCGTTCTACGCCCAACCAGGAAGTGCGGGCGGCACACGAGTCCGGCCGGCTCGTTTTTTATGTGATCGTTTTTTCTTTACATATGTGAGTGTAAATTTTTTTAAATTCTACTTTATTAAACCAAGTGGTTTTACGCTATGCGAGTGTCTTTGATCTTTTATATATGATCCACGATACCCTCGTTTCCTGACTGGAGGCTTCGTACTGGAGATAGAGACAGCGTGGTGTCAGCAATCTACGACACCTTCGTTTCCCGATTGGAGCCTTCGTATTGGAGATGTAGATGGTGGGATGCCTGTGACGGTTCACCCAGAAACCTCTGTGCTGTTGCCTTACTGATCTCAGTAACACTGGGATCTAAAGCTCTGGTAAGCGGCCCCTCTTCTCACTGGTGGAGGATTGTTTTGAATATTTTCTATATACACGCATTTGTGGATATTTTTGCACCCTAAGATCTAGTTTGAAGAATCAACAATATTTTTTGGACTTAACTTTTTTCTTCATCATATATGAACTCTTTACTGTTTTTGAATATTATTTTTGTTAATTTTATTCGTTTAGATTTAGCACACATTATTTTTTGTTTCAATTTACATTAATTATTGTGGGGGTTTTTTTCTATAGTATTTATACTAATTTCATTTTAGATCTAGTATACACTTTATTCACTTTATGATGATATGATAGTATTCATGTATACTATTTACTAATCACATTTTTTGTCAATTCAATATTGCTTTTCATGTTTATTGGTATAGGTTTTGATTAGGTTTAGGTGTTTTGATTAATTTTTTGTTTTTAGCGCAGCTCATTTTGTTCACCTATTTATTCCAAAAAACAACAATCATTAAATGTTTTACATATGTCTTACTATCCATCTCTATTACCTACAGCAGCACTTACTGGATGGAGGGTTAGTACTCTAATGGGCCGTACACACAAGAGGATTTTCCAACAACAAATGTTGGATGTGTGCTTGTTATCGGAAATTCCGAACGTGTGTATGCTCCATAGAACATTTGTGGAATTTCTGCCAACAAATGTTTGAGAGCAGGCTCTCAAATTTTATGACAACAAGACTTTTTGTCGGAAATTCTGAGCGTGTGTACACAATTCCGACGCAAAAGTCCACCCATGCTCGGAATCAAGCAGAAGAGCCGCACTATTGAACTTCATCTTTCTCGGCTCGTCGTACGTGTTGTACGTCACTGCGTTCTTGACGTTTGGAATTTCGGGTGTATGCAAGACAAGTTTGAGCCAAAATCCTTCAAAAAAAAATACACGGTTTTGTTGTCGGAAAATCATATTGTGTGTACGGCCCATTAGTTAATCAAACCTCACTGCACTGCACAGTGCTGTCTACCTAACACGGGACATTATTGACAGGATTAGATAGCAGAATGCAAACGTTATCAGTGTGCTGCTGCTATTTTATTAGCCAATCACAAGGCAAGACGGGCAATGGACCAGGCTACATTGCCCAGACGAAGTGTAGTGGTCTGCAGACAGGTCCATGATTATGTCAAATAGTTTGTTGGGGATACCTGGATCCCACAGTTGGAATTCAACAATGTGAAATTGGAACTTTATTAAAATAGATTTTTGACCTTTCCCAGCCAAAGACTTTTGCACAAAGCAACTGCATTTACAAATGCGAAAAATTCAAATAATTGAATTTTTATTTTATGTTATTAATATATTTCTTACTTTCTGCAGTGGATTTTGCTGTCAGTTCATTACAAAAACAATAGACACATAGGAATATATTTCATATTTGGTTTTGAACTCTCGTAACCATTAATACAAATGTGAGAATAACCTCATCTCGGGAATATTGTTTGTGTGCCACACTTGAAATAAACATGTCATTATTCTTAGGATTTTCTTTTACGATCATTAAAAATGACATCTGAACTGAGATATTGGTTTCTTGAGATGTACATTATGTCTTTTCTGCACGGATAGTGCAGGTTTGATCCCTACATTCTACCATTATCATTGTTTATTTGCAATTTGACTTTTTTTTTTAGGTTGTCACAAAGTTGCATGTTTTGTAGTGAAGCGGGCATTAGATAAAATGTGCACATAGATGATTGCATGCTTTGTAAAAGAGATGAGTACATAATCCAAAATCCACTTTACAGGCAGTTCGCCAATTCACTCCAATGATCTGCCTTTCAAAGTTTCAGTCCTCCCATAATTTATTACCTCCAAACTATCTTATGTGAGCTCTCAAAGGTCTCCTTTTAACCCTCACTTCTGTATGGAATAAGCACTACACATTACTTTCAGTCATGTTCATCACTCTATGCACATTACAAATCCCATAGACCATAGTCCATAGTCTAGAGTAATGCCGCATACACACGAGCGGATTTTCCATCAGAAAAACCTTGGATGGTTTTCCCGACTGAATTCCACTCAAGCTTTCGACTGTCAATAACGTGGTGATGTACAACACTACGATGAGCCGAGCAAATGAAGTTCAATGCTTCTGAGCATGCGTCAAATTGTTTTCAAGCATGCGTAGGAATTTTGAGTGTTGGAATTGCTACAGACAATCCGAATTTCCGATCTGAACTTTTTCCAACCGGAAAGTGAGAACATGCTCTAAATCTTTTGCTGGCGGGAATTCAGCCAGAAAAAGTCCAATGGAGCATACACACGGTCACATTTTCCGGCCAAAAGCTCTCATCGGTCTTTTGCTGGCCGAATTTCCGATTGTGTGTATGCAGTATAAGAAAGAGAGAATGGCTATGCTCCTACATACAGTGAGACCATGAAGAATAAGTGTAGCCACCCTCTAAGGCCCTTTTCCCCTGGGATGTCCGATAGGGTGCGCATGTCTGTTTTTCAGGCGGACCCGATCGGACCCTCCATTGTCCTCCATGGGTAATTGGATGTAAACAGACTTGTGTCCATTTACACCAGGCTACCTCAGATTCAGCAAAAACAAACAAAAGGGACCAGACTGGATTGGAGGGCAGTCAGGTGTAAACAGTCAGCTGGTCCATTTACATCCGACTGCCCATAGAGCAATGTGGGTTGTGTTCATGTCTGCTCTGCACAGGCGGAGCAGACAAGGACCTGTCACCCAGTAGCTTCACTCAGCTCAGCAAGGGATCAGCCTTAAAAAAAAAAAAGGAATTTGGAGATTTGGGGGAGGTTAAGCTCAGAATGCATAATTATTTTTTTTTCTTTTTTAACTGGAGTTTAGTGTCACTTTAAGTAGACCAGACATACATTGTTATGCCAATTTTCTCTCTTCAGTCCTTGGCTCTCTGTCGTAGACTCAGAATTACAAATAAAACAGTTTCCCAGGCATTATTTGAAGAAAACCATTTTTTTTATATTATTTAATTTTCCAATGCGGGATTTTGTTCTGGGAGGGAAATGCTGCTTTACTTTCATGAATAATGCTTGATATCCAAGTTTCAGAAGAAGCTGCCTGTGCATGAATTGTTAAAACACCTGTTCCAAGCAATAACTGCTGGATATAAGGACAGAATAAGTAATGATAATTTACATTTTAATTAGCCTTTCAGAAGAGCTGCAAGTTCAAACACTGAATTCTGTTTCGTTAAAGCATCATTGAAAACGTTTTTTTTTCTCATGGCAGTCATGGGCTTTCCATGGAAGAAAACACTTGTGAGCGCAGGTTTTTTTGAGGTGGTATACATAGTAGGGTGGCAAGAACATAAGATCTGAAATATGTCAAAAAAGAGGAGAAATAATTTTGCATTTGTAAAACTAATTTAATTTGTCACGTAGAATTTCATAGCAAAAAGATTACCTATTTAGTATGATCCTTAAATGAAAATATATTAAAGACATATAAAGCAAAATAGAATTGGAGCCTATTGTACACGCCGTGTCATAATTGTGCAAGTCAAATTATCTGGTTCCCGATGTACGTCGGCAGAATGGCACAGGCAGGCAAATGGGCATACCTGTAAAGCGACGCAGTGCCGAATCGCAAAAAGGGTCTGGTCTTTGGCCAGCAAAATGGTCCAGGGCTGAAGTGGTTATACAATGCCTTCTATATCTTTTGCTTGCACTTTAAAGCCTAACTTCACGTTTAAAGTCCTGTTTTATAGTTCATTTGGGCCAGATTGGCGCAAGCGAACCATTTACTGCACTGATTTTTGAAAACCATTTATCATTTTCCTCCCACTTTACAATTGAATACTTGAATACTTTGAATACTATGAATACTTTTATATATATATATATATATATATATATATATATATATATATATATACAGTATCTCACAAAAGTGAGTGAGTACACCCCTCACATTTTTGTAAATATTTTATTATATATTTTCATGTGACAACACTGAAGAAATTACACTTTACTACAATATAACGTAGGGAATTTACACCTTGTGTAACAGTGTAAATTTACTGTTCCCTCAAAATAACTCAACACAGATATTAATGTCTAAACCACTGGCAACAAAAGTGAGTACACCCCTAAGTGAAAATGTCCAAATTAGGACCAATTAGCCATTTTCCCTCTCCGGTGCCATGTGACTCGTTATGTCTAAGGTGTGAGTGGGGAGCAGATGTGTCTTCTAAAGATGATGCACAAGAAAGCCTGTAAACTGTTTTCTGAAGACAAGCAGACTAAAGACATGGATTACTGGAACAATGTCCAGTGGTCTGATGAGACCAAGATAAACTTATTTGGTTTAGATGGTGTCAAGCGTGTGTGGGGGCAACCAAGTGAGGAGTACAAAGAAAAGTGTGTCTTGCCTACAGTCAAGCATGGTGGTGGGAGTGTCATGGTCTGGGGCTGCCGGCACTGGGGAGCTAAAGGTCATTGAGGGAACCATAAATGCAAACATGTACTGTACATACTGAAACAGCGCATGATCCCCTCCCTATGGAGACTGGGCCACAGGGCAGTATTCCAACTTGATAATGACCCCAAATACACCTCCAAGATGACCACTGCCTTTCTAAAGAAGCTGAGGGTAAAGGTGATGGACTGGCCAAGCATGATGTCTCCAGACCTAAATTCTATTGAGCATCTGTGGGGCATCCTCAAACAGAAGGTGGAGGAGCACAAGGTCTCTAACATCCAACAGCTCTGTGATGTCGTCATGGAGGAGTGGAAGAGGACACCAGTGGCAACCTGTGAAGTTCTGGTGAATTCCATACCCAAGAGAGTTAAGGCAGTGCTGGGAAATAATGGTGGCCACACATAATATATTGACACTTTGGGCCCAATTTGGACATTTTCACTTAAGGGTGTACTCACTTTTGTTGGCAGCGGTTTGTGTTGCGTTGTTTTGAGAGGACAGCAACTTTACACTGTTATACAAGCTGTGCACTCACTACTTTACATTGTAGCAAAGTGTAATTCCTTCAGTGAAAAGATATAATAAAATATTTACAAAAATGTGGGGGTGTACTCACTTTTGTGAGATACTGCATATATATATATATATATATATATATATATATATATATATATATATATAGCAAATCTTCTGAATAGACCCCAGTGTATAAGGGGTGAGGGAAAGGTGAATTTGTTATTCACCACTTTACAAACTTGTCTGAAGTCAATTCAAATTAGTTTAAAGAGAACTCCCATACACCACCTGAAACATTTTCTCAGTTCTGTGACCGCATGGCAGCCTTGTAATAGATTAGGCACGCTATTGATGCTGTGCGCTTATTTACTTCACAAAAAAAAAAAAAAGCACTCCCAGTAGTGGGAACTGATAAAGCTGAGGCAAAATTAATTTAATTACAAAAAAATATATTTAGTTTAGCAAAACTATGACTGTGAGTTGTGTCAAAAGTTTACCAGAAAGATGTAAAAATCTGCTCGGTAAATAGACTCCAAAGCTGTGAAAAGCTGCTGCTCGGGGGAACACATGGCTCACTATTTAAATTCTATTTTGAGTTCTGCAGGGAGTGAAAGCCGAATTAAATGAGATAGCTTACAAGAGAATGTCAGTGTGAGTGTTTGCATGCTACAGTTTAACCTATCAATCTGAGAAATGCTACATTCATACAATTTATAATCTTCACTGACTTAATTTATTTGTACCCATTTCTCTGCTGGATAAAGCAAAGGTCCTTGGTAAAGGCTTCCCTTTGGCTTTAAAAACAAAAAAGACCTAAGACCTATTTAAATCTAAATGGGTATCATAACCACAATGAAAAATGCTGAGCATGCCGACCCCCCCCCCCCCCCCCCAAAGAAGCATGCACATGTGAAATTATTTACAAAAAATCACTGTCTGTAGCCGGATATGTCTCCACACTAGTATTCAATACTTAATAGCTGACTTTAAGGCCTCTTTCACACTGAGGCGCCTCTAAGCCCGACGGAATGTGTCCGATCGAATCGTTTTGTCGGATATTCTGACTGTGTGTGGTCTGCATCGGACTGTTTCCGTCGGAATATCCGTCTGACCAAATTTTCCAACTTGCCGCAAATATTTTCCGACAAAATGCTCCAATCGGCATACTCCGATCATGTGTAGAGAATTCTGATCGGACAAAGTGCCATGCATGCTCAGATCAAATTCCTACATCAAAGCTATTGGCTACTAGCCTGAACGTAGTCCCATCATAACAAAATTACGTCATCACGTTCCAAACGATCGGATTTTCCGACAACTTTGTCCGACCGTGTGTGTGCAACAGTTTTGGACAAGATCCGTCTGACAAAATCCGACAGACAAAATCCGACGGATTTGGTTGTCGGAATCTCCGACCGTGTGTACAAGGGCTTTAACCCCTTTTACACTGAGGCGCCTCTAAGACCCCTTTCACGCTGGGGCCCTTTGCAGGCGCTACAGCACTAAAAATAGCACCTGCAAAGCACCCTGAAAGAGCCGCTGCTGTCTCTCCAATGTGAAAGCCCCAAAGGCTTTCACATTGGAGCGGTACACTGGCAGGACGCTAAAAAAAGTCCTGCTAGCAGCATCATTGGTGTGGTGAAGGAGTGGTGTATACACTTCTCCTTCACCACTCCTGCCCATTGAAATCAATGGGGCAGTGCAGCTATACGGCTGGGATAGTGCTGCTTCAGCAGCACTTTGCAGTGGTTTTAACCCTTTTGTGACTGGTTTTTAACCCTTTGCAGGCCATTTAAATGGCCTGTAGAAGATTTAAAAATCCCTGGTGCCCATTTTGGTGGCTTATCTGACACATATGGCAGATTCAGGTAGTTCTTATTAGCACAACTTTTACAAAGTGACATTATTAATGCACCAAATTAAAAAAAATGAATTACCTCCATTGCTTGGACAATGAAACTTAAGGTAATTAACAAAAACCTTAAGTTGCCATCCAGAGAAAGGCAGAGTGCCTATCTATGCATGCTTTGTAGTAGTTGGCTTTGACGCCAACTAGTAATGCTACATTGGACTGAAGTAGCTGAGGCACTAACTCTGTCTGCTCTCTCCTTGTTTACCCAGCCAATGGGTGCATTCTATAGCTAACACAGGCTAAGAATCTGTCAGATGTCTTCTGTCAATCACAAGGGAAGTGGACCTGATGAGGAACTGGTGTCTGTGAACGAGGCTCTGCCCTCCCAGCTTAAAAAACTCAACAACAACTGCATTGACTGTGTGACAGCTTCTTCAGGGGGAGGAAGCTTGGTAGCTCTCAGGACAGAACCTAGGTGCACCTCCTCATGTGTTGCGCCCCCCAATATCATATACCTGTTACAGCAGGTACATAAATCTATCACTTGTACCAACACGTGAAGACACATTGGAATTCTAAAGAATTTCTTAGACATTTTTTATGAATTTCCCTGTATGTCACTGCAGACAAAGTAGTTATAAGGCAGCCTCTGAGAGAACATACAAAACATATGAGGGATATGCTATATGACACAGAGAAAACAAAAATTCCACCTGCAGCCTACTAGATAGATGAGGATTCACTCTGTTCTTTTACATTTTACTTAGTTTACTTTTGTTTTGTTTGTTTTTTTGCTTTGTTTTTTCATAGTGACAGGGTTGCTTTAGAAAACAGGTTGTGGGGTATTCTCTTACTGGATGCAATATAAAATGACTTTTACCCAGAATTCTGCTAGCTTATTGGTACTAGGATGGAAATATGTACACTAACATTACAAACTTATTGTTACAAAAGTGTTCTTGCTTCAATACTTTTTTATTTTTTGAATCAGAATAGATATATTCACGTTTGTTCTGGATTAGTGACTTTCGACATCAAGGATGAGGATAACATTATAAATACAATTCAACATAAGTGGATTGAATATGGCTATCCTGGCAAGCTCCCTTTAAATCTATCACTTTCAAATTTACTTAACTTTTAAAAATGATTTTCTATAGAGAAGATGACTGTTTTATAGGGATGTTTGGTTATTGTGTTTCACACACATCTTTGATGAGGTAGTATTTTGAGGTCTGAACAGGTGTTAACGATTAAAACAGTCTTTCCAAATGAATCGCCTTTCAAAGCTTACTGGAGTTTATTGAGTCATACGTGAATTTGTAATTTGCGACAACTCATTAACATGCTAATTTCCTTTTCATGGCAAATAAAAGTAAAATACTTTTTTTTTCTGAAATAAAGCCTTTTTTCCAAAATAGGAAAAACAAAAATTTCCTTTGCATATTCCGTATTTTTCATTGTCCTATATTCTCTATTTTAGGAATGTACAGCTTCTAAATATTGTTTTTAACATAACATGGGGGGAAAAAACACTATTAAAGTTAAACAGAGTTTGCTTAAACTTAAAAAATCCAGTTTTAGTAAATAAACCCCAATATGTCCAATTTTCCTTTTTTGAAAGTCTAATTATTACAGTATATTTGTTTTATAACAATAAAGCCGCGTACACACGGGCAGACTGTCTGGCCAACTAAGTCCGTCAGACAATCTGACGGACAGTCCGTCCTACTTTCGAATGAACGGACTTGACCACACACGATGAACAAACAGTCCGTTGAAAGCTTGCGCGATGACGTGTACAGCACGTACGACGGGACTAGAAATAGGACGTCCAATACACAGCAATACAACCTTCCGCCGTGTAAATCCTTTCTGAGCATGTGCCATACTTAGTCCGTCCAACTAGCCTACTCACGAGCGGACTGTCCGCTGAAACCAAAGTTGGACGGACAATATTACGGAAATTCCGAAATACTTAGTCCGCCAGACTGCACGCTGAAAAAGTCCGCTGAAGCCCACACACGAGCGGACTGTCCGCTGAAATGTGTTTCGGCGGACTAAGTTGGACAGACAGTCCGCCCGTGTGTACGCGGCTTGATAATTGACTACTTTGCTTTTTACACTGATCTCTTTTCTTTTCAAATAAAAGTTTTTATTGGCTGCATGTTAAGGGACACAGTGTATATACAGCTAACGCGTTTCAGCCTCAACGGCCTTCCTCACAGCAGCAGAATAAAATGAGAAATCGATTAAGGAGACAGGACTAATTAATTAAAATCAATTAAAAAATAACAGAGTATAAATAAGTAATATCCTGTCCAAACAGAAAAAACTGTAATATATATATACATATATATATATATATATATATATATATACAGTGGTGTGAAAAAGTGTTTGCCCCTTCCTCATTTCCTGTTCCTTTGCATGTTTGTCACACTTAAGTGTTTCGGAACATCAAACCAATTTAAACAATAGTCAAGGACAACACAAGTAAACACAAAATGCAATTTGTAAATGAAGGTGTTTATTATTAAAGGTGAAAAAAAATCCAAACCATCATGGCCCTGTGTGAAAAAGTGATTGCCCCCCTTGTTAAAACATACTATAACTGTGGTTGTCCACACCTGAGTTCAATTTCTCTAGCCACACCCAGGCCTGATTATTGCCACACCTGTTCACAATCAAGGCATCACTTAAATAGGAGCTGCTTGACACAGTAAGGTCCACCAGAAAATCCTTAAAAGCTACACATCATGCCGAGACCCAAAGAAATTCAGGAACAATTGAGAAAGAAAGTAATTGAGATCTATCAGTCTGGAAAGGGTTATAAAGCCATTTCCAAAGCTTTGGGAATCCAGCGAACCACAGTGAGAGCCATTATCCACAAATGGCGAAGACATGGAACAGTGGTGAACCTTCCCAGGAGTGGCCGGCCGCCCAAAATTACCCCAAGAGCGCAGCGACGACTCATCCAAGAGGTCACAAAAGACCCCACAACAACGTCCAAGGAACTGCAGGCCTCACTTGCCTCAGTTAAGGTCAGCGTTCATGCCTCCACCATCAGGAAAAGACTGGGAAAAAATGGCCTGCATGGCAGAGTTCCAAGGAGAAAACCACTGCTGAGCAAAAAGAACATCAAAGCTCGTCTCAATTTCTCCACAACACATCTTGATGATCCCCAAGACTTTTGGGACAACATTCTGTGGACCGATGAGACAAAAGTGGAACTCTTTGGAAGGTGTGTGTCCAAGTATATCTGGCGTAGAAGGAACACTGCATTTCATAAAAAGAACATTATACCAACAGTAAAATATGGTGGTGGTAGTGTGATGGTCTGGGGCTGTTTTTCTGCTTCAGGACCTGGAAGACTTGCCATGATAAAAGGAACTATGAATTCTGCTGTCTACCAAGAGATCCTGAAGGAGAATGTCCGACCATCTGTTCGTGTACTCAAGCTGAAACGAACTTGGGTTCTGCAGCAGGACAATGATCCTAAACACACCAGCAAGTTCACCACCGAATGGCTGAAGAAAAACAAAATGAAGACTTTGGAGTGGCCTAGCCAAAGTCCTGACCTGAATCCTATTGAGATGTTGTGGTATGACCTTAAAAAAGCCGTTCATGCTCGAAAACCCTCTAATGTAACTGAATTAGGACAATTCTGCAAAGATGAGTGGGCCAAAATTCCTCCAGGACGCTGTAAAAGCCTCATTGCACGTTATCGAAAACGCTTGGTTGCAGTTGTTGCTGCTAAGGGTGGCCCAACCAGTTATTAGGTTTAGGGGACAATCACTTTTTCACACAGGGCCATGATGGTTTGGATTTTTTTTCACCTTTAATAATAAATACCTTCATTTACAAATTGCATTTTGTGTTTACTTGTGTTGTCCTTGACTATTGTTTAAATTGGTTTGATGTTCCGAAACACTTAAGTGTGACAAACATGCAAAGGAACAGGAAATGAGGAAGGGGGCAAACACTTTTTCACACCACTGTATGTGTGTGTGTGTGTGTGTGTGTGTGTGTGTGTATATATATATATATATATATATATATATATATATATATATATATATTACAGTTTTTTATGTTTGGACAGGATATAACTTATTTATACTCTGTTATTTTTTAATTGATTTTAATTAATATATATAATATAATATATATAAAATGTAGAATATAGTATAAATAGAAGAATATCGAGTAGCCAGCTTGTTTTTATTATGGACTGAATATATTTTAGGGACGGAACATCTCAGCCAGACCACTGTTCTTCAACTACTGAATCTTGAATAAAGTGGTTGAGCTTGGGTATTTTTTTGTCAAAAAAATAAATGAAAGTTCCACTCCTTGAAATTTGTTCTTTTATCATATTCAGTGAACTCAAAAGTCCCAGTTTGAATTGAATGCCCCTCATACAAATGTTAATAAACATTACAAAATATGGCTGGGTGGATTTTCTAAGTAGCCGTATTTACCCTTGCCTAGAAAACCCAGAAAACTAAAAAATAATGTTTCATTCAAACACACAAGTGAAGAGCAATTAAGGCATAAATACAAGGAATAAAAAAAAATCCCTGGATAAGATTGAATGCTTAAAACAATATCGGTCCTAAATGTGCGTAAAAATGAAGCCTTTCATTTCCTTAGATCACCTCCTGAACCCCTAACAAGTCTAGTCTCTACAATGTAAAAAGACACCCAAGTATATAGCAGTTATCAGAGGAACCATCAGAAAGTAGCTTATGTTATCATATATAAAATTTTGACTCTACTAAGATGATGCAATAAACCTTTTTTTATGTTCTTTCTTGAAATTGGAACATCCGGTAAATATAAATGCACTCTTTATTCCTAATACCGATTCATTCATAAAACATTAAAAGTCTATTCAGATCTACAGTATGTCTTGCAGGGATGTAAAAGAAAGGAAATAAGATGTAGCTGCTGCCACTTTGGAGCAGCAATTTATCCTCAAAGCAAAGAAGTTGCACCTGGACTTCCTTTTTTCCTGTGCACCTGCTCTGTGATCTGTGCTCTGTGCACCTGTGATTAGAGTAATGCCCCATACACACGGTCGGACATTCCGACCACAAAATCCAACTGATTTTTTCCGATGGATTTTGGCCAAAACTCGTCTTGCATACAGACGTCCTCACAAAGTTGTCAGAAAATTCAATCATTCGGAACGATGTGATGTATGAAATGTACGATGAGACTACGTAGAGGCCAGTAGCCAAGAGCTTTCATCTCCAAATTTTTTCTGAGCATGCGTGGCACTTTGTGCATCGGAATTCTCTACACACGATCGGAAAAAGTCTGATCGGATTTTGTTGTCGGAAAAAAATTTAGTAGACAAATAGAGGTGGGGTTGCGCTATGGATAATTTGTGTATATTCAATAGGAGGAAGAGCTGCCTCTACCATTTATTTCCAGCCAGAATGGATGAAATGGAGTAATGGAAAAAAATTTAGGTAGGCGTGGCGCTATACCTCAATAGATGAAATGCAAAACTAAGAGAGCTCTCTGAATTTGCCTAAATTTATCTACTTGTATTAAGATAAAAAGAAACCTTAAAAGGAGAAATGGTAATTGTATTTCTTTGGTATTAATTCTTTAAGGCATTGCACAGATTCCAATACAGCTGGCCTTTAGATTACCACCTTAAAAGATTTTGTAGTAAGGCCCCTTTCACACTACCGATCCGTTCAGGTCCGCCTGTCAGTTTTTCAGGCGGACCTGAACGGATGCTCCATAGAACTCTATGGAGCGTCGGATGTCAGTGGTGACATGTCCGCTAACATCCGACCTGCTCTGATTTGAAAAAGTGTGACGGAGAAAAAAGCTATTTTTCCATCTGTCATCGGATCGGGTGACGACGGACACTGCGGTCCGTCGTCACCCGATCTCCCATCGGGGAGAGCGGCATTGTGACAGGTCCGTCCCTACGCAGTGTGCAGAGACAGACCTGTCATCTTTCTGCTCAGCGGAGATCGCTCCGGCGATCCCCGCTGAGCAAGCGGATATCCACTGGGCGGATCAGCACTGATCTGCCCAGTGTGAAAGGACCCTAACTCCCAAATAAATACACCAACACTACAGAACCACTTCTCCTTTAAAGTAAACATTTTTACATCCAGCTCTCCAACTTTTTCCGTCTGAAATTCTGACAGAAAAAGTCCAACACACGATCGGATTTTCCGACAACAAAATCCGATTGAACTTTTTCCGTCTGAATTTTCGACCGTGTGTATGGGGCATTAGAATTTACTGCTGGAAATAGGGAGCTGAATGAACTGATTTGCTGAAATGAATCATTCCGTAGTACCTGAATCTTATTTGTTGCTTGTTAAAATTATGTAAATATTTGATTGTCCACCTTTGCCTGACCATGATTTTACTTTAAGTCTGTATATATCTTATCCTTATGAATTTCCTGTCTGGTGCTGTAGATTAATTCACAGACTTTTTCATATCTACTGAAAGAAAAATGTCAAGAAAATTTGTAGACTTCCATCTTCACACTAAAATGTATAAAATTATGAGTTTGTCTTCACTGTCACAATAGTTTCTATTTTACAGCTAAATTGCCAACTTGGCTGATTTACAATAAATACTACTGCAAGCAGGAGGGAGATCTACAGTCTTCATGTCAAAGGCTTTTTACGAAGTCTCTCCATTGACAGCCATATCTCCTTAGCAATTAAGAGCCATTCAATCTTTGCACAAGCAAGGTGTATATGATTTGAGTGCATTGTCGATACAGGCCAGGATGTATCAATTGATTTTAGCTACTCTATCTATATGTATAAAGCAGGTGATCACAACTCTCTAAGCGTTAGCAATAAAGATTAACCATTTCCATTGCAATTGAATATAAATAAAAACCAAAGAAGCACTTTTACATGAGGATTTGAAGAGCAGGGCTCATTTGTGAATGCTTGACCAAGAGGGAAAATAGAGGAATATAATTCATCCTGACAGAATAGAATGTTAAGCATTATAGTTCATATTAAGATTGCGTTTATGATGCTGCCATTGCTCACTTGTTCATGAAGACTCCAGGGATCCATCCTCTAGGTCAGTGGTCTCCAAACTGCGGTCAAGGGCCAGATGCAGCCCTTTGCTTGCCTTTACCTGGCCCTTTGATACACTATTCTACCCACTGACACCAACAATGGGGCACCATTTCTCCCCCTAATACCAAAGATGGGACACAATCAACTCCTACTGATGCCAGAGAAATACATTTCTATTCCCACCTGTCACACTCCGGCCCCCCTAAAATATGAAGGAAGTAATCTGGGCTTTCGTTTAGAGAGTTTGGAGACCCCTGCTCTAGGTCACTGAGCTGGAGCTAGCATGTTCATATTATGGTATTGTGCCCTAATACTGAATATGTCTTATACTGGTTGGTGTCTAACAAGTCAATGAGGAAAAGACCAAGATAAAGGGCAGATGGTTTCTATCTAAATATTATATATATATATATATATATATATATATATATATATATATATATATATATATATATATATATATATATATATATATATTTTTTAAATATTTTACATAAAAGCTTTATTTTGAAAACAAACTTGCAATGCAATTTTCTTCTATTGCACGTTGTTTCCATGTAGGAAAGCCCAGCAGTGGTTGATCTCTTGTTGACTGCCGCTGTCTTATTGGACATCCATTCAGATGTGTGTGTGTGTGTGTGTGGTACTTAAACAATGAATAGTGGGGGATCAATATTCACATCACAGAAGTAAAATAAAACATCAAAAGGGGCAGAGAGCAGTCTTGACCCTGCCACCTACTGGCTGCACAAGATAACTGGGAAATATCCACACGCAACATGCAAAAAGGTAACATCTTTTCTTTTCAGTCCTCTTAGTTCTGATATAATATATAATATATAAATAATAAGACCTTTGATAGACCTTATCAGATAATGTATTTTACGATATTGTAACAGGTTGAACAAGTTGTCAACAGTAAGATGTACTTAGAGAAAGAGATGCTTATTAGAGATGATTGTCTAATGCTCTAGCCACTTGACCGCCGCACGCCATTATATGTTGGCACAATGGCAGCGGTGGGCAAATGGGTGTACCTGTATGTCCCCTTTAATTGGTCAGGCTAGCATGCTTGGTGTCCTGGTGATCATGTCACAGAGCCGCAGAACGGGGTAAACAAGGCATTTCCCCATTCTGCTTAGTGACATGACAGAGATCACTGCTCCCTGTCATCGGTCAGTGATCACTGTCTTGTCGGTGGTAGCCCATCCCTCCACAGTTAGAATTACTCCCTAGGACACACTTAAACCCTTGATCACCCCTTGTGTTTAACCTCTTCCCCGCCAGTGTCATTTACACAGTAATCAGGGCATTTTTATAGCACTGATCGCTGTATAAATGAAAAAGGTCCCAAAATAGTGTCAAAAGTGTCCGATGTGTCTGCCATAACATCGCAGTCATGATAAAAATTGCAGAATGCCATCATTACTAATAAAAAAAATAATAATAATAAAAATGCCAAAAAAACTATCCCCTATTTTGTAGATGCGATAACTTTTGTGCAAACCAATCAATATATGTTTATTGCGATTTATTTTTTATTTATTTTTTACCAAAAATATGTAGAAAAATACATATCGGCTTAAACTGAGGAAAATATATTTTTTATATATTTTTGGGGGGGATATTTATTATAGCAAAAAGTTAAAAATATAGCTTTTTTTCAAAATTGTGGCTCTTTTTTTGTTTATAGCGCAAAAAATAAAAACTGCAGAGGTGATCAAATACTACCAAAAGAAAGCTCTATTTGTGGGGAAAAAAATGACATCAATTTTGTTTGGGTGCAATGTCGCATGACCGTGCAATTGTCAGTTAAAGTGGCGCAGTGCCATTTTCCGAGGCTGAAGCAGCTAGGAAAGCCCTGGTGATATTTCTGTGACTATAGATTATATTTGTATTTAGTTATATGAAACTAAAATATAAGTAAATTTTTTTAATTCAATTTTACAAGTCTTGACATTTTAGTGGTCATAAAGCCTAAATATTTTTCTAAACAAAATATTTTATTGTGAATATAGTTTAATGCTATGATTACCAACAATACACAAGTCAAATAAATCACTATTAAAACATCCACATACAATATATAATATGTATAAAAATGTAGCATTTAAACTGAAGTAAATATTGGTCTCAGAAGAGGTGATTTGTTGCAAAAACATAGGAAGAGATAAATGTTTGTCTCTCTGATGAATCTAGGTCAGTACTGTAGCAGAGTTCGCTGAAGTGTTTAATCTGTATATATTACATAATCCACTGAGCATCATTTTATAGTGTCTGCCTTCCATGGTTTGTGCTGCCCCATAATGTTACATCATTTTGCAGAATTTTTATTTAACACTATACAGAACGTAGTAGGAAGTACAGACGTATTTATTCAAAATCCGAAAGAGGACACTGTCAGGAAGTACCTGAGATCTGATTGATTGCTATGGACACCAACTATCCTGTTTTTCTTTAGTTTTATTTAATTTAAGAGAACAGCTATAAACAACAGTTAAATCCCAGTTCCAGGCAACTAAAAAAGTATCACTTGCCATGAGTCTGTGCCGGCACTGCAAGGGTTAATTGCTCATTTTGGTCTAGGGTAAAAAAAAAAGTACCCTATCCTTTGCCCCGCCCATGGCTGGACTAGTTCTCCCACATGCTCAAGTGATTTAGTGTCCTGAAATCATCAAGACCAAAGGCAAGGTCAATAGCCCTGCATTGGACATGATGACATTGAGACATTGTCCACCACCAGTGTGTGGGGGAGCGCCATCTGCTGGGGTAGAGGAGTCTCAGGTAAGTATAACCATTTCTCCTCTCCTCTAGACAAAACAAGCTATTAACCCTTGCCATGTGGGTGCAGCCCCAATGCAAGTAATAATTTTTTAGTTGCCTGGAGTTGGGCTTTTGCATGATTAATTGTTCCTGCTGGTTTTGGATTAGGTTTAGAAATGCGCATGCTTTTAAATATGCCTATGTGCTGTTGTGGATATTTTCTCTCACCTTTTGATCTGGTGATCCTTTGATACCAGGATAGAAAGTTCTAAAAATTCAAAAATGTTACAACTCTCATTAAGGCTAGGTTCACACTATAGCGAATGCGGGAACGCCACGAATCCGCAGTGTTTTCCCGCATCGCATGACTCCCGCCGGCAGTTCACACTGCCCTATGCGAACGTCTGGGAGTGTCAATGAAATGTTAATGACACCCCCAGATCCGTCCGCATATCGCAGTGCGATCTGCACACTTGCACAGGAATCGGATCACATGGTGTGAACACCCATGCGATGCGATTCTGCTGCGGACCAAAAAAAGGGCCCCGTGCGAGTTTGCTGCGGGAGCGATGCAAATTCAGCCATACTATCTGTATGGCTGAACTCGCATCGCTACGGAGATCGGATGTGATTTGCACTGCAGTGCGGTGCGAATCACATCCGGATCTCCCCCCGCAGCAGTGTGAACCCAGCCTAAAAAAAAGGAATAGAGGGAAGTTTCCTTAAAGTGGATTTATACCCACCTCCACTCCAGCACCTCGGTATCTAGGATCTCCTTGACTGGCAACTTATATCTTTGACAGGTCTTCTTCTGGTTACTGATCTTCAGCCAGTTTCTTTGGCTGGGCCGAGATAGCATCATTCTCAAGTTTATCCATCTCGGCAGATGATGAAATTGTACACTGAGCTTCGTAGATAAGAAGTTTTAATGTAGACGAGACAACGACATTGATTTATTACAGGCAAATAGACTATGTACTTTGCAAGGGCAGTCGTACTAATTTCCCCCAAAGCTTAGTGAATTTGGTGATGCTCTGCTTGTTTCCATTATCCAATGATGAACAAGCAAAAATGCAGATTTTTTTTTGATTTTTTTATGTTTTTCATGCACCTGATTGGGTATTCTTTATATAGTGAAGCTTCCGAAATTCACAAAGCTCTTGGGAAAATGACTGCAACTGCTCTTGGAAAGTGCATAGTCTATTTGTCTTTGGTAAATCAACTCCATACTAAGTTTTTTCTGAATTAGAATTTATTTTTTATTTTTTTCTATTACCATTCCACATTAATTGAGTAAAGTGAGATTTCTCCTTCACTATGAGGAAACTTTACACTTTCTGCTGTGTCTCTGGCACAGAATGTCATCAAAAATCTCTGCACTTGCCGCACACAGTAGTAACTTGCCAAAAGTACCAAACCTGCTCCGACTCCATACATAACTAGAAAAAGCTATAGATGGAATTACACTTCAAAAATGACCAATGTTGTGCCATCACCTTTTTTGCGTTGAAAGAAAATTAAGTGTAACTAATGTTTAAATATATAATGAAAAACTTTAATTTACATAGTTACATAGTAGGTGAGGTTGAAAAAAAGACACAAGTCCATCAAGTCCAACCTATGTGTGTGATTATATGTCAGTATTGCATTGTATATCCCTGTATGTGGCGGTCCTTCAGGTGCTTATCTAATAATTTTTTTTAAACTATTGATTCCCCCGGCTGAGATCACCGCCTGTGGAAGGGAATTCCACATCCTTACCACTCTTAGCCCTTGTACACATGATCAGAGATTCTGACGGAATGTGTCCGATCGGAGCGTTTTGTCGGATATTCCGACTGTGTGTGGTCTGCATTGGACTGTTTCCATCTGAATATCTGTCGGACCAAATTTTCCAACTTGCCGGAAATATTTTCCGACAAAACACTCCGATCGGACATACTCCGATCATGTGTAGAGCATTCTGATCGAACAAAGTGCCACGCATGCTCAGATCAAATTCCTACATCAAAGCTATTGGCTACTAGCCTGAACGTAGTCCCATCGTAACAAAATTACATCATCACGTTCCGAACTATCGGATTTTCCAACAACTTTGTCCGACCGTGTGTATGCAACAGTTTCGGACAAGATCCATCGGACAAAATCTGACAGACAAAATCCGACGGATTTGGTTGTCGGAATCTCCAACTGTGTGTACAAGGGCTTACAGTTAAGAACCCTCTATGTAGTTTAAGGTTAAACCTATTTTCTTCTAATTGTAATGAGTGGCCACAAGTCTTGTTATTTAGAGCAAAATTTGTAAAGACTTCCCATGCAGAAAGAAAGTTTAACATTTTATAATGACATATAAGGCTACTTATTGCATTTTTTTTAGCAATCTAATAAAACAGAAAGTGCTTTGGTAACCAGAACAGAAAACCTTAGGCCGCGTACACACAGGCGGATTGTCTGCCCAACTTAGTCTGCTGAAACGTGTTTCAGCGGACAATCCGCTCGTGTGTGGGCTTCAGCGGACTTTTTCAGCGGACAGTCTGACGGACTTAGTCTTTCGGAATTTCCGTAATTTTGTCCGTCCAAACTTGGTTTCAGCGGACAGTCCGCTCGTGTGTAGGCAAGTTGGACGGACTAAGTATGGCGCATGCTCAGAAAGGATTTACACGCCGAAGGTTGCATTGCAGTGTATTGGGCGTCTAATTTCTAGTCCCGTCGTACGTGCCGTACACGTCATCGCGCAAGCTTTCGGCGGACTGTCTGTTCATCGTGTGTGGTCAAGTCCGTTCATTCGAAAGTTGGACGGACTGTCTGTCGGATTGTCTGACGAACTTAGTTGGCCAGACAATCCGCCTGTGTGTACGCGGCCTTAGAGGTAAAATAAGACCCAACATTACTTGCTGAAGAAAAATAAGATCTAAAAAAATAAATAAAAAATTGCGATGGCAGCCTATTGTGACGAAAGCTCTTCATGTTCAAATACTGGAAAGGAGAAGAAAAAAAAAATCAATTTGACTATTGGGTGGGATGCAGCTTTCTACGGAGTGAAGTAATTAGAGATAAGTAGATGCATAAGTTCCTCCAAAACTCTTTAACATTCATGAGATTGTGCGGAGTTCTGGAGTCTGAATGAAAGTTACCAAAAAACATTTGTCACTAGCCAATAAAGTGAGTCTTGTGTGCTGAATGGTAATTAGAAAAGCTCTATGGTCACTTGGCAACAGGGATGGAAAGAGTTTGTGATATAGTGGAATTAGAGCTAATCACTGTAAATATATTATTTGCTAAATTGACTGTTGATATACTGGCTATGGAAATTAGGTAAGTTAACTGCTTTTGATCTTGTCACTTAGCTTTAGAGCTTCTCCATTTTCTCTAATGATTTATTAATCTGTAGCTTATTATGTATTGATTTGTTTTAGCATTATATCTACATTTCATTGCAGATAAACAAAAAAGGGGTGATTGATATTGTGTGCAAGCTGAAAGAAAATTATTTGTTAATATAGTAAAAAGAAAGAAGGAAACTCAAAAAACATTTTCCAAAAGAAAATTCAAAATAACTGTTTTCGGTAATTTGATGGTATTGGTCTGTTACTATTTTGGGCTGCCTCATTAGCCAATAGGAAGGTATGGGAGGTGGTGGTGCTGGAACTACACCCACTTAAAACAGATCAGCATTTAGGCACAATGAGGGCATTGAAGCTGCTGTAGGAATTTTAATTTCCAGGTGCCTGCACTTTATACCTATTGGACGTTTTTTTTTCCCTTTAAAGTGACACAGAGTCGCTTTAGGCATAGATGATGAATATAAAAAAAAAGTTCAAATCAAAGGATGGATTTAGACGGTCTCCATGACCAGCCTCCGGCAGTGTGCCCTGCATTTGAATGTAGATGTGCCCTCTCCTACCTGGATGTCAAACTTTGACATGCAATTGTGTCGGTGTTGGCACTGCATGTCTAGCCACTTCTATGAGCAGCATACATGCAGTTCCAAGGTGGACACGTTAGCGGCTCTGCACAAAGGATGGCCTAAATTGCCCATGTGCATGACACCGAAGTAACAATACTTATCATAATATTTAGTATAATATTTAACCAGCTCAGTTGTCACACCTGCATTCCCCATATGGACTGGAACTATTTTTACATTTCTGCTATGAGCTTGTTTATTCAGCAATAACTTTGTCATTACTAAAGCTCCATTCACATCTGAGTGTATCAATTTACTAGCATTTTTTAAGCTTTTTTGCAGCTTTTTTAAAAAGTGTTTTACACAGTGCCTGCCCGCCCATTAGGGGCGCACATGTGCTATCCCCCATCCATACGTCCGGCCTCCTAATCTACATGCAGAGCGCCAGACCTGAGAAACTAAACTGAGAAAGAAATTTGTCAAAAATATAGTTTTTTTTTTCAAAATTATCAGTCTTATTTTGTTTATAGCGCAAAAAAATGAAAACCACAGAGGTGATCAAATACCAACAAAAGAAAGCTCTATTTGTAGGAAAAAAAGGACGTCAGTTTTGTTTGGGTGCAACATCACACAACCGCGCAATTGCCAGTTAAAGCGACTCAGTGGTGTATCGCAAAAAGTTCTCTGGTCAGGAAGGGGGTAAATCCTTCCAGGGCTGAAGTGGTTAAAGGCTAAGTTCACCTTTTCAAAAATATAATGCACATATTTTTACAGAAAAAAAGAATGTGCATTTTTTTCTGTACTAGCCTGCAAAGCATTGCATCCACAGTCAATAAATCACGGGTGCAATGTGGGTTCCTGCAGACTGCCCTCCAGTGTTCAGGGCTTTCTGTTTAAAGCTATTAGTGCTTTCAATGATGAAACGAATAATCTATTTGTCGCAATGGCAGACAGTACAGCAGGAAGGGGGGAGGGAGCAGGCAGGACCTGAAACAAGTTATAGGTTCCACCTTGAATACGGTTGGAACATGTAACATTTTCCAAAGGTGAATTTATCCTTTAACCACTTTCAGACCGGACCAATTTGCTGGTCAAAGACCAGACCACTTTTTGCGATTCGGCACTGCGTCGCTTTAACTGACAATTGCGCGGTCGTGCAACGTGGCTCCCAAACAAAATTGACGTCCTTTTTTTCCCACAAATAGAGATTTCTTTTGGTGGTATTTGATCACCCCTGCGGTTTTTATTTTTTGCGCTATAAACAAAAATAGAGCGACAATTTTGAAAAAAACGCATTATTTTTTACTTTTTGTTATAATAAATATCCCCCAAAAATATATAAAAAAAACATTTTTTTCCCTCAGTTTAGGCCGATACGTATTCTTCTACATATTTTTGGTAAAAAAAATCGCAATAAGCGATTATTGATTGGTTTGCGCAAAAGTTATAGCGTTTAAAAAATAGGGATAGTTTTATAGCATTTTTATTAATAATTTTTTATTATTTTTTTTTACTAGTAATGGCGGCGATCAGCGATTTTTATTGTGACTGCGACATTGTGGGGGACCCATCGGACATTTTTGACACATTTTTGGGACCATTGTAATTTATACAATAATCACTGCTATATAAATGCAGTGATACCTGTGTAAATGACACTGGCAGTGAAGGGGTTAACCAGTGGGTGGCAGTGTAGGGGTTAAGTGTTCCTAGGGGTGTGTTACTAACTGTGGGGGGGTTGGGCTTTTATTTAGTGAACACTGATCTCTGCTCCAATCACATGGAGCAGAGATCAGCATCACTAGTTGCAAGGCAGAATGGAGAAATGCTGTTTACAACGGCATTTCCTCCATTCAGCCGCCCCGTGAGACGATCGCGGGTATCCCTGCGGTGATCGAGTCCGCAGGACCCGCGACCGGACTCACGGGCGCCCGACGATCGCGGGTCCCGACCAGCGCGGGAACGCGCCGCCGGTGGAGCGCTAGCGATGGCAGGGCGGCAAATTTAAAGGGACGTACATGTACGCCCATTTGCCTGCCCGTGCCATTCTGTCGACGTACATCGTCGTGCGCTGGTCGGCAAAATATTAAAATATTGCTACTTTGCAGCCATACTAATTGTTCTTTACATTCTTGTATAGAGGACAATTCCAAAAATCAAATATCCTGCTTATGTGATTCATTGACTGCTTTGCACCTATATTTTTTTTCTTAATACAACATGGCCATGGTGTTTTTACAACAAGCAGACCTTACTGCCTAGCACTCCTGCTTTTCCAGGCTTAGAAATCAACCAAAATTACTTGTTTCAGTATTTGTAGAACATAAGCGGGTAAAAATGTACAGTGACATTTGCCAAAATATTACCAAATGAACATATATATTTTTACTTGAGTTTCTTTTTAACAGTTATGTTCAGTAACTGTGCCCTTTTTTTCGTTGCTCTATATTGCTATTACCTCTGGGAAAATATGACAGCCCCCTCCCAGCCACCCCTCCCCTGGGGTGTTACATTTTAGCAGATACTGCAGGTTTTTGCATTAGTTTTTTTTGTTTGTTTTTTGTCTTTATTTAGGATGCAAAGCTTTCTGTGTTGTACTTGGCTTCCTGAGGCAGGTTCAGCAGGTTTATCTTCACATATTACAAACGATGGTGAGCACAGAGAGAAAGTGAGAACTATTCTGTTTTATATTCAGAAGAAGGAAACTTGCAGAGGATAAAGCTGATCTCAGAAGTGTATTGGATGGGATATTGCTGGATTAGGGATTGCCTGTGGAAATTTAATGAATGGATCCACAATGAGAAATATAAGTATACATGCGTCACGTTGAGTTCTATTTAAGAGTGTCAGCAAATAGCTAAGAACCTGTGTCCATCTTCTGACTGCTGCCTTCCTTCAAGTACACAATAGTCCAGTCTGGGTTTATTTAAGATCTCAAGGAATGATTATGAAATGAAAGTATACATACCGCTTACATGTCAATGACAATTCGATTAGTATAACAAGCAGCAGGTTGGTGATGTTTGTGCCTACTGTTTTTTTTTCCTTTCTGGCAAAGTATGTAGATAGTAGGAACTTAAAACCTAATTTGTCTTATTGCAATGTGTGGCAAAGTAACCATGCAGATTACATAGTTAGTCTGGTTGAAAAAAGGCAAGTCTATCTAGTTCAACCCAAAAAAGGAAAAAAAAAAAAAAAATATATATATATATATATATATATATATATATATAAAATCCTATAAACACAATCCCATACCCACAGTTGATCCAGAGGAAGGAAAAACACCCCAGCAAGTCATGATCCAATTTTCTCCAGCAGGGGAAACAATTCCTTCCTGATGTCCAAGAGGCAATCGGATATTCCGTTGATCAACTTTACTTATAAATGTTTGTATCCAGTTATATTATGTACATTTAGGAAAGAATCCAGACCTTTTATAATCTATTAAGCTGGACAGAACCACCTCTTGAGGGAATGTATTCCACATTTTCAAAACTCTTACTGTGAAGAAACCTTTCCGTATTTGGAGATTCAATCTCTTTTCCTCCAGATGTAAAGCATGCCCCAAGGGGGGCACGAGTGAATAACTCAACACCAAGTTCACTATATGGACCACTGATGTATTTATACATGGTGATCATATCACCCCTTAATCTTCTCTTCTCAAGTGAGATGTGTATTGGGTGCCCCCTAGTGCTGTGTCTTAATGCTAGTGTTGTCCTCTCTCTCCTGTGCTGTTGCAGCCCCTTTTGTATGTAAATAACTGCCTTCTGCAAGGTGCCTTCTCATTTGAAAATGTCACCACAGGGTGCCTCTTTGTGCATATTTTCGGGCACTATATATAAATAAATAATCCTATAAACACAAGCCCATACCCACAGTTGATCCAGAGGAAGGCAAACCACCCCAGCAAAGCATGATCCAGTTTGCCCTAGTAGGGGAACACATTACTTCCTGAGTCAATATGTGACAACATACTCCAGAAACATCTTCCCACTGCAGTCAGATGTGGACAGCGCCAAGATGGATTTGATTTAAATCGAGTTGATTTAAATCACAATAAATCACAATTTAAATCACTAGTAAAACGACTCTAAATCATAAACTCGATTTAAATAATAATTTTTGAAGGGCAACTGTTATCCCTGTCCTGCAGCAGCTCCTCCTCTGATCCGCTGTTGACTCAACGACAGTCCCATTCACTTTAAAGGGACAACTGATGATGTGGCAGTGACACAACAAGGTGAGGGACGTGGTGGCAAGAGGTGAGTGGATGCCCACTAACAGGAGCTGCCATGATGGATCTAAAATGACAGGTGCTCTTTAAATGTAAGGACTCATTCTTGTTGGTAGTTAGAATCTTTAATATTTGCAAACACAATGAAAGTTTACTTTTTAGAATAATAATCTGTCAGGTTAGTAAAACAGCTAATAGGTTAATAGGTTAATCACAGTTGGAAAATTACTCAAATATTTTATTTAATTAAAACAATAACATTACCAGTGCATGTTATCTCAGCTTGCAGAGCTTGGTTTCATTGCATGAGTTTACCAAAAATGTAAATATTGCAGAATATACAGCCTCATGTTACATAACTAAGTTCCATGTAATGCTGAATAAATTAAATTACTAATGTATCCTAAATAGGAAAATATCTTTATTTATACTTTTACTCCAAAAGCATTTTATTAAAATACATTTGATTAAAAAAAAAATCAGATTTAAATAAAAAAAAATTGTGATAATCTGATTTGTTTAATTAAAAAAAAAAATAATAATAATTTTTTCCCCCCGGACAGAACACATTGCCATGTTTCTTCTCCCAGGGGTAGTGCTGGATCAGTGAGCAGAAGGGCAGTGGAGTCCACATGACTTTTTATCTCTGTTATAGGTAGGTACAAGAACTCAAAAACAAAACAAAAAAAAGTAGATGGGATGTAGGGAGTGGGAAGGAACCTAAGCATACAGTTTACGAAATGCCATAAATAAACAATAAAGCAGAACAACGTATCGATAAGCACCTTCTTGGCTATTGTAAGACCCGAAGGTCCTTCTACTGGTAGCAATGGGGATTACATTAATGCCGTTAGGCTGATTACTGCCATGCAATATTATTTTTCTCTTAATCACTTTCAATTTGTTGACAACCTTCTGCATGTGTATTACCTATTTATAAAAAAGATGGCCCAGAAAGTGATTGCAAAAGTGCAAAGAGCAGGCAGAAGTTCTATTGTTTCTGGGAAAAAAGACATGACATTTTTATTTCTCTGCATTGAGTGCTGATCCGAATGTCTGGTATTTTAAGCTAGAATGCACTGCAGAGCTCATAAGCAAACATGAGACTAGCATACTAAATGTTCTCCAGCTCTATAACAATCCTGAACAGGGAGAAGCATGAACCAGTCATTTATCACTGCACGTTGAATCTCTTATTGACTGCACTGATCTGTATGACCTGTCCAAATGGTTACCGGGTCCATTTATAATTGAAGGAGATCCGAGGGGAAGAGGTGTGTAACAGCAATAAATAACAATATACCATACATAACCACTGCAAAATATGCCTATATTAAAACTGAATAAAGTGGTAATCGCCCTTATCCCCTACTTATATGCATAACTAATTAGCTCTCGCTACATCTTTTAGCATATTTTTTTTATATATTTTCTACTGTTAATGGAAAAAGATTTCATTATTATACTTTATTTAGAAAGCATCATCCACGCCCACAGCTTTGCTCAGTTAGAACAAAATTCCTTTTCTTTTTACAACAGATAAATAAGCATTTGTATTAGGAAATATTTGACTATTATGATTACTCAGGCAGGAGCTCATTTAAAGTTTAAACGTGGGTTTCTATTTAGTAGGGATGCTTATTATCCGTGGGCCCAATGAGGAAGGGGATAATGGTGGCACAATGACTCTGGGGAGCAGACGGAGCTCCTGGAGCCAGACAGTACTGCTTGTTTGGAAAAGGTTTTCATAATAGGCTGGGATGAGAGTGATAGATCCAATCAGGCAGTATGCAGGCAGATTCATCAGATTAAAGGAACATTTTATGAAAAAAAAAGAAAAATATGAAGGCTGTCATTGTTGACGTCTGCTTCGTAAAAAAAAAATAGTTGCCTGTCTATTAGGTGGATGCTCTTGCTTCAGTATCTTGAGTCTCTGACCTTAAAATAAAGATAACAACTTCAGATTTTTCTTTGACTTTCCTGATCTACATACTTGTTCTGAGCCAGTGACTCAAAACATAATAAAGCCATTGGATCAGTATGACAGCCCGACAGCTAGAATTGTAAGAAAGAAGTGAAGATTAGCAGCCACTTTATTCCTTCCGTGATTAGTTTACTTTAAAATAACTATTTTACAGTATTTATTATTTATTCCATGACTTTTATTGTAGTATGTGCCTTACAACAGTGGTCATTAGCCCTGTCCTCAGAGCCCACTAACAGGCCAGATTTGCAAGAGATGCAACTGAAATACATCACAGGTGATATCATTTGCTGCTTAATGATTGCAGTATTCTAGTCTGCATCTCCCCAAGGTAATACATAAAACCTGGCCTGTTAGTGAGCCCTGAGGACAGGGTTGATGACCACTGCCTTACAACATTGTATGGTAGTTGCTGTGGGCCTACATTATTAATTTGATGGCACTTGTTCTTTTGGCCATTTAACTATTTTGACATTTGTTATTCTAGTATATTTAGTACTAATTTGTAAAGAATATGATAAAATATAGGATAAAGACTTAAAATGGTTGTCTGTCTTGGCACCCTGCTGGCTATCAGTGCCTGTCATTGTAAGATCAAATTCAAAATAAAACAAAACAGAGAGTATCACATGTTACAAAATAAAATGCTTGATGCACCACTCTTTAAACTCAAAAATTATTAGATTTTTTTTTAATCCACGGCCTCCTTTCCAAGTTCAATATTCAGTTGACCCTGGACATTTTCGTAGTTTCAGTGCCTCCTTTTTGCATTCTAAGTGCATTTAGAATCGAATGCATTCTAATTGCATTCTGAGTCTAAAATAAAAAAATAAAATAAAAAAATATATATATTATATATATACTATTTATTTATTTATTTGTCACGCCACTTTCTCAAACTCAGTCTTTCTAAAACGAAGATTGTAATATTTCCTCCTTCCCAGTGCCCCCCATGACTTTACCATTAAGATCAACAGCACAACCATTGATCCCTCCACACATGCCAGGGTGCTGGGTGTAATCCTTGACTCTGACCTCTCCTTCAGCCCCCACATCCAATCACTGGTTAAATCCTGCCGCCTTCACCTCCGCAACATCTCCAGAATTTGACCCTTCCTGACTATTGACACCACAAAGCAACTTATTCACTCCTTCACTCCTTGATTATTTCCCACCTTGACTACTGCAACTCTCTCCTTAATGGCCTACCCTTACGCAGGTTATCCCCCTTCAGTCTATTATGAATGCTGCTGCTAGACTAATACACCTCACTAACCGATCCGTGACTGCTGCTCCTCTCTGCCAGTCCCTTCACTGGCTTGCCCTACCTCACTGTGTATAAAATTCAAAATGCTACATACCACAACATATGAGGCCATCCACAATATCGCCCCAAGCTACATCACCAACCTCATCTGCTAATATCACCCAAATCGTCCTCTCCGCTCCTCCTGCTCTCTAGCTCCCTTGTTACCTTCTCTCATGCTTGTCTTCAGGACTTCTCCAGAGCCTCTCCCACCCTCTGTAATTCCCTGCCCTGGTATATCCAATCAGCCCCTAACCTGTCCACCTTTAGGAGATCCCTGAAAACTCACTTATTCAGGGAAGCCTATCCCACACCCACCTAACAGCCCCATCAAATCATTCCCCGCATCTATTACCTTTTGTACCACCACCTCCTCCCTTTAGAATGTAAGCTCTACAAGCAGGTCCCTCTTGTCCCTTCTGTATTGTACTGTAATTGTGCTGTACACTTGATTTGCTGTCTACATTGTAAAGCACTGTGTGAACTGTTGGCGCTATATAAATTGTGAATAATAGTAATAATAATATATATCAGGCAGAGTAGGACACCTTTATTATGACAACAGCAGATGTGCAGAGCCATTGTCAGTCTAGCAGTTATACGGTGAAATCTCCCTAACGGAGCCTCCAGACTATGCTGACTCTAACAGGGGTTTCCAAAACAAAATGTAAAAAGTCACTCTGTTATATATCTAGATATCACTTATATTTCCTTCCATGATGCTTTTGAAAGGCTGTTATAGAACATTATCATCACCGTTTTTTAAACAAATCCATTACCCGGCATATAACATGTTGTTGTGTTACATAGTATGACTTTGTCATGCAATTTACTACCTGACCTGTCAAATATCAGTCCTGAGAGGGTGGGCTTACCAAAATGGCCTGTGAACTTGCATGTCTCAGGTGGCTAGTAGACAAACTTTAATATATACTCATGTCACATAGTGTGCTTTGAAGGAATTTCCATCTTAGGTAAACGTGTCAGAATGATAAATCATCAGAAAGATTGTTCTATATATAAAAAAAGACTGTAAAATTGGATATTTTTGATTAACCCCGTGAAGCCTCCAAACTTAACAGGATGTGTGGATGTGTGTGTGTGTGTGTGTGTGTGTGTGTGTGTGTGTGTGTGTGTGTGTATGTGTATGTATATATAAAAGCATTAAAAAGGGTCAAAACAAGTTTTAATACAACATAAAAAAAAATAATATACATGTTGACTAATCTACATGCCCACACTGACAATTACTGACAACTTCTGTAATTGGGCACTACAATTTTCTTTCCTGGAAATTTTTATTATTAATTGAATTTCATGATTATTAAGGAATCCTCATTCTTATTAGTCATGCCAAGGCCCCATGATGTGTAGATCTTATAGGTTTAGTTCCCGGGATCTAAAAACTATTTCAAGGACTTGGTAGAAAGGTTTATTTTTTATTTTTTTTCTTATGTCTTGTTTTCCTGCCCCCACCTTTTTTTTTTTTTGTCTTCCTTCCTGAAGTGGAGCAGAAGGGAATTAAAAGTTTAAGGTTTATGATCAAAACAATATAAGTCATACTTATGCTCGAAACAGGTCGATACTTTTATTTTAACTATATTTGAATTGGGATATAGTTATACAGGCTATAGAAAGATGTGAATTAACATCATTTGTGTGTTTTGATATATAATTCATTGTATAGTTTTTCTATTTTGAAATAGTAATAAAAAAAGTATTAAATACAAAAACAACAAAAAAAACAAAAAAACAAGGAGGTTGAGAAAGGTTGACTTAGTGGTTGGATGAATTATTTTGTATGGTAAAACAATTTTTGCTCCCCAAACAACTGGAGAGTGCAAAATCTGGTACAGTTCTGCATAGAAACCAACCAGCTTCCAGGTTTTATTTTTTTGTCAAAGCTTAATCCAAAAAGCTCAACTTAGAAGTTATCAAATCATAGCAACTACATGACACAGTGGCTCCACCAGTTGCATCAGCATGTATGAACAAATGCTGTTTTTGTTCTGCAAAAGTGTTATTTCTTAGTATATCCAGTCTCATACTGTTCATAAGTATTTTATTGTTGGTATATTTCAGATCATTCTTTTCCATATGCCATGTCGAAGAATCTATCACATAGACATATATTTCTAAGTATGTGCCATAGCACATAAAATCTCGGGCAACCTATATAAAATAACAGCTTAACAGAAAGTAGTAAACTTGATTTGCAGCAGTGCGCACTGTTATCTGCTGTACATCTACATTACAAGGCAGAGCCTGTGGCCAAAAGCTATTCATCCGACCAAAAATATTGTTATCTTAATATAAATCCCTGTGTTTTTTTCCTTTCTTTTTTTATGTCTTTGTTCCTACGTGTGTACACCAGAAGAAAAATGTATATTCTAAAACAAATGTTCTGCCTTTTTTTCTACCTTTCCATAAGCATTAGGTCAGCTATGGAACATCATTTTCATTTATTATTGTCTGGTAAGGCTGCACAAAGGATAATGCGGTTCCAATTACTCTGTGGTTATGTCGCTGCATGGCTGGTGTGCTCATTTTCCCGACCGCTTGTTGCCTAGAATTACTCCTGTATAATTAACATATCTCCGTTGTTGTGGAGCAGGAACAAATGAAGCATTTCTGCTTGTTGAAAACAACACTCATAAAATTCTAAATAAACAATTAAAATGAAATATCCCATTTTCTTCCCTGAATTTTTTCCAAAGTCTAATGTTTTCTTGTGTAATTGCAGTGGACTTTTCTCATGTCCTCCCTCCAGCTGTAAATATTTAACCAGCTGCCTTGATATTGTGCTATGTGAATGGCAGTTTGGTCTGTTGGGTTCCCTTGTTTCCAGAATCCTCGTGGTGCCCACTGTCAGCACATTCTTACAGGTTGCTGATGAAAACAGCTATCCCCTTGTTGGTGATAGAACGATGTGTGCACAGATGGTCAGGGGTTTCTTGATTTTTTTTATAGCAAATGTTTAAGTAGAACAGCTACCTAAGAACCTGAGATAAAACTGAGCAACAGAATTGTAAATACCAAAGTGTCCAACAAACTTTGATTTTATCAGACTGGTTAGGGTCCATGCACACTGGCTTAACAATTGATGCTTCTACAGGAGTTTTGTGTTTTGCCTGTAGAAGCAGCTCCTATGTGTTCATCTACATTAGGACGATTAGAAGCATGTTTTAGGCTCAGCGCTTAAAGCAGAAAACTAAAACCCTTCTAGTTTTATGTTTTTGATTGAAGCTTTCTGGCAGAGCAAAACATGCTAAACCCACCTAACCTGTGTACAAAAACATTATATGAGCAGTTTTTTTTATCTGCCAAGGGAACTGGCATTTTCTTTTCATCCAAGTGTGCATGGAGCCTTAAGTGTGCATTTGAACATCTATAGTAGACAAGAAAGGGTCATAGCTAAATTCTTCTGGTTCCAAATTCGAAGTTCAGACTACCTACTATACACATAAAATGTCTCCCACGTTGATCAAACATCTGAACATGTAGTCCTTTGTCCTGTTGTGATATCTTATGTGTACATGAAGTTATTGAAACATTAGTAATTCACCAGGGTCCTGCCATAGCAAGCACTTCCAGGTTGCATGCACATAGTTCAGTTTCCTTGTAAAATGCTCTAGAACTGGTTCTCAACCCTGTGCTCACGTACCTCCAACAGGCCATGTGTGCAGGTTTTCCTTTATCTTGCATGGGTGCTTTAACTAGATGCTGACCGCCGGCCGTCAAATGACGGCCAGGTGGCGCACCTATTGTGGCAGGAGGCCGTCATATGATGGCCTCCCGTTTAAACAGGGAATGCGTGCGATCGGGCGTGCGCATCCCTGTTTCTTCGGTGGCGGCGTGTCACGGAGACACCGCTCGCCACCGAAGGGGGTGAACAGCCATTGGTTATGGCTGTTTATAACGTGATCGGCCGTGATGAAGTCACGGCCGATCACAGATGGTCACACCCCGACTGTGCACGGCGCATGCACGCGATCGCAGCCGATCACTAAAATGTAAACAAACCGTGGTAACGAGATGTTACTGGGTTGTTCTCCACGATCGCTTTGAGGAGGAGATTGCGGTAACATTTCGTTACCGCCTAGTGTACACCAATCACACTGATTGCGCCCCCCCCCCCCCCCAATAAAGAGGACCTGTCACCACCCCTCATAGTACCTGTCAATCACAGTCCATCAGAGTATTTGAGTACCTGTCACAGTCCATCAGAGTATTTGAGTACCTGTCACAGCCAGAGTACCCGAGTACCTGTCCCAGCCCATCAAAGTACCCGAGTACCTGTCACGGCACATCAGAGTACCCGAGTACCTGTCACGGCCCATCAGAGTACCCGAGTACCTGTCACGGCCCATCAGAGTACCCGAGTACCTGTCACGGCCCATCAGGGTACCCGAGTACCTGTCACGGTCCATCAGGGTACCCGAGTACCTGTCACAGTCCATCAGAGTACCCGAGTACCTGTCACAGTCCATCAGAGTACCCGAGTACCTGTCACAGTCCATCAGAGTACCCGAGTACCTGTCACAGTCCATCAGGGTACCCGAGTACCTGTCACAGTCCATCAGGGTACCCGAGTACCTGCCACAGTCCATCATGGTACCCAAGTATCTGTCACATTTTAACCGTGTATCCGAGTACCTGTCACAGCCCATCAAAGTACCCGAGTACCTGTCACAGCCCATCAAAGTACCCGAGTACCTCTCACAGCCCATCAGAGTACCCGTGTAGCTGTCACAGCCCATCAGAGTACCCGAGTACCTGTCCCAGTCCATCTGAGTACCCGAGAACCTGTCACAGTCCATATGAGTACCTGTCACTGCCCTTTAGAATACCCAAATACCAGTCACCAAGCCATCAGAGTACCTGTCACCAGGCCATCAGAGTACCCGAGTACCTGTCACCAGGCCATCAGAGTACCCGAGTACCTGTCACGAGGCCATCAGAGTACCAGAGTACCTATCTCCAGCCCATCAGAGTACCCCCGTACCTATTTTCAGCCCATGTCTCATAGAATATATGTTGGGGTGTTTGCTTTCCAAAATGGGGTCATTTTGTGGGTAATTTCACTGTCCTTGTGGTCCAGGACCTTCAAAAGTGTGATGGGTAGAAATGAAATGAGATGTGTCATTTATGCTTGTAGAACGCCTGAACGTACTACTTCAATGTTCGACCTCTCTATGTGGCCATGCTGTGTAAAAGTCCTACACATGTGGTATCTCCATACTCGGGAGGAGTAGCAGAATGTGTTTTGGGGTGTAATTTTTGCTATATACATGCTATGTGTTAGAAATATCTCATAAATTGACAATTTTGTGTAAAAAAAATGCGTTTAAATTTTTTTCCACATACCGTATATACTCGAGTATAGGCCGACCCGAGTATAAGCCGAGGCCCCCAATTTACCCCCAAAAAACTGGGAAACCTATTGACTCGTGTATAAGCCGAGGGTGAGATATGCCTGTCCATCCCTGTGTGTGTGTCCATCCATCCATCCATCCCTGTGTGTGTGTGTGTCCATCCATCCCTGTGTGTGTGTGTGTCCATCCATCCATCCATCCCTGTGTGTGTGTCCATCCATCCATCCATCCCTGTGTGTGTGTGTGTCCATCCATCCATCCATCCCTGTGTGTGTGTGTGTCCATCCATCCATCCATCCCTGTGTGTGTGTGTGTCCATCCATCCATCCATCCCTGTGTGTGTGTGTGTGTGTGTGTGTGTGTGTGTGTGTGTGTGTGTGTGTGTGTGTGTGTGGCCTTGTGTGTCCAGCCTACCTGTGTCCCGAGCCTCCGTCCGGTCCCGAGCCTCCGTCCGGTCCCGTCCCGTCCCGAGCCTCCGTCCGGTCCCGTCCCGTCCCGAGCCTCCGTCCGGTCCCGTCCCGTTCCGAGACTCCGTCCGGTCCCGTCCCGTCCCGAGCCGAGCCTCCGTCCGGTCCCGTCCCAGGATCACCGCTCTTCGTCGGCGCCCATTCCCCTGTTCAAATGCCGCGCCTCCCTGTCTGTGATAGGCGGAACACAATTTCCCAGCAGCCTGTGTTCCGCCTATCACGGACATCGTCTCATCCTCGTCCGTAGTACGAGGATGAGACGATGTCCGTGATAGGCGGAACACAGGCTGCTGGGAAATTCAGTGTTCCGCCTATCACAGGCGAAGGCGGAGCCGGAGGCGCGGCTTTTGAATTATAGAATGGCCGCTGTCTGTCTGCTCGACACGCTGATCGAGCAGGCAGACAGCGATGACTCGAGTATAAGCCGAGGGGGGCACTTTCAGCCTCAAAAAAGTATATACGGTATTCCAAAAACTTCTGGAAAAAAATTAACCATTCAAAAGACTCATTATGCCTCACAGATTATACGTTGGGGTGTTTGCTTTCCAAAATGGGGTAATTTTATGGGCAATTCCATTGTCCTGGTACTCCAGGGCCTTCAAAAGTGTAATAGGTGGTTGAGAAATGAGATGCGTCATTTTTGCTCGAAGAACGTCTGAAGGTACTACATCAATGTTGGTGCTCTGTATGTGGCCAGGCTGTGTAAAAATCTCACACATGTGGTATTGCCGTACTCGGGAAGAGTAGCAGAATGTATTTTGGGGTGTAATTTGTTGTATGCATATGTTGTGTGTGAGAAATAACCTGATAATATGACAATTTTGTAAAAAAAAAAATATAAAAAAAAAAATCTTCATTTTGCAAAGAATTGTGAGAAAAAATTACAACTCATCATGCTACTTACTTAATACCTTGGAATGTCTATTTTGTAAAAAGGGGTCATTTGGGGGGGGGGGTATTTGTACTTTCCTGACTTGTTAGTGTCTCAAGAAATGAGACTCACCTGATGTACTGAAGGCCTGATCAGATGTGATCAATTTTCAGCGATTGGCACCATAGTTTGTAGACTCTATAACTTTCACAAAGACCAAATAATATATATTAATGTGGGTTATTTATACCAAAGATATGTACCAGTATAAATTTTGGCCAAAATGTATGAAGAAAAATTACTAATTAGCAAAAATTGATGACAAAAACAAAGAAAAAGGAATTTTTTTCACGAAATTTACGTTTTATTTTATTTATAGCACAAAAAATAAAAAACTCACTAGTGATTAAATACCACTTAAAGAAAGCTCTATTTGTGTGGAAAAAAGTACGCAAGTTTCATATGGGTACAGTGTTGCATGACTGAGTAATTGTCATTCAAACTGTGAGAGCGCTGAAAGCTGAAAATTGGTCTGGTCAAGAAGGGGGTGTAACTGCACTGTATTGAGGTGGTTAAATCAGAGTCAATGGTTTGGTATTTTGGACAGCTTATTTATCTAAGAGAAATTCCCAAAGTATGGCCTGTTGGGGGTTCTTTAGGACCGGGTTGAGAACCAATGCCCTAGAACACCTGAAACCTTGAACATTATGTTATATATCACATTTTTCAGGCCCTCTTTTTACTCATATTGTCTCCTGTGCTTCCCATTGGTTAGTGAGGCTGTCCATCATCGATGTGCCAATAGCAAGGCTGAGGAGGTAGGAGGAGGATGAGCACTAGAAAACAGATCTGGTTGAGATTTACATAATAGAGCATTCTGAGCCTTAGCGCTCAAAGTTCGCTGTTATAAATGTGAAGGCACCTGGAGGTCTTGCTTGGCATGGCAGCAGCAGTTTATAAACATTTTAATAGCTGTAGGTAAATGCCAACAATGAATGTTTCAGAGTTGAATTGACTCAAAGAAAATGTTCCCAATGAATAGGTCAAATGTCCCTGTATGTGAGTCTGTAGAATTATAGGCCCTTGTGATACGCTCCCTCCCTTTGCCTAATGGCTCATAGAGGGAGTGGCATAAAACAGAACATTCTGTGAAACTTGGCTACTTTGACTTTAATAAATGCCAGATTGAGAACATTTGGAACATTGGATCATCGGGCACAAAAAATGTATGTTTTATTTAGAATTCTTTAACCACTTGCTTACTGGGCACTTAAACCCCCCTCAGTCCCAGACCAATTTTCAGCTTTCAGCGCTGATGCACTTTGAATGACAATTGCGCGGGCATACAACACTGTACCCAAATGAAATTTTTATCATTTTTTTTCCCACAAATAGAGCTTTCTTTTGGTGGTATTTAGTTACAGCTCGGAGTTTTATTTTTTGCTAAACAAACAAAAAAAGATGCAAAAAAAAAAAAAAAAAAAAAATCATGTTTTAATAGTTTGTTATAAAATTTTGCAAACGGGTCATTTTTCTCCTTCATTGAAGTGCGCTGATTAGGCGGCACTGATGGCTGCATTGGTGGGCACTGATGGGCTGCATTGGTGGGCACTGATGGGCTGCATTGGTGGGCACTGATGGGCTGCACTGGTGGGCACTGAGATCGGGATCGACCCCTTGCACGGATCGGTGATCAGGCGAGTCTCACGGACTCGCCGATCACAGAGCGCGCCGCGCGCGCCCCTCAGGGGGCGCGCAGGCCGCTCGTATCCGGGACGACGTCAATAGACGTCGTCCCGGAAATGTAGGTCCGCGCTGATGCCGTCATTTGGCAATAGCGCGGATATGTAGTGGTTAAACATGACCATTCCTGCATGCAGAGTTATTTTAAAGCTGAGCGCCAGGAAATTTTGTATTTTATACTTGCGTTGGTCCTGCTTGGCACAATGCAAGTATGCATAACGTATACCTGTTAGACTATAGAGGAAGTTAAAAGTCAGTGTAGTAGTTGGTGCTACTATAGTGACAGCCACAATCCCCAGATTCCTGCCCAGGTTCTATGCTAGCAGCTTCTTCAGTCCACACTGACCACAGGGGGTCAATCGCATGGTACTGGTGTTTTTTCAGTGAATACAAGCTGTTCTCTGATTGGACAAGGTTGAGAGGAAGGACAGTGATTTCACAATCTATCACTATGGCAGTACCAACTATGACTGTGATTTCCAACTTCTTTAGTAATCTATTAGGATTAATAATGCACACTTACATTGTGCCACGCTGGACCAATGTACCTATGCAATACAAAAAAATTCCAGAGTTTAGCTTTAAGAAATATGTGAGCCCAGGGCAAGTGAAGGTTGTTCCTTCATTTAATAAAATAACAAACCCCCAAACAGTCCTGTTTCCTAGAAGTATAGCCCACTACTTGCATTACTTGTCATTTCAATCAGCAAAACCTTTCTACCTAACTTCCACCTACATACTGTAGGTTTTAGGCAGAGTTTGATAGCAAGAGTCCCTCTGCACTAATTACAGTGATGGGCAGCAGGACCTATTTTGGAGATCTCTCAAACTCCAAAATGTCAAACTCTGCCAATGTCACTATGTAGGTGGAATTTGAGAGGAAGGGCATTAGGATTCTAGGACTGTTGAGGGCTGTTGGTGGGCCCCCTTTACCTGATGTCCATTTTGTTTTCTACTTATCACTTTTTTTTCAAGTGCTAACAAGTTTTCTCAATACCCTACCCAATCCCCACTGATTAGGCTTTCAACGTGTTTCCAAAATGGCTGTGCAATAATAATAGTATGGTACTGTCTAGCTCTGCTGTTGTCAATGAGCCCAAGGATAAACTGAACGGACTATATGATTGTAGCATAATTGTGGTGTTTATCTAGATAGGATTAGCAATTCAGTGACTGATTTAATTATTGCCTGGAGCTACGTATTAAACGAGCCTGTATATCTCTTATAATGTCCCTCGTCTAATAGTGCGAAGCCTTTATATCTATAAAAACGGTTTAGAGAATTTTTTAGACTTCCATTTTTAACACAAAAAATTTATAAAATTATGAGTTTGTCTTTGCTGTCACAATAGTTTCTTTGTCACAGCTAAATTGCCAACTTGTCTGACTTGCAATAAATGGTACTGGAGGGAGATCTAAAGTCTTCATGTCAAAGGCTTTTACTCAGCTTCTCCATTGACACCCATGTCTTCTTGGCAATTAGGAGCCATTCAGTCTTTGCACAAGCAAGGGGTCTATGATTTTAATGCATTAATACAGGCCAGGATGTGATAATTGATTTCAGATACTCTATCCAGCATGTATTGTAGAACATAGAGAATTGTCACCCTCATATTAAAGGAAGCATGTACTGAAAGAAATATTGATGCTGCCATTGATGACCTCCTTTAGAAAATGCTAGTTGTCTGGATGTAACTGGCTTTAACTTACTAAAACATATTGGGGGAATTCAATAAAGCATATAGGCCTATTTTCTAGCCATAGTTCCCTGTAGAACTACCCGCGCCTAATACTGGCAAGCATTTGTGCCCATTTCAGTAACATTACTGTCATGTGCACCAAACTCAGGTAGGTACATTTAGTGCTGCCTTAGGGACCTATCACTATGGCAGCAGCAAATTCTAAAATTAATATCCTCCAATTTGCAGATTAGGAAATGAACAGTAACTTAGACCAGCAATGGCATACAAAAGTACAGCAGTGCTCAGCGTGTGGCATTTTTGTACTGGAAAGCTGTCATGAATATGACAGCATCCCAGACAGGGATCTATCCCAAGCCCCATTGCACTGTCAGATTCCCCTTTCCAAAGCTGAAGGTAAACAATAAGGCAGGGGATACCAGTGATTGTAATTACTCCTAATATAGTGTGTTGGGTGGGCAGTGCCTCATAGGAAATTGAAGGACTAGATCAGTGCCAGGACAAGGTAATCCAGTGCCCAGGGCAATAAAACCAAACTGCACCCCTTCCTTCATTATGTGCAAGCTTAGGGGATGCCTTGTCAGAATGAGCTTGCTGGCGCCCCCACCCTTACAATAAACTGTTGCGCCCAGGGCAGCCTCTCCCCCTGCCCACGTCTTGTCCCGGCCTGGGACTAGATCCCCATCACGTCCACCTTACTTTTGATTGACAGTGGATGACAGTGGACAAATTTAAAGGCTGCTATTGGAGTAAATAGAAGCTATGGATATGCCCACTTCTGCATGGAATTTCAATGTGGCAGCCCTGCTGAATTTTACAGGGTGTCTGTGACTGTTTATAAATTCCTCTGATTACGCCTTTAACCTGGTAAGCATGCAGTAAGTAAAATCAAGTAAAATTAAGACTCTTGTGCCCTGTACACCCAGTCGAACTTTCCGATGTTAAAATTCATCAGATTTTCTCCGACCGATTTTGGCCCAAACTTATCGCACAAAGTTGTCGGAAAATCCGATCGTTCTGAACACAGTGACGTACAACATGTACAACGAGATTATAAACGGGCCAGTAGCCAAAAGCTTTTGTCTTGTAATTTATTCTGAGCATGCGTGGCACTTTGTCCGTTGGAATTGTCTACACATGATCAGAATCTAAACGATCAGATTTTGTTGTCGGAAAATTTTAGATCCAGCTCTCAAAAATTGTGTGTCAGAAATTCCAACGGAAATAGTCAGATGGAGCACACACACGATCGGATTTTCCGACAAAACTATCCGATCGCATATTTTCCATCGGAAAGTCTGACCGTGTGTACAGGACTTTAATCTTCAAGGCAAGGATGGGGTTTTAAAGTTATAGGACAGCCAGGTAAATAGCCTTTTTAGAAGGAGATTAGCAATGGCATTCCCTTAAGGCTCCAGCCTTACCTTAAAGTGAATGTAAATCCTCACATACCCAGTGAAGTGAACAGCCTCAGATGATACACAGAGATGAAACAAATCTCCCTACATAAGTTTTACTTGTATATCTGCTGTCTTCAGCTGTATATATCCTTTAGAAAGTGCTATTCATGTTACAGATTTTCTCTTCCTGGTCACCACTGGGAGTGGATTATTGGCATACAACCAAGACAGCTGATTGGAGGAAAGGCACACCCCCACCCCCTCCACATTGGCAAAGGAAGAAAGGAATGTGCAGAGCTCTGCTCTGAGAAAGCAAGCTGACTTTTAATCTCCGACGGAGAAGTTTTAACAATAAAGTGTTAACAAGCCCTCACTGTCCTCTCTAACTGCAGGCTCTATGGGGTAATTCATCATTAATCTTTACAGCTGAATTGATAATTTGCTACAGTGGTTAAAATCAATAAAGTGGCTGTAAAGGCACAATGTTTTTTACCTGCATGGATTCTATGCATGAAAGTAAAATAACTTTCTGTGTGCAGCAGCCTCCCCAGCCCCCCTAAACCTTACCTGAGCCCCCTCTCGATCCAGCGAAGTCCACAAGAGGCTTGCCTCTCAGGAGACTCACACTCCTAATTGGCTTTTGGCAGCTGTCAATCACAGCCAGTGAGCCAATCAGGAGATGGGGTGGGGCCAAGCTGAGGCTTCAGGTGTGAATGTACACACAGAGCCGTGGCTAGGGAGCCTGCCTGCTTAGCCAGGGTGGATTTGGAGGCCTAGCATTCATTAATGAGCCACAATATGAATCAACAATAATAAGAAAATATGAAATATACAATTTCCCCATCAAGTAAACCTTTCATAATGTGCTAGTATGTGATGCATACTAGCACATTATGGTATTACCTTGCAGGTTGAAAAAAAAATTTATTTTGTAAAAAAAAGTTTACTACCACTTTAATGATTGCTAAGCTGCAATATACTACATTTTTGGTTTTGGGGCTTTATGCTAGCCTCTCATGCATAGATTTCTCTGGAACAGCTTGCTGGCTAAACAAAAGAAATCTAAACAGCCTGGATGTATGAATCTCTACTTATGTCTACTGTAATCAGACAGCTGTAGCACTCACAGCTGTCTGAATACCTGAACAGCAACTGTACCTGATTGGATGCAGTCACCGTTCAGCCAACAGTTTAATACCTACCCAGCTCCTTTGGTTTTTCAGTCAAAGTTTGTTGAGGAGGGTGGTGCCAAATTCCTGCCACTTCAGCAGTATTTACTAACCACCTTGAGAGTGGCCAATGGTGAAAACACAGCATAGCAATGCAAAGGAAAAAAGCCTTTGGATATATTTTCAGTGTAGTGGTACCCCCGTGGGGGCTGCTGAGTGATTGTGGCCCACTTGCCACCCTGCCCAACCCGGCATTCACTTCCAGACACTCCAAGACAATGAACAAGTCCATCAGCTTTGGGTGTTTTTTTGTATTTTATTGAGAGATTAGAACTTGGATGGGGTTAAGGAATTCATGGGATGCCCATGAAAAAGATTCTTGCATTGTTTGGGGCATTTTAGATACTCTCTTCCAGCACAAGTCTTCAGGTGCTGCTAGCACATGGTTGGGTCTAACTCTGGTTTTAGCCAGGCCTTGCCAAAGTTCCTTATTACAGACAGGGGCCGCGGGTCCCTATAGTGTAGCAAAAAAGTTCTGGTGCCAACTGCCCTCTTTCGTGGACTACTGATCCCAGTAAGCCCTTTGCAGACCCTGACAGCCCTCCCAGCTGCAGCGGCCCAACTTCACCGCCAGTAACATCACAGTCTCTCCCGCTGACTCTACATCCATCTCAGACTGCACACTCCCAGTCAGCTCTGGCGTGCCTCTCCCAGCCCTCCTGATTGTGCCTGCTACTCACTGACAAATGATGGATCCCTCCTAGAAACTTGTCCGGCAGTATTCCCCATTGTCCTCTCCTGCTCCTGCTCAGGACACCCCTTGGGTTGTATTGAGTTCCTGTACAGCTTCGAGCCCCTGTCCAAAGGTCACCCTCCATGACTGGGGGGCTTCCTCCAATCTCCAACAGCCTAATACTTCATCTCCAGTTCTTCCACCCAAACAACTCCTCCCCAGCTGGGCTGACTCTAGGTATTTAAAGAGGCCTACTCCCTGCCAATCCAGGTCGGGATTGGTCAGGGCTCCCCAGAACACCCAAGACAGCTTCACCCTTCCTCCCCACCTTCCTTCTAGAAGCCCCTAGGAAGCAGAAGGGAGGTAACCAAAAGATGAAACTAGTTGTGAGTCACCAGCCTACTCTAAGCCACTCCCTGCCCCCAGATCAAAACAAACAGGCCTAGTGTTTAGTTAGGCCTGCCTAAATTTACCTGTTTCTACAAAAATCTTACTCTAGCATGGTGCACCTACACTGGGTAGAGGGTGCTACATCAGTTGTGTTGCCGTATACTCATTGCAGGGCTGCAGTTTTGATGAAAGCTCTGTTATGTTTTGTTTATCTATGATTAGTTTCTCTGGAAAGAACTATGTTATAACAACTGAGGATCCTCACTAATGGGCGTTCCACTCTGCTAATTAAAACGCTGTGCTGTCAGAATCCTCTACACACCAGCACAGATTACATTTGTATTCATTTCAGCAAAAGTTCCATCCGTGGTGCTTTGTTACTGTCGAGTTAAGAACTCTTTGTGTGTGGTCTCCGCTGCAGCTTGTGTATCATGTCACCCTGCGATTGTTCAGCTATTCTTTGGCTATGTCTCTATTCTTTTTTTTTCTAATTTTTCAGATATTGCATATTATAAATTCAAATTAGGCAATGTCTATGTTATTTTCAGTTTCCTTTTTACACTTTTGACAAACATTGGATATTTATTACTTAATTGGTGCAGGGGTTCATGTGAAAATCCCATTTTAATGAGTTATTTTGCCTTCAAGAGTAACGAAATTGCATTTATGGTTCAATAAGTGAGTCGGAGGCATAACAAGTCTTGGCATTTTTTTTTTTACAATTTTTTTTTTTTTATTATTCATTAAGTAATATTTTAATATTGTCTTTATGACCAAAATGCGGCATAAGGGTAAAATATATTAACCCCTGTTCTGCTGGAGGGCGTTGCATGTACTTTCAGCAATCAGAAGGTCCCATGTTAAGTAACAGCATTAGGTTAGGGAAGTTGGATCATTAATTTTGTATATGAAGCATTTGAAATTAATACATAAAATAAAATAGTAGTATAAAAGTATACGACGGAAATGTAATCTCAGTTTGCATATCCTGCCATGTACCCCTGCTGCGACTAGCGAGTCTAGTGAGGCGCTTTATGTCTTCTCATACAGTGCTTAGGTAAGGTGGCATCTGTAAGCCGTTTTTGAGTTTTAATTGGATATTTCTGTATATCAGAATTCTGACATCTGAACGACTGGATAATTCAGCATCAAGTTTAATTTAGGACTAGACTATATAATCTATTATGGTAATTTATGTCAAAATCATATTTTCATGCAGTATGCTCAGTTGTACCCACTTTTAAAGCGGTATTAAACCCAAAAGCAAATATTTTTTTTATATTGCAGCTTACCAATTAATAGATGCGATGGCTGCACGAGTTTCCTTTATTAGGCTTTCTTTCTTCTATTTTCATCTTGTGATTTAGAGAGCAGGTCTGTTGTTTTTCACAAGCTCAAGCTCTCCAGCAGAATGTATTTGTTTATATGGTTGAGGCAAACCACTTAAATTGATAGTAAATGATCGCTTTGTCAAACAACCCATTCAGTTTAAAATAGAAATGAAAGGCAAAACAATTTTGTATTGATATATAAAAAAAAATAATATATAATTATTTCATCTGCTGCAAATCCTCTAAATAGGAAGGTCGGTTAGATGGGTCACCTACACCCCCCTCCCCCTCCATCAGTCTGTCACAGCCCTGCATTTGCCCCATCTAGGTTGCAGGCAGTGCTTCCAGCGAGTGGCAGGGTCACCCTGGCATCTCTTCCTCCTCAGCTTAACGGCGGCTTCCCCAGCATCTCCTCCTCCTCTACTTATGAGCGTTTCTCCTCTCAGCCAATCTGATCTTAGGACCCACTTCCTGATTTGCCGGGAGGAGAATCAGGAAGACAATAGCAAATATTAATTTGCTATTGTCACACAAGTGGGTGTGCTCTGCGTCTTGATCCCACCCTTTTTTGAAGCCAATTAGAGCCTAACCCCCCCCCCATTGGAATCCATGCATCCAGCGCCCTGCATGTAGATCAAGGGCCGAGCACATGGATTAGGGGGTCAGTACTCCCATACCCCATATGGACAGGCCACCACTTCTATATATGTATCTAAAGCCGCGTACACACGGGCAGACTGTCTGGCCAACTAAGTCCGTCAGACAATCCGACGGACAGTCCGTCCTACTTTTGAATGAACGGACTTGACCACACACGATGAACAGACAGTCCGTTGAAAGCTTGCACGATGACGTGTACAGCACGTACGACGTGACTAGAAATAGGACGTCCAATACACAGCAATGCAACCTTTCGCCGTGTAAATCCTTTCTGAGCATGCACCATACTTAGTCCGTCCAACTTGCCTACTCACGAGCGGACTGTCCGCTGAAACCAAAGTTGGACGGACAATATTACGGAAATTCCGAAAGACTTAGTCCGCCAGACTGTCCGCTGAAAAAGTCCGATGAAGCCCACACACGAGCGGACTGTCCGCTGAAATGTGTTTCAGCGGACTAAGTTGGACAGACAGTCCGCCCGTGTGTACGCGGCTTAACAATTGTTACTAGTCATGTGCAAGTTACATTCCAGAGAAAAAAAAACATAAAAAATACCTGTTTTTCTTTTTTTTTGGAAATTATCAAATTCCCTCTGTTCTTAGCAGTATAAGAGCTAGAGAGCAGAAACAGCAGCACACTGATCTCCCCAGTGTTTCCAATGGCTGTGCAGCGGGGGGGGGGGGCTGTCAGGACAAGTCTGATCATTGGAGGGGAACACACTGAGTTCCCAGTACAGCTAGAGAGCTGACCACAGCATGCTTTCCTGCTTGGTGTGGTCAATTTTTAATAGGAAAGCAGAGGGACTGGCAGATACACCAGGGCTTTTACATTAAAGAAGCAATACAAAGAGGACAGGGTACTCTCTCATACAAGCATGTGGTACAGCAGACACATATCAGAAATATGAAGTGTTGGGGTACCAAATACTTTAACACTGACAGGGGTGCTTTTATTGATTTATGCCAAACTTTTATTCCAAAAGGAAAGAAAAACAGTTTGCTGTAACTGATTATAAAGTGTGAGCTGGAGTTTGGCCTCAATTTGTTAATGTATCTAAACCTGCTAATACATTCAACACTACCTTCCCCCAAGACTGACAATGCTGCTGTCTGTTGTGACCTGCGCTTCTTCGTCCAGAGTTGTGATTCACTAACACAGAAGGTGTGTTACCGGCCTGATCAGAAGGTGAAAACAGATGGAAAAAAGCCAAAGAAAAGAAAATGAATGCAGCCACCACATCTATTGATTGTCAAGCTGCAATATAATAAATGGGCTTGGTCTTTCCAAATGTGAATAATGGATATAGAAGTGTATTATTCTATGCCAGATCATAAGGCTCGGCTCACACCTATGCAGTTTGCTTTTGGTCATTTCTGCAGTGCTTTTTGCTGTACATTTTTGCACACATGATTTTACTGCTATTTTGGTGTGATTTTGCCACGGTTTGTGTGTTGCATTTGTAATGCTTTTTTTTGGGGGGGGGGGCAATTTGTTGTCGGGCAGATTAAAAAATGCAAAACTCTAATTGCAGTAAAATCACAACAAAATTGCGGCAAAAACGCACCACATGCTTTTCTGCAGCTTCTCCATTGAAGCCTATTGAACCAAAAAAGCAAAAAAAAAGTACAGTTTTGCATTTAAAAAAAGTCCCTGATCCTTTCCAAAAATGCAGTGGCTGAAAAAAAGCATAGATATGAATGTGTCCCATAGGAAACCATGTTAAATGAACTGTAGTGCATTTCTGCAAAAAGCACCAAAAAACACATAGGTGCGAATCAAGCCTTACACAGGAAGCAGACTTCCTAATTCCCGTACTCTGAGGCTGATTAATAAGAGCAGAAATTGTTTACTTTGCAAAGTGAATTTTCAGTTTGCAAAGTGATTGTTAACTGAGATTAGTAGGTAAAAGTCTGTTCATTTTGAATAGCCAATCATGTATAAAGGGAAATAGAATCAAAGGATTTTTATATTTTACATGATTGAATAAATTGATGACTGTAATCAATACTAAATGATTTTTGTTGTTTTTCTTTTCTTTTCTTTTTTTTTGCAAAAATTACATTTTTTTTTTGTAAAAGATTGACTCTACTTTTGTGGGGAAAAATAGCAAATGAAAATAAATATAAATATATATATATATATATACAGTGGTGTGAAAAAGTGTTTGCCCCCTTCCTCATTTCCTGTTCCTTTGCATGTTTGTCACACTTAAGTCTTTCGGAACATCAAACCAATTTAAACAATAGTCAAGGACAACACAAGTAAACACAAAATGCAATTTGTAAATGAAGGTGTTTATTATTAAAGGTGAAAAAAAATCCAAACCATCATGGCCCTGTGTGAAAAAGTGATTGCCCCCCTTGTTAAAACATTCTATAACTGTGGTTGTCCTCACCTGAGTTCAATTTCTCTAGCCACACCCAGGCCTGATTATTGCCACACCTGTTCACAATCAAGGCATCACTTAAATCGGAGCTGCTTGACACAGTAAGGTCCACCAGAAGATCCTTAAAAGCTACACATCATGCCGAGACCCAAAGAAATTCAGGAACAATTGAGAAAGAAAGTAATTGAGATCTATCAGTCTGGAAAGGGTTATAAAGCCATTTCCAAAGCTTTGGGAATCCAGCGAACCACAGTGAGAGCCATTATCCACAAATGGCGAAGACATGGAACAGTGGTGAACCTTCCCAGGAGTGGCCGGCCGCCCAAAATTACCCCAAGAGCGCAGCGACGACTCATCCAAGAGGTCACAAAAGACCCCACAACAACGTCCAAGGAACTGCAGGCCTCACTTGCCTCAGTTAAGGTCAGCGTTCATGCCTCCACCATCAGGAAAAGACTGGGCAAAAATGGCCTGCATGGCAGAGTTCCAAGGAGAAAACCACTGCTGAGCAAAAAGAACATCAAAGCTCGTCTCAATTTCTCCACAACACATCTTGATGATCCCCAAGACTTTTGGGACAACATTCTGTGGACCGATGAGACAAAAGTGGAACTCTTTGGAAGGTGTGTGTCCAAGTATATCTGGCGTAGAAGGAACACTGCATTTCATAAAAAGAACATTATACCAACATTAAAATATGGTGGTGGTAGTGTGATGGTCTGGGGCTGTTTTGCTGCTTCAGGACCTGGAAGACTTGCCGTGATAAAAGGAACTATGAATTCTGCTGTCTACCAAGAGATCCTGAAGGAGAATGTCCGACCATCTGTTCGTGTACTCAAGCTGAAACGAACTTGGGTTCTGCAGCAGGACAATGATCCTAAACACACCAGCAAGTCCACCACCGAATGGCTGAAGAAAAACAAAATGAAGACTTTGGAGTGGCCTAGCCAAAGTCCTGACCTGAATCCTATTGAGATGTTGTGGTATGACCTTAAAAAGGCCGTTCATGCTCGAAAACCTTCTAATGTAACTGAATTAGGACAATTCTGCAAAGATGAGTGGGCCAAAATTCCTCCAGGACGCTGTAAAAGCCTCATTGCACGTTATCGCAAACGCTTGGTTGCAGTTGTTGCTGCTAAGGGTGGCCCAACCAGTTATTATGTTTAGGGGGCAATCACTTTTTCACACAGGGCCATGATGGTTTGGATTTTTTTTCACCTTTAATAATAAACACCTTCATTTACAAATTGCATTTTGTGTTTACTTGTGTTGTCCTTGACTATTGTTTAAATTGGTTTGATGTTCCGAAAGACTTAAGTGTGACAAACATGCAAAGGAACAGGAAATGAGGAAGGGGGCAAACACTTTTTCACACCACTGTATATATATATATATATATATATATATATATATATATATATATATATATAAAAATATTAATTTGCTATTGTCACACAACTGGGTGGGCTACTGCTCCCCGAGCCCACCCTTTTTTGAAGCCAATTAGAGGCTCAGGTTCTAAACGTGCTTCTGAAAAAAGAAACCCCTCTGGAATCCATGCGTCCGGCGCCCTGCATGTAGATTGGGGGGCAGCGCCCCTGCGCCCGGTATGGACAGCCCGCTACTGGTTTTAACCCTTTTCCATTTCATCCAACACTAAAATAAAATAATGTTATGTTTATATGTTTGCTTTTAATTCCCATTTGCATTGGAAAGACATGTTGAATTTTGCACCTTATTGAAGAATAGTGAAATGTTTTTTTTTTTTTTGTTTGAGCAGTATAAAAAGGGGAATATGATTAATGTTCCTTGTGAAAAGTAACCTGGCTTTTACAAGCATAGAATAAATGAGCATGACACTAAAATACACTGTTAAAATCCACTTTAAGTACCTGGCCTTTCAGCAGAATGTTTTATTAAAACATAATAAAATGTGATGTGTGTACCTGGAATTATCTTCAAACTTATAATTTTCCCAAAATTAAAATGCCATTTATATACATTTAATAAAGTCTGAAGTTTTTCTATCAGGGTCTATTTAAACACTTTAGCTCTGATTTTTTTTTTATTTTATTTTTTTATGTCGGCTTCAGACAATGGTCTTATTTTTTCGCATACTAGAGGTTAGCAGGGAGTAAAGAAGCTGATAAATAGGAATAATGGTAAGGGAAAATAAAAGCAACAATAATTCTTAAATGCAACAATCATAATAAATCATAGCACAGCGGGACATGCACAATCAATGTAAACGGTAGCACTGCAAATGAGGAAAAAAAAATGCTCCGTACTTTGTTTTTATATTCTCTGATGACGGAAAAAAGAAAGAAACAAACAAACTTTAAATTACTCTTTTTTTTTGTCAGTATAAAGCATGTATTTATGCAAAAGGTTACATGTGGGTGACTGTTATAAATGGGGCAATAATATTACAGTGGATTATGTTGAAGAGATACATTTAGCTAGGTGTTTGTGGATGCCCCGCTGAGCTCCATGAATGAACATAATATTAATACACCCCAAAAAGAAAAGCCTCAATTATGCTATAGAGTCAGTCTCCATTCATATTGCTTGTAGGGGGACAACACAGCTGCTGCAAGGAAACTGCAACAATCAGAATTTCTATACAAGGCAGCCCGTTCATATTGCTGTACCTCAGTGCATAGGCTTATGGGAAGCAGGGCCTATATGAATTTTATTGCATTGACATGCAGAATAGAGACCCATAGTGATGAATAGTAATGCACTAAATACGCAACCTTATTTTGCCAACATATACCATATGAACCGCAGAACATATAACAGAATGTACAAATACCATACAGGACAAAGCTTTAGGGTGCAAATAGAACTTTACTTAACCACTCCAATACTGGGCAGTGTCACCCCCTTGCTGCCCAGGCCAATTTTCAGCGCTGTCACAGTTTGAATGACAATTGCGAGGTCATGCAACACTGTACCCATGACATTTTTATCATTTGTTTCACACAAATAGAACTTTTTTTGGTGGTATTTAATCACCACCGTTTTTTATTTTTTGCTAAATAAACTAAATAATTATTTTCGTGGTTTGTTATAAAATTTTGCAAACAGGTAATTTTGCAAACAGGTCATTTTTTCTCCTTCACCGATGAGGCTGCACTGATGGGCACTGATGAGGCGGCACTGATAGACTGCACTGATGGACACTAATGAGACAGTACTGGTGGGCACTGATGAGGCTGCACTCATAGGTGGCACTGATGGGCACTGATAGGCGACACTGATAGGTGGCACTGTAGGTGGCACTGATGGACACAAATATGCGGCATTGATGGGCACTGGTAGGTGGCACCAATGGGCATATGTGACAATAATCTCACTCAGGTTGAACTGGATGGACTGGTGTCTTTATTCAACCTTACTAACTATGTAACTATGTAATAATGGGGAGGCACTGATAGGCACTGACTGGCAGCACTGATGGGTAGAACTGGTGGGCACTGTTGGGACTGCACTGATAATCAGTGCCCTGATTATCGGTGTAGATGTCCCTTTCACACAATCCAATTAGCGGCTGTCCTCTCCTCCCGTGGGGGTTGGCACGATCACTGGAGGACGTCATATGACCCAAAGCTAGCTTGCTGCGCTGTAGCTGTTATTTGGTATGGGAAGAAGATCCTACTGTCACTGGGAGTGCGGTGATCAGGGAGCGGCTGCAGGATCGAGAACTTGTTAAAATTGAGTGATAACTAGGATGCTCTACCTTTGCTCATCACATTAATATGATGAATCCCAGGATTTTAATAAGAAACACAATATCCTATGGATATTCTTGCCAAAAAACAAAACAAACACCCACTGCAGTAAACCAAAAGTATTAATAAAGATTTTTTTTTTATCTTTACATAAAGTGTCATTCAGACTTCTGAAAAAAATACTGAGCCAATAGCATGAGCCAGGGGGATGAGAGTATGCCAGTGTTTTGTTCACATGGCTGCAATTTGAGATGGAAATGGGAAAAAAAAAATTATATTATTAAATTTTATAAAATTTGAGGTTTTAGTTGAAAATCAGCCATTTTTCAAAGCCATCTTCATGATTGTGTGGGAAATCTGGATTGATTCATCAACTCTTAGCTTGCATAGGGTTAATATTATTATTTTCTGTTGAAAAAACACTAAAAATGCACCCAACTGAGTTCCCACATCAGTAAATATTTAAACATCAAAAAAGTACAGTTGAATTGAGCATTTTTTTGGGCAGTCAGCAATAGCACCATTACCATAAAGCAATGGGCAGGGAGCCTGGCTATGAAAAAAAGAACAAGATTAAAAGAAATAAAAACTACAGGCTGCAGTAACTCCTTCGTGGGCTGTGTGGGTGGGGAACAGCTGATGCTTTGAAAGGGGTCCTCACCTCTAAGCGCTCCTTTAAGCATTCAGCCAGTGCTAAAAAGAACAAGAAAATAAGAAACAAAATGGGGCGCAGAATCCTAGGTGCGGTATTGAAATGGTATGCAGTAGGAAATTGCACTTTCAGGATTAATAAAATAAATTGCTTTATATATATATATATATATATATATATATATATATATATATATATATATATGTATATGTATATATATATATAGAGAGAGAGAGAGAGAGAAAGAGAGATGGATATAGATATATATATATATATATATATATATATATATATATATATATATAGATAGATAGATGTATAGATATAGATATATAGATATAGATATAGAAATAATAAGTTAGTATTTTACATAAAATATAATGTATTTGTCAGTATATTGACTGCATTTTTGGTATTCTCCAATTAGTAGTGAAGCTTGTTCTTTTGAGAACCTCATTATTGTATGTGTGAGGATAATATTACAAACAAACAAAACAAACAAACAAAACAACCCAAAAAAAAAAACAAAGCAAAAAACAACAAAAAATTTGTGATTTTTACTTGCACATTATTTAAAGTAGAACTATAGGCAAACCATTTTTTTTGTTTCATTCTGGCTAGAGCAAGGGAGGGTTATAACCGCTGTCAGATTTTATTTCACCCTATGTGTTGGAGAGATTTACCTTCACTTCCTGTCCCATAGCTAAACAGGAAGTGAGAGGAAATCCCTGCAAATTAAGGGAATTCCTTGGGGACTAGGTCACCAGAACTAGTGTCCTCATTCGAAAAAAAAACCTCTATTACTTTTCTGGGGACAACCCTTCAGTACAGGGGTCTGAAGCTGATAGCACTCCAACTATTGCAAAACTGCAAGTCCCATCATGCCTCTGCCTGTGAGGGTCATACTTGTAACTGTCAGCCTTGCAATGCCTCATGGCACTTGTAGTCTTGCAACAGCTAGATGGCCACCAGTTTGAGACCCCGTGCTTTAGTATATCAGCCTCACTTTTTAACCCTTTTACTGCCACAGCCACTGTAGCTATTAAGGCAGGTGGTCACAATCATGTTTATCTGTAGCTGGGCCTGTGAGCGTGTTTTAATATTTTGTTTTTAAGCCACCCAAAGCGGTTGTAGAGGAATATGGTGTCATTGTGTCGTTCTGAAATTCTGAATGATAGTTGAGCTTGTTAAAACCAAATGTTCCCCAATCATTGATACTACACAAAAGGACTTGGAAAATCATATGTGCTATAAATAAATGCTACAAGTGAGTCAAAAAATGATCACACCGCAAGAAAATGTGATTTCTCAAAATGCTGTGTGAAGGGAGTGTCAGTCAACTAGCTGGTACACTTCGAGCTGATGGTTATGATTTTGATACCAGAATAGTGGAGATATTTTTCGGAGTGATTTAGCATTACGGGAAAGCAGAAGTGCTTTACACAGCTTCTTTGAAGTTGTATATTTCCTCTTTTGGTGGACAGTTAGTGCGTCTGAGAAAGATTAGGATGTTGAATCAGCCTGAATGCTTTTACCTTAAGACTCCTTTCACACTGGGGAATTTTTCAGGTGCGTTTGGGCTAAAAATAGCGCCTGTAAAGCATCTGAAAAACGGCTCCCCTGCAGTCCCAATGTGAAAACCTGAGACATTTCACACTGAGGTAATGCGCTGGCAGGACATTAAAAAACTCCTGCAAACAGCATCTTTGGAGCGGTCACCGAGCGTTGTATACACAGCTCCTCCACCGCTCCTGCCTATTGAAATGAATGGGTAGCACCGCCGAACCGCCGGCACAAATAGCGGCAATTTACGGCGCTAACACCACAGTGTGAAAGCAGCCTTAAACCGTCAATTGTAAACTTGGTAATCTGAGGTTTTTTTTTGGGGGGGGGGGGTTTATTCCTAAATTCTGCTCTGTACACAGAGCTTGAATTTAAGCTTCAGTCTTATTGAAATGTGGAAAATAAAATTTTACAATGGTAGTCTTCCTTTGTATGTTTTATGTTGCACCCGCTACCAATAGGTAGGTGCTAGTAATAGATTTTTTACTGAGAGAATGCACAGGCAAATTTAGGCAGGCCTATGCTGCAAGCTAGGCCTGTCTGTTTTGATCTGGGGGCTGGGAGTGGTCAGAGTAGCAGTGGGTGTGGCCACCTGTGCTCTAATTCTGAGGCGCCTCCCTTGCTTCCAGGCGCAATGTTCTGGAAGAGGGGCAGGGCCTAGAACTGGAGTGGCAGGCAGTTCATATGGGAGCCCTGACCAATCCCCAACTGGTATTGGCAGGGGGCGGGCCTCCTATATAAGCTGAGGTAACATGCCACTGAGAGGGGTTGTTGGCTGACTAAAGTGGAGAATGGAATACTAGAGAGCAGCAGGAGGGAACCCCCATCTTGGGGGGGTGCGCCGATCGCAGGAGAAGGCCCAGGGAGAGCTGTGAGGGAACTTTGCATTTACACCGTCGTTAGCAATGTCTGTTTCATCACATGGTCATTGATAAAGATCTCCTAGAGCAGAGGGGCAGTAAAGCTGTCGGAACATATGGTCCGGTCAAGTTCTCTATCAAGGATTCAGGGCAGAGAAAGGTTGGTGAGTGTACCATAGTGGAGGGCTGGATGTGCCAGGAAGTCTGTGAGGGAACTTTGCTTCTACACGGTCATTAGCAAAGTCTTCATCATTACACGGTCAATGATGACAATGACAATGATGGGGAGTCTAGAATCAGAGGAGAGACTGTGGGGATATGTGTCAAATAGATGTGGCCTGAGGGCACAGGATTTGCAAGCTGGGCTGGCTGGGAACAATAATCCACCATCCAACATACTTTTAAACTACTAGGCCTCTGGCCTGCTGAATGATTTATTCAGAGTGGGTCCTTTTTTGCTTACAGAAGAGGATGTGACATTATTTTACTTCAGGATTAAGCTTTGTGCAGGAGGAGAGAAGTTCTGGGGACATCACCCTTACATGGTCAAGAGTGATGTCCTCACCCCTTACACAGTAATGGATGAGAAATGCCTGGAAGTAATAGTGTACGGGAGTTAAGCAGAGGAGGAGCAACAGTCTGCATGCCCCGGGACCTGACATCATAATGGGGTGGGGCCACCATGTGACATCACCCGGTGACCACGACCCATGCCTATATAAGTGATCGCACAGTGCTCACATGGCATTACAGTGGAAGAGAGCGTTGTGTCAACATCAGAAGAAGAAACAAGAAAGAAGAGGGAAGAGGGAAGAAGGAAGAAGGACAGAGGAGACCAGGGCTCCTCCACTAGTAAACGAGCTGGAAGAAGATAGCGGAGGAAGAAAAAAGAAGAAAGAAGAGAGAGCTCGGTGGGTGGAGTCCTGATGCCAGTAGACTCCCCGCCCACCTCTACACTCCCCTTGTCAATATGCATTTTCACCTGTGTATTTCTTACACTGAACTTCTGCTATGATCTATAACATCCAGTGAAAAGACAGGAAAGTAACCACCTGAGTTCAACATGCCCAATTATGCTGAGGTGTGGAACATACAATCCTGGCAGAGCAGCAGAAGAAAGGAGTAGGAGGTCATTAAAATATAATGCTTGTCTCTTAGGCTGGTACACAAGATATGTAAATCACCTGTCACTCACAGCAAGGGGAGGATTTGACAAAGTTTTTCTCTGTCAAGATTTATCTCACTGAGCAATAAAAGAGGATTGCTCAGAGCTGGATTAACTCTTTGTGGCAAGACTGGGCTCAAATGATAGGAAATCTTATACTCTACATTATGACATAAAGAAAAAAATTGGGTTTTACATCCACTTTAAGGTAAAAATCTTCTGCCTTTAGAACTTTAAAACAGGGCTGTACCCATAGCATCTCTATTGCTAGAAATTAGCCAGAAAAATTTGCTAGAACATGGCCCTTTTATAAACGTTTTCTCTTCGTACTGCTGGTACCGATATGTGGAATCTGTGTATGTTTTAGCAAATCACCCTTTGTGAATTAGGCCATGTCTCCCATGATCACAGCGAGAAGTGCTAGGACAGATTATGAGACGATATATGATAAAGTGCCTGTACTTGGAATCCATTATCACTCTCTTTATCCTTTTGTGTAATAATAGAATGGCTGTGTGAGACTCTTCCTAGTATATTGAATGCAGTTATATCATACAAATTGTATATCCTTAAAAATTCTCTTGTGTGTATTTTTAGCTTTTTGTAAGCTGATTTCACTCTGATGATATATATTAAGCTTACAGTGACATGCCGAGCGCACTGTACTTTTATTCTGTAGCATGCAAATGTGTCATCATAGTAAATGCTCTAGCTGGGAAATCCATTTTCAATGAAATCCTTGTGTTGGGGTTTACCCTTTACAATTACAAAAAATGGATTATTACACAGCATATGAGGGTAAAGTATTGATAAAGAATGCAGTGTAATACCCACATGCCGACCAGCGCACTACAATATACGTCGGCACAATGGCATGGCTGGGCAAATGGCCGTACAGGTACGTCCCCTTTAAGATGCGGCATTGTGGGCACATGCGCGCCCCTTGCCTGCAGGTCCCCCGGACTCGATGCCGCCGGGAGCCCGCGATCGTGTCACAGAGTGGAAGAATGGGGAGATGGTTATGTAAACAAGGCATTTCCCCATTCTGCCTAGTGACACGACAGGGATCTACTGCTCCCTGTCATCGGGCACAGTGATCACTGTTATGTGAGTAGTAGCCCATCCCCCCACAGTTAGAATTACTCCCTAGCACACACTTAACCTCGTGATCGCCCCCTAGTGGTTAACCCCTTGTCTTCCAGTGTCATTTACACAGTAATCGGTGCATTTTTATAGCACTGATTGCTGTATAAATGACAATGGTCCCAAAATAGTGTCAGAAGTGTCCGATGTGTCCGCCAAAATGTAGTAGTCACGATAAAAATCACAGATCTCTGCCATTACTAATAAAAAAAAAGAATAATAAAAAGGCCATAAATCTATCCCCTATTTTGAAGACGCTATAACTTTTGCGCAAACCAATCAATATATTCTTATTGTGATTTTTTTACAAAAAATATGTAGAAGAATACACATCGGCCTAAACTGAGGAAAAAATTTGTTTTTTAATATATTTTTAGGGGATATTTATTATAGCAAAAAGTAAAAATTGTCGCTCTTTTTTTGTTTATAGTGCAAAAAATAAAAACCACAGAGGTGATCAAATACCACCAAAAGAAAGCTCTATTTGTGGGGAAAAGAGGACATCAATTTTGTTTGAGTGCAACGTTGCACAACCGTGCAATTGCCAGTTAAAGTGACTCAGTGGTGTATCACTAAAAGTGCTCTGGTCAGGAAGGGGGTAAATCCTTCCGGGGCTGAAGTGGTTAAAATAACAATAAGAGCTCATTGACAGATGCAGCAAGGACTGCTGCTCCTCTGAAAAGCAATCTGCAGTCAGATGACTTTTCAAAAGTGTCAACAGGCAGTGAGGAGGCTTCTTCATCCCCCCTTTCAATCCTGTAAATGCTGCACCTCAAAACACAACAGCAGATTTCATTCCTGCCACAGCATGTGTACACCCCTGATTGCTGCTTTTGCATATTAAAGCAGAGCCCCCCCCCCCCCGCCAGCAAAAAATGAAAAGTCTGCAGCCACACATACTGTAGCTGCTTCTACATACCTGTCTTGGAATCCAGCATTGTCGATACCACAGCCAATGTTTCCATCAGCTCTGCTGCCATTGCCATTCATGGTATAGGAAACTGGCAGTGAAGCCTTTCTGCTTCACAGCTGGTTCCCTACTGCGCATGTGCGAAGCGCGCTGTGCTTTCTGAATGGCGCAGCAGCCGGGAAGGAGGAGGGGGATCCGAACTTCCGATTGATCTCACCGTGGCAAGATCTCTTGGAAGTGGGGACAGGTATCTGTCAAAACCAGGTTATCGCCCCCCCCCCTCCGAAATTTGACAAATGTGGCACCGGATGGGGGGGGGGGGGAGCAGATTTTGGGTGGAATGCCGATTTAAGCCCCCCCTCCCAGCTGCAGTTGTAAACAAGCTCTGTATATTTTATAACTATAGTTTAAATTGGTTTTAACCACTTGACCTCCGGAAGATTTACCCCCTTCGCGACCGGGCCATTTTTTGCTATACGGCACTGCATTACTTTAAATGACAATTGCACGGTCATGCAAGGCTGTACATAAATAAAGATGCATGTCCTTTTTTTTCCCACAAATAGAGATTTCTTTTGGTGGTATTTTATCACCACTGGGTTTTTTTATTGTTTGCGCTATAAACAAAAAAAAAAAAAAACATCAATTATGAAGAAAAAAATATATTTTTTTATTTTATGCTATAAAACATATCCAATTAAAACATTTAAAAATCGAATTTCTTCATGAATTTAGGACAATATCTATTCTGCTACATATTTTTTGTAAAAAAAATTCCAATAAGCGTATATGGATTGGTTTGTGCAAAGTTTATAGCATCTACAGACTATGGTATATACACTGACATTTTTATCTATTTATTTATTTATGTTTTATACTAGTATTGGCGGTGATCAGGGACGTATATTGGGATTGCAATATAACGGTCTACAATCTGACACTAACTGACACTTTGTGGAAACCAGTGACATTAAAACCGTGATCTGGGCTAAAAATATGCACTGTCACTGTACTAGTGACACTGGATGGAAAAGGGTTAAACATCTAAAGTGATCAAAAGGTTAAATGTGTACCTCGCCTGTGTTTGCAATATTGGGGCATTCTGGAATATCTCAGGGAATCCTTCAGAACTTTTGAGGTAAGTCCAATGGCATGTAACATTGGAAACATGTTACTATTTATTCTAATGACCGTCTGCCACTCTTGTAGTTGGAAAGGCCATTTAGTGCTCCTCATACAGAAAACAGTGGAAAGAAGCTTGACTTTTCACTGCTTCTTAATGTTCTTTGAAAAATAAGTGCGATGCAGAAGGGATACAAGGCTCAGGTGGCATCTGAACTTAAACTGTTACCTATCATATTTATCCTGAATTGTTTTACAAGGTAACAAAAGAGTAATGTATACTCCTAAGTACCCTTAAATATACATTATGCATAGCTGAACACTATTGTTAAAAATAAAACAAGAGCAACCTAGAGGGCATACCATGTAAATCCCGACTTGCTCGAAAATGATTAATTAATGAACAAAACATACAGCACCTGAATTGCCAAAAAGCCAGAGACAGCAAATTGTGCTGAGGATCCAGAGATTGAAAGATTTGCATGTGATTTGCAGATTCATACCTTTTCTATACACATTTCCTATTTCACGCACTTATAATCCCACAAGAAGATTTTTTGCTGAAATGAATGGTCTGCTGACATGGTCTCTTAACCCTTTCACTGCCACCAGTGCTTGTCATACATCAGTATCAGCAGAAGAGACTTCAGTGGCGGCTTGGAGTAATTTTTTTTGTGGGGGTGGCAAACAATGCACCCATGAGACACCCCATGTCCCCCGGGGGGAAGCGGCAGAGCTTCACACGGGTGGCAGACAGCGGGCATCATGGGCAGCTTTCCCTTCCCCTGATTTCCTTTGCTGGCATCACGACGGCTTCTGTCTCCTCCCTCCTCCTCTGCGGCCAGTCGGAATGCTTCTCCTTTCGGCCAATCAGGAAATGGGTCTCAGACCTGCTTCCTGATTGGCCGGGAGGAGAATCAGTGTGAAAATAGCAAATATTCATTCGCTATTGATTGTCACACAACTGGGTGGGCTTGGTTCACAGTGCTCTGCGTCCCTAGCTCACCCTATTTTGAAGCCTATTAGAGCCCCTAGCTCTAATCACATGCTTCAAAAAACACCCCCCCATTGGAATTCATGCATCCAGCATCCTGTATGGGGGCCAGATGCATGGATAGGGGGCAGCACCCGTGCGCCCTTAATGGATGGGTCGCCGCTGAGAGACTTTACACATACTGCCGGCTGCTGTGGCATATATACGTCCAACAAAGCTGAATGTTGGCTGTCAGGGTAAAGCAATTTGGTACATCCCTGGTACATTTGTCTATGCCCCAACCCTGTGCAATCCCCACCTTTTTTCCTGAGCTTTGCTCTCCCAGCTGCAGGACCAGGAACCCAATGGCAGGGGCTGTCAGATAGAGGGGAAGGAGAACAGTGAATTTCCATTTTCTGATCTCCCCTACCTAGTAAGAACCCAGAAGTTGCATGCATTAAATTACTTACAGGTTGGATTTCACTACCCTTGGCCGGGAAAGGAAGTTACCTGATCGCCATTTGCTTCAATAGAGGGCAGGTGAGACATCAGGGGTCTAACGAACCCCTGTTGTCTAAATTTAAAAGAACCTGTCACAAAAAAAAACATGGTCCCCTAATTGATAACAATAACGTTTTTATTTTAAAAAGTGTAAAGAAATTAAGTTACACCCAAGCACTTAAAGCTCTCCCCCCAAAAAATATTCAGCTTTCCTCATTCCCATGTACACGTATGAAGGTAAGTACACATCAGAGGCACCTATGTATGGAAATGATTGTGCTACACATGTTACATATTGTCATGCAAGCTAGAGTGGGAGCAATTCATCTACAGCCATTATTCATGGTTGACGTTAAACAGATAACCTGTAGGACAGTGTTTCTTAACCTTTCTTTTAGTCAAGGCACGCTTTAAAAGTATGTACAATCTTGAGGCACCCCATTCTAAAATATAAAAATGAAGCTAATAGTTTTTCATATCTCAACATCATCCATATACATAGGACACCCAACATTGGAGGTAATTTATTTTTCCACTGGCTGAGTCTGCCCATCTGAAAGAGGCTTAATGTGACCCCATTACTGATAGAAAGGGGCAAACAAGAACATCACTAGGTGCTCGATGTCCTCCTTATTAACCTTTGATATCCTCAGTTGTTAGAATGCCAGTAGCTGGTCTCCACGATGCCCAATGTTGTAATGCTGCTTAATTAAGACCTGTGTCTTTGTTTAAAGAGTAAGTAAACCCTGATGAGTTTACTTCCTCTTTGTCTCCCTGCAAAGGTAAAGCATAATGGACTACTATGCATCACATAGTAGCCCATTATGTGTCACTTACCTGACACAGGAGCCAGCGATGTCACCGCTGCCCCCTGTAGCACGAAGCATCCATCTTCTTCTGGGTATTGCTGCTCCGGCCACTTACAGCGTGGGAACAGCGATGACGTCACTCCTGCTCATGCGCACGGGAGCCGCCACTAACGGCATATTGCCATTAGCAGTGGCATGCTCAGTGCGCCTGCGTGCCGCTGTCTATGGTGCATGTGCCATAGACAGCGGTGCCTGTCTTTTTGCAAATATCTCCTAAACCATGTAGGTTTAGGAGATATTTCATGGACCTTCAGGTAAGCCTTAATCTAGGCTTACCCATAGATCAAAGTGGTCTACAACCACGTTAACAAAAAGGCACACTTGATTCACCTACTTGCTTGTGGACACTTTTTGGGTAATTTGATGCAATTTTATGGCATTTTGCCAAAGTAACCTCAAAGAAGGCGTCCCAGGGTGCCAAGGCACTCTGGTTGAAAAAAGCAGCTGTAGGGTAATGAAGTTCCAAAGTTTGTCACTATTTCATGGACAATTCAGTTTTAAGGCTTGAGAAGTTGGATATTTTCTCAGCATAACCTCATATTTTGAATTTTAACTTTAATTTTAAAAACTTTAGTAATATATTGTGTTTTTGTGCCCTAAAATTAACTTTAGTGTATTTTCTACTGACAATTTGTACTGGATAATGATACAATTTAAATGATCACTATCTTATTCTCCAGGTCTCTGCTTTCAGAACAAATATACTGTCCTGGAGTTTTAAATAATCTTCAGGTCTAAAATAATTGTTGAATCATGTGTGCCAACAATTTTTTTGTAAGTGTCTCACCAAACAATGAATCCCCTACTGCATGGGGTGCATAAATTTGGATTGTATCCCAAACCTCACACAGTCAGACTTTCAGGCGGAAAATGTGAGATCGGATCATGTTGTTGGAAAATCCGATCGTGTGTGGGCTCCATCTGACTTTTTCCATCGGAATTTCCGACACACAAAGTTTGAGAGCAGGATCTAAAATTTTCCGACAACAAAATCCGATCATTTAAATTCCAATCTTGTGTAGACAATTCCGACAGACAAAGTGCAACGCTGCTCAGAATAAATTAAGAGACCACAGCTATTGGCTACTGGCCTGTTTATAGTCCCGATGTTCGTGTTGTACGTCACTTTCCAACAATTTTGTGCGACCGTGTGTATGCAAGACAAGTTTGGCACAAAATCCGTCTGAAAAAATCTGTCCGACCGTGTGTACAAGGCATTAGAAAGGTAGTGAGCAAATTACACAAATGACACACGGAGGAAAAGGGATTACTGGATGCATTCCATGCACCAGTGGCACTCAGGATGCTCCAGATTGCCATACTGCAAATAAACGATATTCAAGATTTTTGAAAAAAAGATTTAAAAATTAAAGCTGCTGTAGGTTGAAATAGAAAGATTTTTTTTAATAACTGAATTATGAAATGGCTTTTTCATGGCTTTTTAATATTATATATATATATATATATATATATATATATATATATATATATATATATATATATATATATATATATATATATATAAATTTGTTTGCAAAATGGGATTAAACAACAAAACAAAAAAGAAAGAATAGAAAAAAGATAGATAGAGGTAAACTATTTCATTGGGAACCTCGTAACCACTCCTTTGAATAATTCTGTTTGACTCCAGCAGCTTGAGTTGTTTAATCTACACCTCAGAATTCACTTTAATCTAAAATTTGAAATGTTATCTGGAAATAATGTGTTACTATGTTTTACTCCGCTCTGGGTGAATTTGAAGAAACACTTTAGTGGGTACTGTTGAGATTCATATATAATCTAATGATATTCATTTGCTCCGAAATTTCAGTGCACATTTTCATCCCTTTGGTACGCATGACTGAAAAATACTTCTGACAAGTTTAAAATGATTTGGTCAGTACTGATTAAGAGCTGCATGTGTGAGGCTGTAAGAAGTCATGTTTCAACACACTGGAGTCCTGAGCCTCAAATGCAATTTACCCATGTAACAATGTTACTTATTATGTTTTTATTGAATCTTACTTATTTAGGCCAGAGTTTGGTGTATCTGTTTTGTGTAGAGAATTTCCTTGCCAGTAGTATAGTTTAGGAAAATAATTGAAAAGTTCAAAAACATTTCCATTGGTTATTGAGACATACTGAGGGTTTTAATATAGACACAAACACAGGAGCATTTCTGGAATGATTTATTCTAGTAGTGCTCAAATTTCTGCCATTGCACAATGATTCCTATGATCTTTGCATATGTGCTGTTTAGCTCCCATAAACCTCAAGGTTTATGGATATATGGAGAGACCATGGCAAAATACCTTGGATCATGACCACCCTACACAGTTGGGTAGATTTACTAAAGCTGGCGCACACAGAATCTGATGGAGCTGTGTGTAGTAGCCAATCAGCTTCTAAATCCAGCTTGTTCAATTAAGCTTTGGCAATAAAACCTGGAAGCTGATTGGTTTCTATGCAGAGCTGCACCAGATTTTGCATGCTCCAGTTTTAGGTTGTCTTAGCCCTTGTACACACGGTTGGAGATTCTGACGGAATGTGTCCTATCGGACCGTTTTGTCCGATTTTCCGACTCTGTGTGGTCTGCATCGGACTGTTGAAATTTTACCGGCAAATTGGAAAACTTGGTCCGTCGGATATTCCGACGGACCAAGTTTTCCAACTTGCCGGTAACATTTTTCGACAAAATGCTCCTATTGGACATACTCCGATCATGTGTAGACTACTCTGACGGACAAAGTGCCACGCATGCTCAGATCAAATTCCTAGACCAAAGCTATTGGCTACTAGCCTGAACGTAGTCCCGTCTAACGAAATAACGTCATCACATTATGTACAATCGGATTTTCCGACAACTTAGTCCGAGCGTGTGTATGCAACATCACTTCCGGACCCCTTCCAGAATTAATCAGTCGGAATTACTCAGATGGATTTGGTAGTCAGAATCTCCGACCGTGTGTACAAGGGCTTAAGGTGTACCTAAAGAAAAAAGTTCTACCATTCAAAACCATGAATGTGTTGCCGGCATCCCAAATTCCAAAAGAACAAACACCCACACAGATGCACGGGACTTTAAAGTCAACTTTTATGCCAAATAAAGCATACATTTATTAATTTGTGTTAAAATTCCATTGTTGGTGGATACATAAAACTACATGGCTGATTTTTCATGTATTTTATATAGAATACATATATGAAACCATAATGTCTCCACTGCATCCTGACACGTTTCAGGATGCAAACAATCCTTTCTTCAGGAGTATGATGGAGGAGATTCGAAATGTCTTAATATAGAGTAAACAAATTAGCATACAGCCATATGTATATTAAAATGACTATATTTGCTTCTGCCAGATGGAAGGGCCTCCCTCTGAGGAGGTCCCAGCTGGCCCCATGGAGGTCCCCTCCAAAACACCTCCTCATGCTATGTCGCTAGCAATTCATAAATCATTGGTTGCAAAATGCCTCTTGTTTTATGGGGGTGGGAGGGGGGGGGCGGTGGGATGATGGGAAGCAGCTTTAAGAAGATCTTTCCTCGTGTTGTTCAGATAGGACTTGTCTCCAGGGCCATCCAGGCAAACTGCCTCTGGTGCACCTAAAGCCAAAACTTGTCTTGGCTAGAGTAGGGAATGTTTAAAGTATATGTTACCCCACCATTTCACATTCCTAATATCTATCTATTGTACCATGTATTTGCATTAAAAGTACCATGTTATCTTTGTGTTGCTTCCTTTGTGTGAAATACCTGGTGTTTCTGACAGTTCCTCTGCCTTCCTAATACCCCCACTATGCATAAGAGTACAGCATGGTGAGTTTTCGGGACTCAGCCTGCTCTCCTCCAATTATTAGACTTGAGCTGTCTACCCCCCCCCCCCCCCCCCCAACTGTCTGCTCTCCTTATGCAGTGGAGAACAGGGGATGTGTAGAAAAGTGACCACATGACCTCTGTAAAAAAAAATCATTTAGAATGTTTTTTATATGCATACACAAATGCTTTTTCATTTCTATTTCACAACATATACTTTTCAAGGTCTGTGTTTATGGGCTTTTGTTTGCTTCAAGCAGGTTTTGCATTCCACTACAAATCTATGGAAATGCATAATCCTGAAGTGCAAGGTAAAATACAACTGTCAATGTGTTCTGACTATTCTCAGAAGTGTTATAAACTGATATCTAACTGATACCATCAACACAAGCCCAACACAAGCATGCGGCTCACAGTAGGGGTCCGGTGTGTCCCTGTTCACCGGATTTTTGGGCAGAATTTGGACCTGAAACAGACCAAAAGACGTACAGGACCCCTGTGCAAATTTACACCAGACCCACAGCGGAGATATGTGAACACATATGTGTCACAATCTCCTACCATGTAAATTCGATGCAGGGAAAACCACATCCAATTTGCATAGATGTGAACCCAGCCTCCTAGCAGGAGGTCTTGCAAACACAACAACAAGAGATATGAAATCTCCCCTAAGTGAAAGAAATCCCCTCTTAGACAGTCACTACTTGAATAGGAGACCCCAATGAAAGATATTCCCTGTATACTTTTTTACCGGATTCTCAGTCTAGGGAACACAAACAACAATACAAATCTGACAGGGATTCTAATCCTTCCCTACTATATCCTAAAACAAAATAAAAGTTATAGAACACTTAAAGTGCTCTATAGTATAGTTATAGTACACTTACCCCAACTTTTATTATTCCTGATATGTGTCTGTGGTACCATGTACTGAAAGTAATCTGATCTCTTTGCATTGCCTCCTTTGTGTGAAATATCTTGGGATACTACCAGTTCTCTGCTTCCCTATTTAAAACTGACCACACTAGGTATGGAATCCCATCCATCCCAGTGCAGTCTTCTTCTTTGCATTATACTTGGGATCAGTGTACTGCTGTATCTCTGCCTCCTGCTGATATGCCCCCCTTCAGATGAGAACAGAGGTTATGTGATCACCTATAAAATACCGTATATTTATAATGGTTTATATAATTTACTGTATATATATATATATATATATATATATATATATATATATATATATATATATATATATATATACACTTGGTGACCAGGGGATTTTACCAGGATGATGCCTGTAGCTGCAGTTCTCTTGTAGGCTCTCTTGTAAAAGCAATACTAGTGACTAACTAGCCACTGGATTGCTTTCACAAGCAGTGGCAGGGGACGCCCCCCCCCCCACTTCCACAGCCTTTCATGGCTTTCCCAAGCTCCCCCATTCCACTGGGAGACCCAAGCGACCAGCCGGCACAACCACTGACTGATTGAAAAGCCGAACAAAGCCTGGATTGGCTTTGATCAGCTCTTGGCCATGGTAACCCAGAAGCAATGACCTAACATTACTTCTGGTTTGCTTGGGTGTCAATGGCACTATTTTAAAAAATCAAAAGCATTTGAATACAGTGATCTTGGTGTGATTGAATGCTTTTAAGGTCAGAGGAGGGATTTGGGGTCTTATAGACCCCAGATCTCTCCATAAAGAGTACGTGTCACATGCCTATTGCTGTCACAAGGATGTTTACATTCCTTGTGACAGAAATAAAAGTGATAGAAAAAATGAAAACAACAGTGCAAAAAAAAAAAAAAAAATATATATATATATATATATATATATATATATATATATATATATATATATTAAAAAATTATTAAAGTGCTCCCATGCTCACATGCATGCACACGCAAACAGTGATAGTCAAACACGTGTGGCATCACTGTGAATGTCAGTATATTTTTTTCAAACAAATAACATTCAAAAACCTGCTGCACAAATACTGTGTGATATAAAAAAATGCAAAATCCACCAATGTATTCTCTAGGGCCTCTGCTTTAAAAAAATATATATATATGTTTGAGGGTTCTAAGTCATTTTCTAGCAATAAATACTGTTGTTACATCATTGTAAACAAAAAGTGCCAGAAAAGGCCTTGAGCTGAAATGAATATATATATATATATATATATATATATATATATATATACCAAACAAGGTGGGCTATACGTCTCCTCCTATGTATTGAGTATTGGGGAATAGACAGGCTCTAATATACTACTACTATATTATTCGAATGATTCACCTCAATCAAACATTTCTTACCCAATAGTTACTTTCTTTATTTGCAAATAAACTATTGAACAAGAAACTTTTGCTCAAACTGAGAGAAACTTTCATTTTTATGTTAAACTGAATGGGTTATTACATATATTTTTAATGGTAGAAATACTCTTTTATGTACTGTAGGAGTAAAAAACACAATTGCCAAATGTATATTGTGTGCCAAGGACCACATATGTATTATGTGGATTAGATTTGCCTAAATACAGTGGCAGTTTCCTATTTATACTTCCTGTCATCCTAACCCAACTGCCTTGTGCTAAAAAAAAAAAAAATGTAAAAAAAAAAGTGGATTCAGATGCACTTAGGATATACAGTAAAACCTTGGATTGCGAGTAACTTGGTCTGGGAGTGTTTTACAAGACAAGCTAACATTTCTAAATTTTAACTTAATAAACAAGCGAGGTCTTGTAAAACAAGTAGGGTCCCGTACCATTTTAGTCAATGAAAGCTGTCTTAATTCGCACTACTGAAGTCGCTCCAACTTTAGAAAAGTTACTTGTACTACTTCAAGGTGACTTCTATCTGAATTGTGCCCATAGACTTTAGGTATGGTTTGTGAAGAAAAAAAACAAAATGCGTATGTTAAGGAAAGCTCGTATGAGCTCAAAGAAGCTCAAATGCCTGTCATAGCAGCTTTTTTTTAGAGCTGCATTGTGCATGAGCCCTAAGTCTGGTCATCTTAATTGATGTGATTTGGATCCAACATTACAGGAAGATTACCCAGACAGAAGATGCCTTGAAGTCACGTTGCTATAATCTTTTTATATGGACTATAGACCGAAGGACTTATGAATAAATGGTTGTGGAATGAATCATCTGAGTTTCCATTATTTCTTATGGGGAAATTCGGTTTGATATACGAGTGCTTTGGATTACAAGCATGGCTCTGGGAAAATAATTATGCTCGCAATCCAAGGTTTTACTGTATAGTGCTTTCTTACAAAGTTCTTCAATACCAAAATAACCTGCAAGTAATTTTTGTCAACCTGTAGATAAGTCAACTTAAGGCAGGAAACAACTGTTGTATAGGCTCCCTTAGATGTACACAAGGAAATGCAATATATAATGCAAATAACAGTATATTGCTTCTTGATAAAAAGGGCTCAAACTGTATGTATTGAGTTTAAATGCTGTATATTGCATGTGTATAAATTAGTGCAAATTCTGTGCAAATTCTGCTGGATTGTCAGTGTCCGTATTGCTGATTTTCTATTTTTCTGTTTTTTTTCTAGGTGAGTAAACTGCTTTACAAATGTCATTGTTGAATATCTGATGTGAGCAACTGTTGGTGAGTAATGAAACATCTTGTTTTTAATAACTTATCAGAACATCTTCAAACAATGGACTTTTTTCAAGGTGCATTGATCATTTGTTTGAAAAATGTCGCCGGACTTCAGAGAGTCAATCCAATTTTTAGTAATGGCTTTGTATTATCCTGCTGTTAGTTTTGTCCTTTGGTCTTATTTTGTATTACACAGCTGAACTGATTAGTTTTGTTTCTCTTTGAAATGTCACAGCGCTACTTGAGATAAATGCACAAGATGCAGATGATGCTTATTTGAAACTTATTTGGGCTGTTTCATGATATCCATTTAGTAGTCTTGGACTCTTGCCAAGTAACCATTGTAACCAAGCCAAGTAACCATTTTAACCAAGCCAAGTAACCATTGTAACCAAGCCAAGTAACCATTGTGTCATCTTTTTAGAGTTAAAGAAATGTTGTTGGTGTTACCCGAGATGAATAGAGCAAGATTTGTAATGATTAATATAGGGTTTTTAGGCTTATTTTAGTAAATGCATTTATTATTGTGATGGTTGCCCAAAACTCCTACAGGATGTAGAGCCACTGGGCATGCAAGTGTGAACAGGGACAATTAGAAAGAATGGGCTTCTGCATGTTGAGTGTAGTCAGGCATTGGGAAAGAAACCAAAAAATCTTGTGCACGTGGGAAAGGAGCTAAATGCTTTCTTGCACTTAAGTATGTGTGTAATTGTATTATTTGTACACATCTCTAGGTAATCCACTAGAGGTCTCAAACTGGTGGCCCTCCAGCTGTTTCGAAACTACAAGTCCCATCATGCCTCTGCCTGTGGGAGTCATGCTTGTAACTGTCAGCCTTGCAATGCCCCATGGGACTTGTAGTTTTGCAACAGCCGGAGGGCCTTTTTTTCACATAAAAAAAAAAAAAAATAAGAGTATCAATACACCCGCTCCTATATATTATCTTTCGAAAAAAACTCAAATATAGCCCTGGATGACATTAACCCAGGTCAGTAAACCATAACCATAAACCTTTAGCTCTGCTGAACACCCCTTTTCTCCTGGAAGGTGAGAAGCAGCATAAAACAAGGTGTCTAAAGCCATGTTTTGCAAACACATTTAGGTACATCAAACATTTGGGTGTTCATTCATTCCATTGGGAAGAATATTTTTTTTTTCTAGCCATTGAATCAATTGAATGCTCAAGTGTTAAATGTGCCTAGTGTCAGATGTTTTTCTGCTTTTCTGGCTCTAAACACCTGTAAACGTCTATGTACGCATGGACACATAGGCTGACTTGGAGGGCGTTTAGAGGCAGAATCCTTTTTTTTTTTAAATCATGTCCCGTGTGCATGGGGCCTTATACATATGAAGGGCTTGATTTACTTAAAGTGTTACTAAACCCAGGACCCTGCATTCACTATATCTGGTGAATTATTTTGCAATTATTTTAGTAAATATAAACCGCTAAATACCTTTTCTCATCAGCAGTTAGAGCAGTCCTGTGACTTCTATCAGTGTCTGGTTAAAACTTTTAGGAGGAGTTTTCATTCTCTTCTGATTGTCCTGTGAGGATGCAGGAACCCTGACCCTCTGTCTGGACAGTGCTGATTGGCCATACGCTGATTACATGCACTCTCCCAAGAAAACAAAATTCTCTAGCAATACATACCAAACTGAGCATGTGCAGCTTGCCCCCAAGGCACTGTTCTATCAGCAGATAGATTGGGGACGTTGGAAGAAGGGAAGGATCAGAGAAGACAGGATCAAAAGGCCTTTTTTACACAATGCAGAATATTAACCCCATAGGTTCCACAGTGAGTATAACAAGCTTTCTTTACTGCATATACAGACTGATTTTACTGCTGTGGGTTTAGTAACACTTTAACACTTTAAAGTCCACATTTTTCAAAGAGTTAGTGTGACTCAAAATGTGCTCTACCAAACGGTGGAGCAGAGCGTTACATGGTTAAGGCCGATTGTGCAATTTGCAAGTGCAGCTACTCCAGAGTTTAGTAAATAAAAAGAAGCTCTATTGATTCCCATCATCCAATCATGTGCAAGCAAACTGCTGTGTTTTTTCCCCTACATAGATTGGATATTCTTTGCAAAGTGAAACTCATTTACTAAACTCTGGAGAAGCTGCACTTGCAAGTGCACATTCTATTTGCCTTTAGGAAAATCAACCCTAAAGTGTGTATTGTAATTCACCAAATAAAAACATACAAAACAATAAATAAAGAGTTGCATACCTTACGAAGCATAATGACCAATAACACTTTAAATATTATTGTTTTATTTTTTGTGTTATTATGTTTGTCATTTTAATTGCTAGTTGTAGTGTCAATACACCCAAACATAATCCTGAGCTATCTTCACCATAGTTTCCCAATCTACCACCATCTATCTTGGACTGGTACCCCTCATTATTCATCTTGGGTTCTCCATAATATAGAATACATTTTA